>NC_141540.1:123960000-124320000 GCF_021556685.1 Rattus norvegicus
CCACTGAGCCATCTGACCAACCCTGTCTTGTAGCCAAGAGATGAGCTGGGCATGGTGGCATATGCCTCTTAACTCCAGCACTAGGGAGGTGGAGGCAGAGGGGAAAAATATCAGGAATTCAAGGCCAGGCTGCACAGAGTTCCAGTAGGCTAGAAGAAGGGATGGGATGGGGGGTGGGGTGACGGACAACTTAACACTTCAGAGGAAAGACCAGTGAGTGGTGGGACATGCCCTTAAATCCAGCACTTGGGAGGCAGAGGCAGGGGGATCTCGGAGTTCCAGGATAGCCTGGTCTACAGAGAATTCCAGGATATCCAGGGCTAAGCAGAGAAACTCTGTCTCAAACAAAACGAAACAAACAAGCAAAAAAAGAACAAGTGCTCTTAACTGCGCCCCCTTTCTCCAGCCCCCTCCTCCACGTCTTTAGGAAGTTTCGGAGCAGAGATAGAAAAACACGTGTACACATGCTAACTTGAACATAGGATGATCCTCCAAGCCAAACTTCGAACACCCTGAGAAGTTCTGCTGGACCTGCCCGCTCCCACCCCCAAAATGGGCAAGGGACAATTTGGACACACACAAAATATGACCCTTTAATAATTATGCAAGATCAAGGGTAATTCCCCCCCACACCGGAGCTGAGGACCAAATCCAGGGCCTTGCACTTGCTCAAGTGCTCTATCACTGAGCTAAATTCCCAGCCCCAAGGGTAGTTATTTTATTGTTGTTTTTGAAACTGTGTCTCAAGGTGCCCTATTGACCTCAAACTCACTATGTAGCTAAGGAAGATTTTGAACTCCGGATCTTCCTGCCTCCACCCCGAGTGTTAGGGCGAACCACCTTACTGGTTTTGCCAAGCCCAGAGCTTTATGAATGTTGCACAGACAATTCACCAACTGAGCCCCATCCTTCGCTCCCAAGGACACTTTTCAATGGGGGAGAAATGAAAACAGACACATTCAGAAAACATCTCTCACCTGCTTAGATCGGCAAGACCCTAAACACTGGCTTTAGAAAGGCTGGAGGTTAAGAATGCATTTGTGGGGTTGGGGATTTAGCTCAGTGGTAGAGCGCTTGCCTAGCAAGTGCAAGGCCCTGGGTTCAGTCCCCAGCTCCGAAAAATAGAAAAGAAAAAACAATGCATCTTGTATGGTATCACAGTTAGCGTTTCTATTGCTACAATGAAACAACGATGCACCACGATTACAAAGCAGGTTGGGGAGGAAAGGGTTTATCTGGCTTATACTTCCAAACATTACTGTTCATCAGGGGAAGTCAGGACAGGAACCTAGAGACAGGAGCTGATGCAGAGGCCATGGAGGGGTGCTGCTTACTGGCTTGCTTCCCCTGGCTTGCTCAGCCTGCTTTCTTATGGAACCAAGGACCACCTGCCCAGGGATGCCCCCCCCCCCATGGCCTGGGCCCTCCCCCATTGATCACTAATTAAGAAAATGCCTGGGGTTGGGGATTTAGCTCAGTGGTAGAGCGCTTGCCTAAGAAGCGCAAGGCCCTGGGTTCGGTCCCCAGCTCCGAAAAAAAGAACCAAAAAAAAAAAAAGGGCTGGAGAGATGGCTCAGTGGTTAAGAGCACTGACTGCTCTTCCAGAGGTCCTGAGTTCAAATCCCAGCAACCACATGGTGGCTCACAACCATCTGTAACGGGATCTGATGCCCTCTTCTGGTGTGTCTGAATAAAGTGCTAAATAAATCTTTAAAAAAAAAAAAGAAAATGCCTTACAGCTGGATCTTATGAAGGTACTTTCTCAATTGAGTCTCTTTCTTCTCTGATGACTCTAGCTTGTGCCAAGTCATAAAACCAGACTAATAATAATAGGCGTGGGGGCAGGGAGATGGCTCCTGAGATAAAAGTACTTGCTTTTAAAGTCATGAGAGCAATCTGAGCTAAATCCTTGATACCTACAGTGGAAGAATCAACTCTGGCATTGTCCTCTAATCTCCACACACGTGTGTACGTGCACACACACACACACACATGCATGTGTACATATACATCAGACACATATGCAACAATGATTTTTAAAATATAAGTACACGGAAGGGTATGTTACCTCAATAGCAGAGTATATTTGTGGCATGCATGAAGGCAAACGAGGACATTACAGTGCCTAGGTATGGTTGAGGAGAAGGTTTTTATTGCAGATGTGAGGGAGAATACAGTCAGAGGCATCTGGCAGAGTCCAGACTGAACGGGGACCCTGAGATGAGGGAGGAGGAGGGTCAGTCGACTGAATGAGAAGCTGAGGATGGAGAGAAGAGCAGAACCAAGAGAATTCACAGGCTGAATGGCAGGTTTATATAGGAACGAGAAGCAGGGCCCTGGGTTGGAGAGGTTTAAGGTAGACTCATCCTTAGCTACCCCATGAGGGCTGGTCCAGAAGTGCTGGGAGGAGCCATAGGTACTGAGCGAGGCTTGTCCTGGGTTTCTTTGGACCTGACAATGCACAAGGCCTTGGGTTCAAGTCAATATCAAAGAAATTAAATGAAAAACATGGAAGATGGGCACAGGCTACGAGCAAACACGTGCTATCTTGTAAAAGCTACTTTAGTGTTCTGGGATTCTAGCGCAATGCCTCATGGGTAGCTAAGGATGAGTCTGTGAGAAGGGAAGCCCCTATGTTGATGTAGCCAGTCTCCTATCTCCAGAGCATTACTGCTTCCTGTCGGTGATGATTGCTGCCTACCTCACTCCTATTTCCCCGCTTTGATGCCAGAAGTGGTTTCTACCTTCGAGCTTTTGGAAACGCCTCAGCAAGCGGGTCCCACTTACATCCTCAAACTTAACATCTTTAGAAAATCTGTAATTGCTCCCATGTGGCTAGCTCCTGGAAAGGAGAGTTCTGGGTCAAAGGCAGGTAAACGGCACTTTACAGACACAGTGACAGCCTGTCCTCCCACCTGCCTGCCCACACCCTCACAGGGGCCCTCCGGGAGCATCACACTGGGATCAGTTTGCTTCAGCCTGTGAGGCATTTTTCTCAGGCGAGAAGTCTTTTATTTTATCCCCCAGAGGTTAAATACATCAATCTCAGAAGTGGGTAGCAAAGTGGTCACCAGAAGTTGGGGAGGGGGCTTGGGGGGCGCTCGGATTGCTCAGACACCAGACTCAGCTAGGATTTTGGTGGGATGTGCACGTTAGGTGAAGTTCTGACCACAGCCAGAAACAATACACATTTCGGAATAACTAGGGTCTGGCATAGAGAGGGTGTTTGATGACTTTCAAATGCTAATTGCTCGCCAGCTTGTATTCAGGCTGCAAACTGCCCCCAAAACATACCCTACAGATACTGCCCCTCAAACTAATTTAGGTTTTTTTGGGAGGTGGGGGGTCCTGTCTGTGTAGCTTTGCCTATTCTAGAACTCGCTCTGTAGACCAGGCTGGCCTCAAACTCAGTGATCCACTTGCCTCTGCCTCCCAAGTGCTGGCATCAAAGATGTGAGCTGCCACACTGGGTTCAATTTGTAACATTTTTATAAGTTTTTTTTAAAAGATGTATTTATTATTTATGTGAGTACACTGTCGCTGTCTTCAGACACACCAAAAGAAGGCATTGGATCCCATTACAGATGGTTGTGAGTCACCATGCGGTTGCTGGGAATGGAACTCAGGACCTCTAGGAAGAACAGTCAGTGCTCTTAACTGTGGAGCCATCTCTCCAGATCCTCGGTTTGTAATCTTAAAAAGAGTTGAAAACCGAGGCATAGCTGGGAACTGGAAATGCTGGGTGGGGTTCAAACATCATTTAGCAGTTGAAAGGGGTCAATCTCCCGGGACTGCCCTGGAGCAGGGGGGTTCAGTGTCACTGTGATGAAAAAGGCTGGTTCCTGAGTTTTGTCTCAACTGAGAGTAAGGAATCTGGCCCCTGTGGGGCTGCCACCAGGGACCTTCTGGACAGAGCAATGGAACACTAACACCTGGAGACGTGCTTCTGAGCGTCCCCTTCTCTGTCCCGCCCTCTCTCCCCTCGCCGCCTCTCTTCCTCACCCCCTCATGTCCCACCCCCACTAGCTACACAGACTTTAAACTCCTCTTATTACTTCCGCAGAGGTGAGCCACCACACCTGCTTTGGAACAATGAATGTCTTCTGCCCTTTTATCATTTTCCCGTCTCCAGCTTGCTTGGCGCTCTTTGTTCTCCAAGCTTCCCATTCGCCAGTTTACACAGGGAGGTGTGGCCTCAGAGACCGCGTGGTTGGATGGAGAGAGCTAGTGGGAGAACTGGGGCCCAGGGAAGAGCTACAGGCTCGAGGGTGTACAGACCCCTGCAATGGAAGAAAAGACCCTTCTCCCAGCTCTGAGGATATGGCTCCGACCAGATGGAAATGAAGGTCCCCTGGGAAAGAGAAAGGGGCACTCCGTTGGGCTCCACTTCTTGAGATTTACCAGACAGAAAGCTCAGAAGGGAAACAACCACCTGCGAGTATCTCTCCGTCTCTAGTGTGTCTGTGTCTGTCAGTGTGTGAGTGAGGGAGGAGGGGTGTCTCACGTGGGCGAGGACAGCCAGTCTAATCCTAGCAGAAGGCACTAAAAGATCTTTCATCTGGGTGCAGAAGCTTTGCCCTCCCCTGAGGCGTCCCATCTTCCCCAAAGGTGCTCATAACTAGTTCAAAGAGTTTTTCTCTAAGCCCCTTTCTCAGTTCTTGCCACTACCTCCCTCCGAAATAGGTTCTTTCTTCCCAGTTCCTGAGTACCCTGCGGCCTCCCTGAGGTCAATAGACCAGTCAGCCCCCTTCCTACACCAGGGCCTCCTGCAGAGTTCTTTTCTAGCTGTTCCCAATCAGCTTCTAAATGCAGCCAAGTTTCCCGGTGCTCACACACACGGAGATAAAGTAAAATGAAAATTAAAAACCTGTTTCTCGGGGCTGGGGGTGGAATCTAGTTTCTAGACTACTACTATGAAGGAAGCCCTGGGTTTGGTCCCCAGCACCCTATAAATCGGCCATGATGGTCTCCGTAGTCCCAGGATTCTCGAGGTGGGAGAATTGAAAATTTAAGGCTAGCCTTAAAGTTATATGGCATGTTAGAAACTATGTAGTTTGTGTTACGTGATACTCTCTCTTAAAACAAACAACCCTAAACAAACTAATAAAACTCAGCTCCTGGGACTGGCTCCGCAGTTAAGAACACTTCAGCTTTTTCAGAGGATCCAGGTTTGATTCCCAGCAACCACATAGTGACTTCTCGACTCCAGTTCCAGGAGATCAGACACCCTTTTTGATCTCCAAGGACACCATGCATGGGTGGGGTGCACATACCAACTGGCAAAAATGCTCATATATAGTAAAATAAATAAATTAGAAACCAAACCAAACAGCAAAAACAAAACACCCCAGCTCCTCAAACATTCATGCAGACTACAGTAAGGAAGACACACTTTGCCAAAGAGCAGCCAAGGGGCAAACCACTGAAGAGCTCATGCACCTGATAAATACCACACAAACTCTTAGCTGCTCGCTGTTTGACTCACTGGTTTCCATTCTGGGGAAAATAGAGACACCTAACCACAGTCTGAGGAAGTGTGCCCAGGCAAGGGGCTTCAGCAGAGCCAACTGGTGAAATGGTCTCACACACTGAACAGCTAATTCGTTTTTTGAGGAAAACCTAACCATTCATAAACTGCCTGCATTTATAATGATGTAACAGAATCTAGGTGGGCATGGTAACACAGGTCTTTAATCCCAGCACTCTGGAGCCAGAGGCAGGCAGATCTCTGAGTTCGAGGCCAGCCTGGGCTACACAGTGAGACCCTGTCTCAAAACAAAGGGTAACAGTATCTAAAAGAACCACATGCATTAACAACAAAAAACCCAGGCAGTTGAGGAGGCTCTGTAAGTAAAGCTGTTACTTGGGGTCATTGAAAGTGGAGACTGGGAACCCCCTCTTCCACTTCCACCCCCCCTAAGACGAGGCTGTTTTGGGGGTGATACGGTAGGTCACAGTTACCTCTAGAGATTCAACAAACCCTGTCCACATCCTGGGACATTCATCACTCCTCCCACGAGTGAGCAATCTTGCTCTGGGTAATCCTCATCAACCTAGACAGCTGCAGAGCCATAATTAGTTCAAAGAAATTAAGCAAACTACGATATTTCCAAATAGGTACCTTTCATACTGAGCTCTCCAGGCAGGGACCAGCCCTTGAGGCATTGAAGAAACGTTCTAAAACAAACAAACAAACAAACAAACCGGGAGCGGGGTTCTCTCTCTGCCTTCCAGTTCCTGTGCGTTTTGGTCTTTGGTTTAAGAACTTTTCTTTATAGGATTTGTGCGGCGGAAGGTCAGAGGCTGGGGGAAGTGCGGGTGCACTGGTGGCGGGCAGCTCTGCAATATTGGAGTCCCCATTCTTTGGGAGGAGAGAGCAGAAAGGTCAGAGCAGGGGGCGGAGGAGAGGTACCCGGAGGGAACCGGTTGGGATTGCAGCAGCTGGATTGCTGTGGATGTGAGAGAGGAGAGATGAAAAAGAGACTTTTGAGAGCGGGCAAGAGGCTCAGTGGAATCTACCAAGGAATGAGAAGAACTTCTAGCTCTAGATGACATACGACGACGCTGAGGCAAGGGGGTTTGCCCTAACAGTGAAGAGGGGTGGATAGGATAATTCTCCCAGGCGCAGCCTCTTTTCAACCCCATCCGACTTCCAATCTCACCTCAATTGGTCTCATCTGAAGGGGAGAAGCGGGAGCGTGATGATCTGGGACCGAGCGCTGGGATCGGCGGCTCCATGCCAGCTTTTCCCAGGCTACCCTCTCCACCTGAAGACCCTTCCCGGTGCGGGTCCAAGCCAGAGCATCCGGAGAGCCCAGCGCCGACTCCCAGCCCAAAGCCCTCCCTGCAGCGCACAGCATTCCATTCCTCTCCCGGACGCGCCCCGCCGCGACCTCCCAGGGCTCCTGCTCGCCCAACGTCCCTGAGCAGCGCTTTGGGGTCCCCAGTTGCCCCCTCCCCCGTGGACCTCGTCCTCCGACAGGCCCCAGACTAGCTCGCGCCGCGCCGCGCTCAACTTCGGGGCGCATCTCGGGTGCGGGCGGTGGCTGAGGGACCACGGCACAGAAGTGATGCCTGCACAATTGTCGTCTGTGGAACAGGTGGCCAGGTGGGGACCCCGGTCCCTGGTGTCTTGCTCACCTCCCTTTCCGGCCTGGAACAGGGTTGCTCCAGATCCCAACGAAATCCCCCTGCCCTCTGCCTTGTCCTTGAGACCCAAGTACCTCTGGCTCCCGAAGCGGCGGGCAGCTACTGCGGCCCTGGAGGGCGGTGGCTTGAGCCCAGAGGACAGGAGCGCCGCCCCTCCAGCCCTGGGCGGGGTCAGCCCCTCCTGCCCCGCGGGTCCCTCTCTGTCTGCAGCTAGTCCTGTCTAGGGGGGCTCGAACTGAGTCAATAGCCAGTAGCCAACAGGTGTGAGCAGTCTCCACGCCTTGCGGGTCACCATCCTATTCTAAACCTTCCGGCCCATTCTGTCCCCCAGAACTCCTAGCAATCCTCTTGCCTCAACCTCCCAAGCCACTTCTCCAAGACAGGGATGAATCCCCTTCGCATAGCTCCATTTTCTCCTTTTAACAGATGAAAAACATAAAAAGCCAGGCCCAAAGCGGCTTGGTTAATTACACGAATGTTCTGCAGTTGAGAAGGGGCGACATCCGAGTCTTAACTTGAGTCAGCCTGACCCCACTGCCCGGCCCAAGTACTCCTCACTCCCTGCCCTGGCCTGCTGGGACCCAAGGAAGGGCCAGGCCCACCCTACCATGTTCTTTAGTGGCAGTTTCCTCTGGCCAGCTCTCCTCTCAGGCTACAAGCCAATGCACCCTCGCTGCCTGCCCCTCTTCATCTCTCTCACCATACAAACCCGTGTCCAGGATGCTGAGAACATGGTAACACCCTATGCTAGCCCTGAGAACAGCCTGGATAAACAGGCTTTGAATAATCGAATCTGTGGAAAATTCTCATTCCCTCTACCCCACTTCTGACCACTACCCAGATCTTGGCTTCACCCTTTCCCACTTTTCAGGAGATCCCCAGCTTCCAGCTGCCAGCCATTGGTGATCCTGCCCCTCTTGCTTCTTCCCCGGCCATTTCCATTCCTGCTCATCACTCCCAGGTTTGATTTTTGGTTTGACTTTGTCTGACTGCTTTTCTTTTTAGCCCGCAGTTTTCTTGTAAATCATAGTGGCCTCAAATTTGGGATTAAAAATGTTGCACCTCTACTGCCCGTTTTTTTCTTTTAAAAATGTATTTTTATTTTATGTGTACCTGAGTGGTTTTTGCCTCTGTTTATGTCTGTGTGCATTCCTAGGTCACACAGAGGCCAGAAGAGGGCATGAGATCCCCTGGAACTAGAGTATAGATGGTTGTGAGCCACCACATGGGTGCTGGAAACTAAATCCAGGTCCTCTGTAAGAACAGCAAGTGACTTAACCACTAGGCCACTAGGCCACCTCTTCAGTTCCCAAGGGGAGTTCCTTGTTGCTATGGGTTGGGTGGGGAGGAAGCCTAACTTAGTCTACACATTGTTATAGGACTTGGGGTTACTACCTGTCCCCCAGAAGCCAAATAAAACAGCCAAATTAGGTCTAGACCAGTGGGTCAGGACTTCTTTGAGGGTTACAGATCATATATATCTTGCATATCAGATATTTACATTATAATTCATAACAGTAGCACAATTGTGGTTATGAAGTAGCAACAAGATAATTTTGTGGTTGGGGGTCACTACAACATGGGGAACCGCATTAAAGGGTCGCAGAGTGAGGGCGGTTGAGAACCACTAGTGTTGGAGCTTTTTGGGATCCTGCTTGAGGTTTATAATAAAGACACAGAGATGTTCCTGTAGCATAAGGCTGCTGGCCTTTTGCTGGGGCTGACTCTCAGCTACAATCTAACTTAACCCAACTTCCCTGACCCTGTGTCCCTTCCAGTGGCTCCCACTCTCTAACCCCCTCCTCATTTCCCTCCATACTTTTGCCTCACCTGTCCCAGATCAGCCACCAGCTCTTTATTCTCCAAAAACAAAACGAAACAAAGCAACAACAACATCAACAACAACAACAACAAAAAAAAACCAACCCACATTCCAGTCTGAGCCAATCAGCCAATAGGCAGCTGGACAGTGCGGATCCACTTCTTGGGGCTGCCCTTTGGCTGGGATGAGGGCTACTTGACTTCCTTCAAGGCAGTTTGTGGTTTTGTTTTGTTTTTGTTTGTTGGTTTGAGTCTGGTCATCTCAGACACGCATCTTCTGGGCATCAAGGAACAAGTGTTTACAGCTAGAAAGCTGGTAATGGGTCATAGAAACGACAGCACCAAAGATTGTGCCAGCACCTGGCTCTGCTAGCCCAGCAATTAACAGCTGAAAATACAGGGACACACCTACCGCCATTTGATACACTGTGTGTGGGAAGGCCATCGAAACAGTGTAGCAGTTATAACTAAGGAATAACTAAGCAGTTAAGAGTGAGTCCTGCCCAGTCCTGCCCGGCTGGAGATGGTTCAGAGGTTGAGAGCTGTTGTTCTTCCAGAGGTCCTGAGTCCCACAGCCCACAGCCCACAGGGAGGGCAACTCAGAATTGTCTCTAAGTCCAGGATCCAACACCCTCATACAGACATGCACGCAGACAAACCACCAATGCTCATACATTTAAAAAAAAAGTTATAAAAAAATGAGAACTGGGGGTTGGAGATTTAGCTCAGCAGTAGAGCACTTGCCTAACAAGCGCAAGGCCCTGGGTTCGGTCCCCAGCTCCGAAAAAAAGAAAAAAGAAAAAAAAAAAAAAAAGAGAACTGCTCCCAGAGTTTGGTTCTCTGTTCTCAGCACCCACATTAACACTTATGCTCAAAGGGATATTATTCCCTCTACTGGCAAACATGGGCACTTGCACCTATAAGCGCACACACACACAGTGTGTCTGTGTATCTGTGTGAGAGTGTGTATGAGAGTGCAGGTGTTTAAGAAGGCCAGGAGTGCCCGGTCCTCTCAAATTGGGTTACAGGCAGTTGTGAAGCACCTGAAGTGTGTGGTAGAGACCAAGTTCAAGTCCTCTGGAAGACCGTTGTGTGCTTTTAACTGCTAAGTCATCACTCCAGCACCAAGAAAAAATCTTAGAACAGCCAAATTAGTAGTGAAAGCAGAAAAAGGAGATTTATGCCATGTGACCACGTTGGGAAGAGGGATGGAGAGGTGCGAACCATCTTCAGGGTCCTGATGTGAAGTTGAGCTTTAAGTAAGAGCCAGACAGAGTTTTGCTTACCTTTGCAGTTGTCAGTCAAGGTGTGGTCCCGCCTACTGCTAACCATCCAGTCTTCTTTGCAAGGTGGGCTAACAAGTGGTTATTTTCTGGGAGAAAAGTTTCCCTCTGGCTGACCTGGCTCAAGACCCCTTACCCAGCACAGGTTTCCTGAGCGGGCAGAATTAGTTTCTTGGGGGTTTGTTGCTTCAATAGTCTGATTGCTGAAGTGTCCCTTTAGGAAGGCTTAATCCTTGCCCTGCCCTGTTATAGTCCCGGGAGTGACCAGGCTGGAACACACTAGCTAAAGTAGTTAAATTCAGGATCCCCAGGGGTTGGGGATTTAGCTCAGTGGTAGAGCGCTTGCCTAGCAAGCGGAAGGCCCTGGGTTCGGTCCCCAGCTCCGAAAAAAAAAAAAAAAAAAAAAAAAAATTCAGGATCCCCTTAGGCCTGGGTTGAGGGTGCGGAAGTAGACTGCAGGGCTTATCAATTTATCAACTTTTTCTGCCACAGGAGAACGGCTGGGGAGCAGGGTAGGGGGTGCATGGGCAGCCACAGGTCTGTAACCTAACACCCACAGGGTGAATGGTTAAAGTTTACCAGCACTCCTGCAGTGAACAGGCTTTGGGAGCCCTGGGAAGGCCTAGCTGAGATAGCATCATAGCAAGTCTGGAAGCATGCGGGGCTGAGGGCGGTGTTGTTTCCACCTGAAATAAACCACCCAGCTACCCGGGTGTTTCCAGGGTAAGGGAGAGAACTAGAATCGACCCTTTCTGAGGGACACCAGGACCAAGAGGAGACAAAAAGGAGTCTGAAGCGAGGCTGAAACCTCCTTGGTGGTGAAAACCATCTAGAGTTCCATCTCTATTCACCTGGGGCCTGGGGAAGTTTTCCCAAAGCCCAGAAGGAAGTGATAAGTTTTCAGAGGCTGCAGGGGCTTCCTGGTAGGGCTTGCCTAGCAGTAGCAAAGGTGAGGCCCTGGGGTCCAACCCCAGCGCTGCAGAGAGTAGGAAGTTAGGTAAGACTCCCCAGCCTTGGGGGCCTATAGTCTCAGGATTCTGCTCTTCAAGGGTCAGAGTTCTCAGCAAGGAGGAAATCCTGAGTGTGAGGCAGAGGGTGAGAAAAACAAGCCATTTGGAAACGTGGGTCTGGAAACTCGGGTCCGGTCTCAGGGACAGAGAGCAGTCATGAGTCCTAGGTTCGATCCCCAGCCCCCTATAAAACCTCGTGTGGTGGCGCCCACCTTTAAACTCAGCGTTTAAGGAATGGAGACAGGACAGTCAGAAGTTAAAGGTCGTCCTAGGCTACCTAGTGAATTCCAGGCCAGCCTGGGCTACATAAGACCGGCTCATAAAAACAAATCAGAGCTGGAGAGACAGCTCAGGGACTGCAAGCACTTGCTAGTTTTTGATAGCAAGAAGCTAGATAGATACCTGTAGTCGGTATAGCAAATATTCTATTTAATTATGCTGAGGGTCATCACACGAAGTTCACAACACTCTGAGTTCCTAACGGTGACCCTAAGGCTATCTCCCCGAAGCTGCTCGCTGTGACAAGTCTTCCGTGAAGGTCGGGTTCACTGTGATTTGAAGATGAGGATCCTAGGGGAGATTCTCCATCTGCAGATCAAGGTGCTATCTCCAGATGTGCAGAGCAGAGCATTGCTCTTGGTTCCCACTTACGTACCGTCCAGTGGGCGTCATGGGGTTCAAGGACTGTGTCTGGTTATCTTAAGTGTGTAATGTCACTGGGTTCTGGTTATCAGGTGCAGCCTTGGGTGTAATGGGGTTCCTAACTAAGGTATTTCTACATGTCTAAAAGGCATTCTTTTTTTTTTTTTACTATGCTCATTTTGCTTCCCCCCCGGTCCTTGAGGTATGCACAGCACCAATGAGAACAACACTTAAGGATTCTTTGTGTTATCGTTTCACAGCCAATTGCAACAAATTTGGGCCAAAACAGGGAAAGGAGACAGCATAGGGCGAACAACGCAGACACTGCTGCACAGATAAACGAAAGGAGAGACAGTGCAGGCGACAAAGCACGCAACTGTTGAGGAAATGGTCAGAACAAGGTGAACCCGGTGTCTACCAGCCTGCATCACAGGGCATTTCGGTGATTTCTAAGGCCTAGGCGTATTTCCTGAAATTTGGTTTTCTCTAGGTTTTGGAATGCACCAAGCTGAAAACCACATTCAGAAATAAAAAGGTTTCAAACTTGGTTTCAAACAGAAATGTCATAGAGTAATGGAGGGCATAGCAGGGGTTGAAAGCTGTAGGACTTAGAGATGAGCAAACCAGAACTTGATCAGAGCCAAGCGGGAACACGGGGGACATGGCTGTGAGGGGGGCATTTCTTCCTTTATTAATGAAAAGAGCACCGGAGAGTCCAGTGAGCTTCCTGATTAGCGTCCACTGTTGCCGTTTAGTTTTGTGGATGCTAATATTATGAAAAGTCAAATGGGGGATATGGGGCATCAGGGAGTCTGGTGAATCTCCAGAGGCATTCGTTTCCGGTCCAAGACCACTGTATACACACCATCTCTTCTGGCAAAAATGGAATTTATTTGGTGGGGTAGAGCCAAGCATTGGGATACATTGTTTCCAACTTGCGGTATCACTCTGGAAAAAACATCTCTTGAAGTTTCTCCCAGCATGTTTTCTACAGATGACCTAGCTGGTTTGTTCCTTCTGGTGCTATAGTAGTCTCTGGAGCCTCTTGTCATAGTTCTTCCTGAAATGAAGTTTAGTGAACAAGCCCAAAATAATCGTAAGGAGTTTCTATGCCAAGAGGGCCAATATGATATATACAAAAAGCCAAAAATCTCTCCTTTATCCAGTGGAACAACTTCCGTGTGGGCAAGCAAGTGCGATCAAATCTAAACCTTCTACCAATCGCATCAAATAAAGGACATTTTTAAGCTTGCTAACTTTATGGATATAGGCAATAATAGTGTCTGCTCCGAGTACAGCGGAGAAGTGTTAGATTCTGTCTGTCCTTCCAGGGTCTTGCTAGCCCTACTGCTCTCATAATCTGCTGGCTGTAATTGTGGCACGTTAGAGGAGAGAGGGGCTGGGGATTTAGCTCAGCGGAAGAGCGCTTGCCTAGCGAGCGCAAGGCCCTGGGTTCGTTCCCTGTCTCCGGAAAAAAAAAAAAAAAGAAAGAAAAAAGAAAAAAAAAGTATATAAACGTTAGAGGAGAGAGCAGTGGAAATGCCGTCAGTGGCTTTCCTAACCTTTCCTAACAGGTCATCTTTGTGTTCATTGTTATAGAGAGTACCTGAGTCAAAAACCTGTGTCTCTGTTCAAAGGTTAGGGTAGAGAGGCTGGACACGTTTACCTGTCCTGAGAAATGGGCTCTCACTCCAGCAGCACTCTATATAGTCACACAACCAGGTCCTACAGAATAAAAGGTGGAGTCTAAGGTGCTCCTGGCAAAACTACAGATGTCACCCATGAGGATGAAGGCCTTCTTGGAGCAAGCCATGAAGACTCCATTGCCAAGGTCTGTGAGTTGACCCAAAGAGGTCAGTTCTGGTGTTTGGAGCTCACTGGACAGAGGGGACGTGAGATGGATGGTATGTTCCTCTGGCTAGGAGACATTCTCTGTATTAGTATAACTAATGCATAGGAAAGAATTGGTGGGCATAACCAATCCCTCCCCGAGTTTCCCAGGCAACGGCAATGTGATTAGCTGGTATCACATTGTTCATACAGACCAAAAGTAAATGGATTTTTAGAGAATCCATGCTCACACCCAGTGGTTTGCCTTGGGTCCAGTAGAACTTGTTGACTGATCATGTAGAAAAGGATTGGTCTGCCTCTACTCTTAGAAAAGCAAGTCTTCAGTCTTACTTGGATACATTCTTCCCTTTGTTCCTCTGGATACGTTGTATCAGATAATTTCCAGAGCTCTGGTTGCCTACAGCTAGCCGCTTCAATTTTTCTGTTGTGTGTTTGTTTAGTGTCTGCCAACTAAATTCAATAAATTTAGTTCTCTTTAATAGATTTAGTAAAGGCCTATGGATCAGCTTATGGGTAATAGCCCAGCGTCAGACAAGGCGTTAACAGCCAATGGTTGTTGTTCAGTAAGATTTCCGCCATCTTCTATGTCTGCATTGATGTCGACGGAACAGGAAATGTTATGCCAGCTCCAAGTAGGAGCCAATCAACATAGCTCGAGCCACCATGAACTGTAAACTGGTTTTTTGGCTTTGTTTTGTTGTTTTGTTTTGTTTGTTTGTTTTTGGCAACAAACCTATTTCCTGAGGAGTAGAAGACTGGTATTCTCAGAAGCTCAGGTTCAGAGCAGAGCAGAGTTCTACAGGTGGGAGCCATGATTTGAGGTCCAAGGAGAGTGGGATTGTCTAGACCCTGACGCAAATATTCATCTTGCAGGGAGACTGAGATCGGGCGTCATCATGGATGCTCTCTGAAGCAGTAGTGAGGAGACAGAGGGGCTGACAAATGCCAGCTTGTAGGGGGCTGTGAAGAATTTGTTCATTTGTTCTTGTCTCCTCCTCCTCTAGCAACGACAATGTGAAGTTGTCTTCTTTGCTTCCACAGGATTCCTATGTAACGGGGAAGACATATACCTCATCAGACTGAAGTCCCTTGTGCAGATTTACTGCATGTGATATATCGAGCACGGGTTTACAGGTCATAGAGTCTCCAATCCCTCATTCCCTCAGCTATGGTAGTGGAAGAATCATGTAGAGCTCTTGGTGTGTATGCTTCCAGGATTCTAGTTTGGAAAGTATCCAGACCTGAAGTTTCCCACCAGTGTAGGTTTCTGTTGTCTGCCTTTCTCACATGGTACCTTGGCACGAAGGAGTCATAGGTTCTAGGGCATCCTCTAATTACAAACTGTATCGTGTCCACTCTTGGTTGATGTACTCATGTACCCTTTCATTTGGCATCCCGATAGTTTTACTGTACTGGCAGCCAAACATGGGGTTCATCTGCCATACATGTGGGGTGAAGAACAATGGAGGGAGTTTGGTATTTGCTGCTCTTTCACAGTCAAACATGGAGTCTTCCATGCTTAGCATCTCAAACCTTACTGTCCCCTTGTTCTTCACTGTCAGATAGACGGATGATTTAGGAGATGGTTGTCTCCCGTGACTGTTCTTCACTGTCAGGTAGACGGATGATTTAGGAGATAGTTCTCTCCCGTGACTGTAGACAGCTGCTGCTGCTGTGTTAAATGGTGTTTCATGGGTTTCTTTCCACTTCCTTTTGGTCACTGGAGACTATGGCTCTCAAAGTCTGTGCAAAGTGGGCCTTAGCCTTCCTCCGTTCATTACTCTAGCTATACCAAACTATATTCCCAATAGCTGCACGATGACCATCTTCAGCGCAGAATGCATTCCTGGTGTACACAAGGGTTAGGGTGAAGGAGTCATGGTCTCAGCATTCTGGTAGGAATACCATCCAAGGTGTCATAGAGTAAGTCACCAAGGTCGTTCTTTGGTCTGCATAGGAATGTGTTTCTGAATCTTCTTCCTTAGGGCTGTCTTGTTGGTATCTGATCTTATCTTTGGAGTGGTCTTATATTGGTCTGGGCCATGGTCTCGCCCTGCCTTTGCCTTTGAGTGAGTTTGTCCACGGTTCCGGTTGGCTTTGATTCTGTACATTAAACTGCAGGGATACACTCTTACCCATTTTGGATTCCCTAGTCCACTTGAAGAAGGCAGTAGCTTCTCTAACACTGTGTCGATTGGCCAGAATTGATGACATCATTGATGACATACTAGCCTCAAATGTAGAGGAGTGATCTTTTTTTTTTTTTTCCGAAGAATCTTTTATTGGGGGAGGGGTCATTAATCCTTCTTGGCCACCGCCGCCTTCAAAATGGCTGCTAGCACGTTGCTCAACTCCTCCCGCTCTCTCTTGGCGCCGATGTGAGTGCCCACTCTCTTTGATAAACTTGAGTGCTCGCTTGTCCTTGGACACTTTGAGCAGCTCCACGGCGCGACACTCGCAGGGCGCGAAGCCGCACATCTCCCGGATCTTGTCCCACACGAACTTGGTGTTCTTGGTGAGGCGCGGCGATGTCTCGGCTTGCTGATTTTTTTTTCTCTCGTCACCTTGTGGCCTTTGTTGAGGCCCAGGGCCATGGGGTAGCGCAGGGCCATGGCTGTTGCTCTCCGATGGCGGCCGGACAGGAAGACTAGAGGAGTGATCTTAATTTTCTAATCCAATACAGAGTGGGTTTCCCCTCTGACTATATCAAAAATTTGTTCTAAGTCTTCAAATATATGGGGACTTCCTCGAGTCCCCTTGACCCCTTTCATTTCTTCTGAGATTGACATTACTCTATCAGTTCCCTTCCCTATAGAGGACTACATAGCATCTTTATCTCCTCTTGTCTTATTGGCTACAGCTCTGTTCTTGTAAACTGTCTAGATTTGACGTTAGTGGTCACATGAGTGTTATTGGTTAAATGGCTAGAGGTAGCCTTAACTTTACTGGCAGTTTCTAGGAGAGCGATTTTGGTGTTTTTGAAATATCTGACTGAGCCCCCATCAGCTGCCTCCACTACCATTCCAGAGGCCCCAAATCCAGTGCCAAGCACCAGCCACTTGTAACTCTAGCTCCAGGCAGTCCAATGTCCTCTTTTGGCTTCTGCACATTCATGGCACACGGGCACACACATAAATAAAAATAAGTCTAGAACGAACAAAGCAAGGGCTGGCCAGAAGGTTTAGTGATCAAAGGGGCTTTACTTCCAGTTCTAACGACCTGAGCTCAATCGCAGTACTGAATTCCAAAACATTTGTTCTCACACTGACCTCCTTTAGTCTTCCTGTCCGGCCGCCATCGGAGAGCAACAGCCATGGCCCTGCGCTACCCCATGGCCCTGGGCCTCAACAAAGGCCACACGTGTGCACACATGTGTAAATAAGAAAAGATTGCCTTTAGCACACACATGTGCACACATGTGTAAATAAGAAAAGATAACCAGGCCAAGGATGTTGGAACATTTAGTCACAGCATTTAAGAGGTTGAGCCAGGAGGATTGCTGTGACCCTGAGGCCAGCCTGGTCTACATTGTGAGTTCTGGGTCAACCAGAGCTACATAGTAAGACCCTCTCTTAAAAATGATAAGTTAGTAAAATTTAAGCCGGGGTGGTGGCACACGACTTTAATCCCAGCACTGAGGAGGTAGAGGCAGGTGGATCTCTGTGAGTTCTGTTTCCAGAGGCTCAGAGCTCGGGGGTCTGTCTGTTGGATTAGGGCTTAGTGGCTGTGTCTTTCCCACTAACATTTCCTCTTTATTTAATGATGTTTCTACTGAACTTCTTGGGGGAGGCCATTAAGTTTTCAAGGCTGACTCTGGGTGTGGTGGCTCATGCATATAATCCCAGCACTGAGGAGGTAGAGGCAGGAGGATTGCCTTTAGTTAGAGGCCAACCTGGACTAAAGAGCATAAGACCACCAGCATTGGCTTTGGGATTAGCCCTCCCCTGCCCTCGAGCGCCCCCACTCCCCCCCAGGCCGCTTCTCCCCTGCTTCCTATCCAATCAGCTCTGCAGCAAACAGGTTCTTTGCAGTGAGCCTTATCTCAGGCACGCCAGGAAAACTGGATCTGCTTCCTCTTACCTGGTTCCAAAACAGCCTTACTTACTACATCCTCTCTTGCGCCTCTGAAAGCTAGAAAGAAGCTGGCAGAAGCCTCAGGCTTGCTACAGCCCTACCTCTGATCAGAGCCCTCTCCTCTGTAAAGTCTGTAAAAGGAAGGAAAATTCCTTCAGTCTGTGCTTTGCTCAAGGATCTATATAGTCCAATCCTCCCTGGGGCGGCTGGGGTAACTAAAGCGTATTTCACCAGACATCCAGTCTCAGTGTTTGGTCACTGAACCGGAAATGAATCTTCGTTATTTAAAACAAGTGTGTCTGTCTCAAAAGAGAAAAGCATAAGGTCCAGGCCTGGCGGGGCCACACAATCCTAATGAGTCCCTTTCCCAAGGAAAAAAAAAATCATGAATGAAAAGTTTTCAAACACAGTTCCTATGCACTTTCCTCCCTGTAAGCAGTTTCCACCTCTATCTGGTTTCTAAGAGAAATGACGCTTATCTAATTCCATCGAGCCTCCGGTTGGAAACGGCTGGTTGAGACTGGTATGGGGACCGATGGGGATTGGAATGATAACCAGGTGAGCCCGGTGTTAATCCTGAAGATGGGAAAAGAAAGACCACTGACCCAAATCATCATGGTCAAATCAATCAACGCACGCCATTAATTAAAGTAAGCTGCCTCCCCCTACGGTGGGGTTCAAGAGGTCAGCATTGGAGGTGAGGAGGTCAAAGCTTTGGGAGTAGGGGGTTTCCGAATAGGGGATATTCTTACTTTATTTTTAAAGATTTACTTATTTTAAGGCATGTGAGTGTTCTGTTAGTTTGCACGCCTGCATGTCAGAAGAGGGCATCAGATCCCATCACAGATGGCTGTGAGCCACCAACCATGTGGTTGCCGGGAATTGAACTCAGGACCTCTGGAAGAACAGCCAGTGCTCCTAACCACTTGAGCCATCTCTCCAGCCCCCCAAATGGGGGATTTTGTGGGCAAAATAGAAGTGGGCTCCAGAAGACAAGCGAGTTCTAACGATCTCCTGAAACAAAGACACGGTTGTAAGGTGGACAGAACAGGGTAGGCGTAACGACAAGGCAGTCATAGGTTGGATTATAACCTTCTGAAACCAAGGTAGGATTGCAAGGTGGTGAAAAACAACTTTTTGAAATGAAAACTTGATTGGCATTCCTGGAACAGGCAGGGAAGAGCCATTTGTAGTTAAGGTTACAGGCGGGGCAGAGTCCGGGCCTCCCGGCCTTGAGAGACAGATTTGACCACAAATAGGAATAATAACCCAGTTTGTCTTTAGTAGAAGGTGGGCCTTCGAGGGCTGGAGGGATGGCTGAGCGGTTGACAGACATTCTTCCAGAGGACCCTGGTTCAATTCCCAGCACCCACATGGCAGCGTGCACATGTCTGTAACTCCAGTCCCAGAGCTTCTGACACCCTCACACAGACATACATGCAGGCAAAACACCAATAACCATAAAATAAAAGTAATACTATATATAGTATATCAATAGATAGATAGATGATAGATAGATAGATAGATAGATAGATAGATAGATAGATAGATAGTTTTCAAGCCCAAGATGGAGGCAGGCTGGTTCATCAGCATGAGTATGTGTGCACACACACACACACACACACACACACACACACACAATTAAAGATAGAATTAAAGGGACGAAGAGATGGCTCAGCAGCTGAGAGGTTAAGAGCACCGCTTGTTTTTTTTTTTTCTTTTAGAGGACTCAGGTTCAATTCCCAGCACCCGTGAAGTTTCTCAGAGGTTTGAGACAAACAGGTGCCAGCCTGCAGCTAGAGGAAAGGAGCCTCATGCCTCTGAGGCACCCAAAGTGCACAGCAAACTGAAAAGGGACCGTAAGAATGTTTTCTTACGCCAGAGATGTCTGCCTTCATGTGAGCTAGGACACTATGAGGTACCTGCTATAGACATCAGAGGTGACACGGGACTAGAGACTAAGCCAGCAAAAGGGAGGGATCCCTTACCACCTGCCCTACCCGCCCAGGAAGAAGGGCAGGAAGGAAAGGGTTTGAAGGTCCAAGGGAAGGTTCACAAATTGAAATCTGAATCTTTGGGGCCACACCCTGCAGCTGCCCCAACACTGGCTCAACTGAGCCTGGCAGGATACTAAATCCATTTTCTCTCTGTACATACACATATTTGAAAGCTGTGTAGGCAGCCCAGGGAATCAGAATGGCCTGAGAGCAGACAAACAACAGGAGGAGAACGACCATATTTGAAGAGAAGGCTTCCTCTTGTTCTGAACAAGTCAGATTTTCCTTTGGGTCATTTCTCCCAAGCAATGGTGGTGGTACAAGTCTATAGTCCCAGCACTGGGGAGGCTGAGGCAGGAGGATCGAGAGTTTGAGGCCAGCCCAGATTACTTCTTCTTTTCTTTTTGAGAGAGATGGGATCTTATTGTCGTTGGGATTTGGGAAATCGCCACTCAAACCAAACAAACACTGATGTCAGTTAAGCAAGAATAGCTTCTTAAAAAAAAAAAAAAAAAAAAAGATTAAAAAAAAAAGGGGCTGGGGATTTAGCTCAGTGGTAGAGCGCTTACCTAGGAAGCGCAAGGCCCTGGGTTCGGTCCCCAGCTCCGAAAAAAAGAACCAAAAAAAAAAAAAAAAAAGATTTAAAAAAAAAAAAAGAATAGCTTCTTTTTCTTTTTTTTTTCTTTTTTTTTTCTTTTTTTTTTTCTTTTTTTCTCTTTTTTTCGGAGCTGGGGACCGAACCCAGGGTCTTGCGCTTGCTAGGCAAGCGCTCTACCACTGAGCTAAATCCCCAACTCCCTTTTTTTTTTTTTCAAGAATAGCTTCTTGAGCACACATCGTAACACTGGCTCCAGGACCGCAGGAAAGACTGCTGGAGCCTAGTTGCGGCACGAGTCTGCTCTCAGAGTAGACTTTTTATAGGAAAAACCAGGCCCACAAGTTTAAAAGGGCAAGGAGCGGGGCAGCTGGCTTTCTAGCAAAGTATTATCAGCTGACCTTTAAGCTGATTGGGCGTAAGGTAAGGGGTTGGTGGCTGGGTGGTGAACCCGGGAATTTCAGAACATTGAGATAACAGAGCGAGAGTATTATAGTCATAACTTTTTGGCTTAGTAGCGTTCTTCAGTGTCACCCATAAAAACCACAATGAGGTTATACTTAGAGGTCCAGGAAGGGCTGCCCGGTGGTCAGCTCTGACTCAAGCCGTTTTAGACATAACAGTTCATGCCAACCTTTCATTTGATGGGTCCTAGGTGGAAGGTCTTAAGATTAGCAAACCTCGGGCTGGGGATTTAGCTCGGCGGTAGAGTGCTTGTCTAGGAAGCGCAAGGCCCTGGGTTCGGTCCCCAGCTCCGAAAAAAAAAAAAGAACCAAAAAAAAAAAAAAAAAAAAAAAAAAGATTAGCAAACCTCACACAGGACATTCGGAAGAACAAAACAGGGCGTGTGGTCAGCATGCCCTTGAGCCAAGTCACCTCTTTGTGCCAGCGACCAGCAGGCGTGTCACAGCAGCAATAAGAAAGAGCTGGAACAAGATGGCTGCAGCCCTGCTGGGGCCGGGGGTGGGGGTGGAGTGGAGGAGGGGTGGGAGGGTGGGGCTGGGGGCATGGGGTGTCAGACCATTACAACTGTAGCCCATGCTGACCATAAACTTCCTGTACAGCCAAGGCCCCTCTGCGTTAACCTCTCAAGTGCTGGGATTATAGAGGTACAAAGCACACTGGCAGGTTCCTTCTGTGGAAGAGACTTGAGCACCCCTGAGGTTTGGAAACTACAGGGCTCCTGAAACAAATCCCCACAATCCCTATGGATTATGAGATATGAATAGTAGTGATGAAATTACTATTATCTATTATTATCATCATCATCATCATCATCATCATCATCATCACCATTATGTATTTTCGAGACAGGGTCTCTTTGTGTAGCCCTGGCAGTCCTGGTACTCATTCTGTAGGCCAGGCTGGCTCACAGAGATCCACCTGCCTCTGCCTCCTGAGTGCCAGGATTAAAGGTGTGCACCACCACTGCTGGCTCAGGGTCAGAGGGCTAAAAACCACTGTCTGGCCTCAAATCAGCACAATAGCCATTTCTGCTGTTACAGCTTTCTGTAGGTCGGCATATTAAAGATATCTTAGATATCTTTGTTTTTCCCAGTGCCGGGATTGAAGGCGTGTGCTGACGTAGAAGATCTTATCTCCACCCTAAGTATCCCCCACACTTGTCATTCCTGATGTCCCATGTGGAGGGGCATCCACATCCACACAATGACAGTCAAACTCCTGTCCTTGCACTTCTCCAGATGCAGCTCAGAGTGTGTCCTGGCTGGATCAGTGGGAGCCCAGTGAGTCTCGTCTGGCTGACGCTATAGGAAGGAACCCGAGTCCAGAGAAAACCCACTGGGATGTTCCAGGTTCTTCAGTGTCCTAACGAGGATTTGGACTGGGGCCACATGGCTGATGACTGAAATGGAACTGAGTTGTTCGTGAAGTACAAGGGATGTCTGAGAAGAGGAGCAGGCTAGAGAGCTGGACCTGAGCCTGCACAAGCCATTTACATAATCACAAGGCTTCTGCTTCTCCCTCATTTCCAGAGCAAGAGTCTGTCTCTGGCATGCTGTTGCTTTACCACCACCCCCATCTGTGTTCATCTGCCTGTCTGTCCTGTTCAGTCTTCCTTTATCGTTGGTTTCTTTTCTCTTAAAAACCTTCTGTTTGTTATTATTGTGGGGCAGGGGCACCTGGGCTACGGGCACACGTGTGACGGTCAGAGGACATCTTTGTGGTGTCAGTTTTCTCCTTCCAGCTTCCCCTGGGTTCCAGGGGTGGGGGTGGGATCGGGAATCCGGGTTGTGAGACCAGGAAGGTAGTCTGGGTGTGTTGTGAAGTGATTCCCGATGTCTCACAGGGTAGGATGGGCCTGGATGCACATCCAGTGAGCCTGTTGGGTTGTGCAGGACTGCAGGGTGAGGATGGGGCTGTGGCGTGAGGTACCAGACGCCAGGGCTCTTGAGAGTATGCTGAGAGTCAGGACGCTTCCTAATCCCAAGTTGAAGCAGTTGGACCCAGACGGAGCAGGAACCCGTAAGCGTCAAGGCTCAACAATTGGAAACTTCTAGACAGGCTCTTCCATGGAGTAGAGCCTCCTCACCTCAAAACACAGGAGTAAAAACCTGCCCCCACCATGTCACCCACCCTGGTGGCTCTGGTCCTGCTGACTGAGCCGAGAGGCCGGCCAGCATGCAGGAAGCCTTGGGCATGGTTGACTGTTCCTGGGGCCATCACCAAGGCTACCTGGTTTTAGTCTCAGCACTAGGAGGCAGAAGCAGGCAGATTTCTATGAGTTTGAGGCCAGCCTGGTCTATAACAGTTCCAGGCCAGCCAGGGCTCCATAGTGAGACTCTGTCTTAAAACACAAAATCAACCAAACAAAAGGGAGAGATTTACCAGGACAACACCAAGTAGGAAGCCTGGCATCAGCATAGAGAGGACTGCTTTGTTTTAGTTTTGAGGATGGTTTCACATAGCGCTGCGTCTTAGTTTGGGTTTCCATTGTGAAGAGACACCATGACCAAGGCAACTCTTATAAGGGACAGCATTTAATTGGTGCGAGCTTAGAGGTGCAGAGATTCAGTCCACTGTCAGGGAACGTGGCAGCTTCCAGGCAGACATGGTGCTGGAGGAGCCAGGAGTTCTGCATCTCAATCCAACTACATCCAGGAGAGACTGTCTCTTCCACACTGGGTGGAGCCATAGGAGGAAACTCCAAAGTCCACCCCCCACAGTGACAGACCTCCTCCAACAAGGCCACACCCCCTAATATGGCCACTCACTATGGGCCAAGCACATACAAACCACCATACGTGAAATGTCCTCTAACTATTGTCTTTTAAGATTTATTTATTTATTTAATATATATGAGTACACTGTCACTGTCTTCATGCACACCAGAAGAGGGCATCAGATCCCATTACAGAGGGTTGTGAGCCACCATGTGGTTGCTGGGACTTGAACTCAGGACCTCTGGAAGAGCAGTCAGTGCTCTCAACCTCTGAGTTATCTCTCCAGCCCCCTCAAACTTACTATTTAGCCATCACCAAGGCTACCTGGTTCACAGGCTCACTGGATGTGCATCCAGGCCCATCCTACCCTGTGAGACATCATCGGGAATCACTTCATGATACGCCCAGACTACCTTCCTGATCTCACAACCCAAAGAAGGTCTTGAATTTTCGTCTTCCCAAGCCCTGGCCTACACCTGGTCTTTGACAGGACTTTATTTGACACAGCCTCACTATGTAGGCTGGCCTGGAATTGCTCTGTAGACCAGGCTAGTCTCAAACTCAGCGATCCATTTCTTCTGCCTCCCAAGTCCTGGGAATAAAGGTGTGGCCACTATGCTGGCTTTTGAGAGGACTTGACTCTTGGACATATGCTCTGGGAATCCTCTATAGCTGTTAGGCAGTAAAGATATCTGTCCCTTGATCCTCCTCGAGAAGTGGGATGAAGGGGCAGAGGCAATGGCCAACTTGTGTCATTCACCCTGTTGCCTTCATGACTAGATACCACCTTCCAGGTCCACCTTCTACCAGCCTGCGCCCTAGTGACCTCAAGCAAGTCCCCAGAAAGTAACCTGGCCAGATGTTTTCCAGGAGGTGTTTTATTACTGTAAAGAGATACAATGACCACAGCAATTCATCATGGCTGGAAACACGGCGGCATGCAGGCAGGCTTGATGCTAGAGAAGGAGGCCAGAGATCTATATTTTGATCTGCAGGCAGCAGAAAGAGACTGTCATGTTAGGCCTAGCTTGAGCATAGGAGACCTCAAAGCCCTGCTCCACAGTGACACACTTCCTCCAACAAGGCCACACCTTCTAATAGGGCCCCTCCCTTTAGGCACCATTCAAACTCATGAGTCTATGTGGGCCATTCCTATTCAAACCACCACAGGGGCCTGCACAGGAATCAAAGTGTTTCTCTGGACAGGGGGCTGCCAGGTACTAAAAGGGACCCCCCGGGAAAGGATTGGTCAGGGGCAGCCAGAATCATTCAGTAGAAGTGCTAGGCAGGGCACACCTACCTCTGGGAGGCAGAGAGAAGGTTGGGATACCAATGCACTGTCTCAGCAGCTCATGCTCTAGGGCTACAGGCCATCCAGACCCTCGGGTTTTTTTAATCTGCTAACTAGGAAGAATGATCTTCTTCTCTTACGTTCAGGGTAGCACGCTGTTAGGAGTCAGCAGTGCACCATCAATCACCAAGGCTGTGGTTCTGGGAGCCTGTGACCTCCCTAATGGAGGGGTTCAGGCAGTCGATGTCTGCTCAGCCTGAGCCCTAACTGGATTATGTAGGCATCTGGCTCCAGCTCTGGCAGGTTCCCTTGTTCTCCAAATGAGCAAGGCTGGCTGATTGATCCTGATTATGTCCTCGTGACGCATGACTGGGCTTTCCTGGTTTGACATAGAATCTTTCTAAGGGAATCAAGCAGGGAATGAAGCCAGCCCTGCTCTCTCAGTAGGGCCCTGAGAGCTCTCTGCCACCAACCCTGTGCCCAGACCTGTAGTGAAGGAATCTAGTTCTCTCTCTCTCTCTCTCTCTCTCTCTCTCTCTCTCTCTCTCTCTGTCTCTCGTATATATGAGTACACTGTAGCTGTCTTCAGACACACCAGAAGAGGGCATCAGATCTCATTACAGATGGTTGTGAGCCACCATGTGGTTGCTGGGATTTGAACTCAGGACCTCTGGAAGAGCAGTCGGTGCTTTTAACCACTGAGCCATCTCTCCAGCCCCCAGGACCCTAGTTCTTATTGAAGTGTAAGAGCTATTAAGAGGCTTGGCCTGGTAGAAAGCAAGTAGGTTATGGGGTTCCTCTGAAGGACCCTAGGGGCTTTCGCCAGCCTTATACCTACTACCTCAGGTCAAGATTAGGCCAAGCACCAGCTTCCCACTTCTAGTCAAGGCTGGCCAATTCCATTCTCCATTCACAGTTCTCTGGAGGAGCAGGAACATTCTTGAAAAACCAAACCTGACCCTCTGAAAAGTCCCAGGTACAGTTCAAATTTGTGTCATGCTTGCTAGCCAATAGATTTAAAGGTCAATATGCTTAGCTAGTAAGTTTGAACTGTAACCTTGCTGATGTAACCTGTGCCCCTAAAAAGTATAAAAACTGCTTGTAATAGCCAACCAGGGTCACCTTCTAGTCACTCACCACGAGGGGCTGATTGAGGGTCGATCGCAACATGCCGGAAAAATCAACCTCTTGTGTTTGCATTGAACGCCGTTCTCGTGTCTCATGTGGGGGTCTCTCGGGAGTTAAGACCTGCATCTCCACTGCCATGGAGGACCATGTGGCTTTCCCCTCCTTAAGTAGGTTTTGTCTCCCTTTGAGGCTCTGAACTTTTGTCCTCTGTCCCAGAGTAGTGAGAAGCAAATGAGAGGAGTCTAAGCCTGCTCTCTGAACAGGGTTGCTCTGAGAATTGCAGAGTACACCCAAAATGTGCAGTTACTGCCACCGCCGCCGCCACCACCACCACCACCACCACCACCACCACCACCACCACCATCATATCCCCTGTTATCACCACCGTCACCATCCTTATCACACCTTACTACTCTCCTTGTCATCATTCCTGTCATCACTGTGATTTCCAGACAGGGTTTCACTGTGCGGCCCTGACTGTCCTGGAACTTACTCTGTAGACTAGTGTGGTGATCTGAATATGCTTGGCCCAGGGAGTGGCACTATGAGGAGGGGAGGCCTTGCTGGAGGAAGAGGAGCAGAGGCTGAGAGACCTGTGGGAGATAACGAGGGTATGAGAATGAACCTTCATGAAAGATGTCCCTGAGAGCCCCCGACCCTCTCTCTAAGGTTAAAGGGCATAGCAAGAAAAGTAAAGGCAGCAGCTGTTGGCAGACACCCGCTTTTGCAGGGCCCTGACCTTGGACTTCTGTCCTCTCATGCTAGGGGAGGCCAACGACTGTTTCTTCTCCTCTTCTTCCTTTCTCTCTTTTTCTCCATGTTTCTTTTCTCTCTTTTTAAGACAGGATCTTTAGCCTGGCTGTGGTGGCACACATCTTTGCTCCCAGCACTCTGTAGACAGAGGCAGGCAGAATCTCTTGTAAGTTCAAGACCAGTCCCGTCTACAGACCACGATCACGTTCCAGGACAGCCAAGGAAGGCTACACAGAGAAACCCTGTCTTGAAAAAGCAAGAAACAAATTAAAATAAATGTACTTGAGAGTGCTTACCTAGGAAGCGCAAGGCCCTGGGTTCGGTCCCCAGCTCCGAAAAAAAGAACCAAAAAAAAAAAAATAAATAAAAAAATAAAAAAATAAATGTACTTGAAAGCGAGGACAGTGAAGGGACTTTCCTGGCAGGTCTCCATTGTCTCCCGTAGGAAAGAGGGCACGCCCAGGAGGAATGGTCCTTTCTTTTTTCTCACGACCCAGGGTGATAAGACAAGACCCACGGCGATAAGACTTAACGCCAGGTGTGTTGCCCTGCGGCTCTTGTATTTGCTTAAGCTAACTGTAAACCTCGCCTAGTGTTTTAATAATAACAACTAGATGATAGGACTAGAGGTGTGCACCACCACTGCCCAGCTTCAAGGACACTCGTGTATCAGAGTTTGTGCAATTCTTTCTAGTAAGCCATTGTGTAGGAAGACCGGTCTGCAGGCTTCACGTTCACAGTAGCCTCACAGTCCCCATCCCCCACAAGGCTTTCACATACGAGTGTCTTATTTTGAATATAATAATGTAGTGCCAGCGGGGCCTAGTGGCAAAGGCATCCAGAAACTTGGGAGCAGAGGCGGGAGGATTAAGTTTCCACAGTGTGAGTTCAAGGCCAACTGAGGTAACTGAGCTGAGTGGGACCAAACATCACAAAGGGGTCTAGGGATGTGGCTCAGTGCTAACGTTCTGTCTAGCACTTGTGAGGCTGTGGGTTCAGTCCCCAGTGCACCACAGTGAAAGCATTGGGGAATGGAAACCTCCCCCCCCTCCCGCTCCCAGCATCTGGACTACATCCTTAGGTGGCCATCCCTTGGACTGTGTATTTGCATATAAAATAAGCTCATCTAAATAAACCCTGGCCTGGTTTGAATACTGTTTATCTACTCTAGAATTTCCTGTTTAAAGCTAACCACCATCAACGGATCATGTTCTTCCACTCCCCTCACCACCCACCGTGGAGGAGTGGGGACCTTCTCTATTTCTTCCAGAACAGGCTCGCCTGGAAGCAGTGGGTTTTGTTTGTTTGTTTGTTTGCTTGCTTTTGTTTTTCTTAAGATTTATTTATTTCCTGAATGTGAGTACACTGTCGCTGTCTTCAGACACACCAGAAAGAGGGCATCAGATCTCATTACAGATGGTTGTGAGCCACCATGTGGTTGCTGGGATTTGAACTCAGGACCTCTGGAAGAGCAGTCAGTGCTCCTAACCACTGAGCCATCTCTCCAGCCCCAGGAAGTAGTATTTTGTCAGCTACCCCAGCAACTCTTTTTATTTTATTTTTTTGAAAGAGCTCTCCATAGCTCTGGCTGGCCTGGAACTCTAGAGTCATCCCCCTGCCTCTGCATTCCAAGTGCTGGGATTAGAGGCGTGCACCACTGCACTGAGCAGGGCAGCCCTTAAGAAAGTGAGCCATTGGGGCCAGAGAGTAAGGGCACTTGTGGCTCTTGTGTAGTCCTCAGATTGGTTCCCAAAGGATGGCCCACAGCCATCCATAACTCCAGTTCCAAGGAACCCAAAGCCATTCTGACTTCTGTGGGCCTCAGAAACACATATGGTCACACATACACATGTAAGTAAAACACTCAGAAAATAAAGAAATCTAAAACACATGCAGGCAGTCACGCACACACGCCGCGCGTGCACATACACCCCAGAAACTAAGCTAACAGACAACATGAAAGCTGTTGGCTCTTTAACGTGCTCAAAGGATACATCCTTTACCACAACCTAGTCAAGGCTGCTGGCCTTTCTACTTATTTACTTCTTACTTGTTTTTGCCAGACAGGCTCTCTCTGTAGCTTTGGCTGGCCTGGAACTCACTCAGAGATCAGCCTGACTCCTCTTGAGTGCTGGGATCAGAGCTGTGCACCACCACTACCCGGCTTGGCCTTTTTATTTTTTAAACCACCCAAATCGAGTGAGGACCATGTTACTACCCAGGGGCCGCTGTGAAGAACAGAAAGAAAACGGAAGCCCTTCATGAGTGGCGTCTTGCTCCATGGACGCTGTGCTGCATATGGCCACTCCTCCCAAGGTAAGGTGAAAAAAAGAGTGCTTTGCAGGGCTGGAGAGATGGCCCAGCACGTCAGAGACAGTTCTCAGAGACAGTCTGAGTTTGAATCCTGCTTGGATCCCGGCACGCCTGCATCGGGTGTTTCACAATTGACTGTAACTCCCACTCTAGGGAATTCAATACGCTCCTCTAACCTCAGCAAGTACTTGTACACACACGGACACATAAATAAATGAGTTTTTTCAGTGTTTTTCCTCTCTGCCTCCATAAACACAGCGGGAACAAGTGCACAGGGACTCCGCCCACTCCTGAGTGTGTGCTCTCCAGGATAAACAGATGTCATCCAACGTTAAACCGTTAAACCGCAAGAGTGAGAGGCATTCTTAGGTTCCCTGGGAATGGCAGTTTGGGAGCTGGGTCCAGCCAGCTCTGAGCCAGTGACCAAAGAAGGCAGCAAATGCAGCTGTGCCCACAATAGAAGCCATCCCTTTGGAGCATCTGAGAAAGAACAGGGCCCTGTGACCGGGCCCTCGTGATGGCTGAAAGCATCAGGAAGAGTGAAGCACGTTGGGAATTTCAGCGCTGGAGAGATGGAGGCAGCAGGATCCAGAGTTCACAGCCATGTCTACTTACACTGAGTTTGAGCCATCCTGGGCTACTCGAGGCTCTGGATCAAGAAACAGAGCAATAGGGCTGGAGAGATGGCTCAGTGGTTAAGAGCACTGACTGCTCTTCCAGAGGTCATGAGTTCAATTCCCAGCAACCACATGGTGGCTCACAACCATCTGTAATGAGATCTGGTGCCCTCTTCTGGTCTGCAGTCACATATGCAGGCAGAATGCTGTACATAAAATAAATAGATAAATCTTAAAAAAAAGAAAAGAAAAGAAAAGAAACAGAGCAATAGCAAAAGAAAGAACAAATGAAAGGGCCGGCACGGCAGGGCCTTCACAAAGAAAGAGCATGTTAAAGAAAGAGCACGTTAAACAAGCATTTACACCTGGTGTAGGCTCAAAGCTGGTGGTGTACACCTTTGATCCGAGCACTTGTGTTGCAGAGGCAGGTGGATCTCTTTTAGTTTGAGGTCAGCGTGGTCTATATAGTGAGTTCCAGGATAGCCAGGGCTACACAGAGAAACCTTGTCTCCAAAACAATCAATCAAACAAACAGAATTTCTAAAAGATCTGAGTTCAGGGGCTAGAGAGATGGCTCAGTGGTTAAGAGCACTGGCTGCTCTTCCAGAGGTTCTGAGTTCAAGTCCCAGCAACCACATGGTGGCTCACAGCCATCTGTAATGGGATCTGATGCCCTCTTCTGGTGTGTCTGAAGACAGCGACAGTGTGTTCATATAAATAAAATAAATAAATTAAAAAAAATCCAAGTGGATATTAACCATAAAGTACAGGATAAATGTGCCACACTCCACAGACCCAAAGAAGGGCTCAAGGGAGGATTTGTGAATCTCACTCAGAAGGGGGATATAAAGTAGACACTGGAGGTGGATGGGGGGAGGGAACTGGGGGGGAGTAGGGAAGGGTACCAGGTGTGGGAAGTGGGGACAGGAGAGGGCTGGGAGAGAAAACAGTAATCAGTGGTGGTGGGAGGGGCATCTTTGGAAAGTGACCTGGGATGGGGGAGGGCTCCTGAGAGTCTATGGTGGTGACCCTAGCTGAGGATATGGAGACTGAAGCGGCCACCTCCTGTAGCCAGGTAGGACAGTGGAGGGAGGGGGACACCAATGCACCTACAAAACTTTTGACCCACAATTTGTCCTGCTTACCAGATGTGCAGGGACAAAGATGGGACAGAGACTGAAAGAACAGCCAACCAATGACTGGCCCAACTTGAGACCCATCCCATGGGTAAGAACCAATCCCTGACACTATTGATGATACTCTGTAGACAGGAGCCTAGCATAACTGTTCTCTGAGAGACTCCACCCAGCAGTGGATATAGACAGATGAACGAGACCCACATCCAAACATTAGGCTGAGCTCAGGGAGACTTGTGGAAGAGTGGAGGAGGACTGGGGGAGCTGGAGGGGTCAAAGACGGCACAAGAAGGCCTACAGAGTCAACTAATCTGGGCCCACCGGGCTCACAGAGACTAAACCACATGGCCTGGACTTAGGCCTCCTACGCATTGTGGCAGATGTGCAACTTTCTTCATGGGGGTCCCTAACAGTTGGAGTGGGTGTTGTCTCAGACCTGACTTTGGATTCCCTTCCCTTAGCTTTGATGCCTTGCCTGGCTTCGGTGCTGAAGGATGTGCTCAGCTCTGCTGAGACTTGATGTGTCAGGGCCAGGGCAGGTTGGTATGCAAGGGGGGCTTCCCTAGCATATGTGGAAAATGGGGGGAGGGGCATGTGAGGGTGGAACTGGGAGGAGAGGAGGGAGGGGGGTTTCGATCGGTATGTAAAGTGAATAAATTAAAAATATATATTAATAAACCTTGAAAGAGAAACAACAAGCGAAGTGAGAAACTGCTTACTGGGAACACTGAAGCAGTAGATGAGGGGCTCAGGAACACAGCCAGCCTGATCCATGCCATGAGCCACTGTGGAACAGGGTACAGAAGCTGGCATAGTCACAGAACAGTGGACTGTAAGTATACTTACGGCCTCTGTTGGTGGGAGCATCAGGTTGGCTGCCCATAGCCAAGGAAGGTCTGTTCTGTAGATTCAGGACACGGCAGTGGCTATCCTTAGCTTGAGGGCTGGTGGAGGCTGGAGGTCATCTACACTTAGGGACATACTCTGTGATGTGTATCCACTAAGGCACAGAGTTTAGCTAGATGACGGCACATAACGGGCTCAGCACCACGGAGCAGGCTCTTCCCAAAGCCAGGGCCAGGCAGTCCGCAGGGTCTTTAATATGGAAGCTACTTCAACTTTTGGAAGCCTCTGATAGGAGGTGTCCTCGGTGAGGATGCTTCACAGCCTTTGAACCCACACCTGGAGCGCGGCAGTGTCGGGGACCCCCTCACTGACCCGTCCTCATTCCGCTGAAAGGCTCCCTTTTGTTTTGTTTAGAGACGAGGTTTTTCTACACAGCCCAGGCTGGCCTCCAACTCACAGAGATCTCTCCACTTCTGTCTTGCCGGTGCTGGTTTTAAAGGTGTAAGCCACCACGGCCCATCCTTCCGAGTTTTGTTTTTTTTAGATTTATTTACTTTATGTACATGAGTTCGCTGTCTTCATGCACACCAGAGGAGGGCATCAGATCTCACTACAGATGGTTGTGAGCCACCATGTGGTTGCTGGGAAATGATCCCAGGTCCTCTGGAAGAGCAGTCAGTGCTCTTAACCGCTGAGCCATCTCTCCAGCTCCCACTTTCGACTTTTTATTGAGACAGTCTACTTCATTTCCCTAGGTTGGCCCTGAACTCACTAGCTATGACAAACCATGAGCTTTCAATCCTCCTGCCTCAGTTTCCTAAGCAGCCCGAATTTTAGCCTGCAACAAAAGGCCCGGCTTTGGTGTTACCATACCTTTTCATTTTATTGTTATAGGAACAAGGAGTCAACAAACATTTTTGTGTGCTGTGCCGGGGCCAAGAGCAGAGACTTAAATGCTTTTTCTTCTTTAGCCAGGTCTCAGGCTGGCCTCAAACTCATGATTGTCTTGTCTAAACTTCTTCAGTGCCTGTTGTAGGTGTATGCCACAACACTTGGCAAACAAAGTCTCTTCAGGGACCTCCACCATTCTGCTCACAGATGAGTGACATTCTGTGATAGCTAATATTGTGTTGTTGTTGTTGTTATAATAATAGTAATAATAATAACTTATTATCATTATCATCGTCATCACCACCACCACCACCATCATCATCATCATCATCATCATCATCTCGACAAGTGCTGGGATTAAACCCAGAGCATGACCTTCTCATGCCAGGCAAATGCTCTACCACTGAGCTCTATCCTTTACTTTAAAAAATAATTTATTTTTATTTTACGCGCACTGTATGTCTGTGTGAGGGTATCAGGTCCTGGAGTTACAGACAGTTGTGAACTGCCCTGTAGGTTATTAGAGTCGAACCTGGGTCCTCCAGAAGAGCGGTCAGTGCACCCAACTGCTGAAACATCTCTCCTGCCCGCCCCCCTCCTCTCTCTCTAAACAACAAAAACAAGAACAAAAAATAAAACACAAAACATTTATATCGACACAGGGTCTTACTAAATTGGGAGCTGGTCCTTAACTCAGTCGCCTGGGAAGGTCTCGGACATTTGGTCCAAGCCTCAGCTTCTCTGCTTGCTGGGAATTCCAAGGCCCAGCTCAATCTTGTCTTCTGATGAAGGGATTTTGCTGACAGCACACTGTATGTTCTCAACATAAAGTCTGACCTTGCGTCTTGGCTTTTTTGTCTGGTTTGTCGTAACATCCCACCCTGAGCTCCCACATGCGCTGGGCTGCGTTGGTCTGCTGTGTTGTAACACCCCACTCTGAGCTCCCGTGCGCACAGGGACTTCTCACAGTTGAGAGAGGTCACAAGACCAAGATGAAAGGATCAGCAAGGTGGTGTCAGGAGTAAGAACTTTGCTTTCCTTAAACACCCAGTTATGTTATGTGAACGTGTTTTTGTTTGAATCCCAAACTACTTCAGATTTCAGTGGCTGCTTCAGATTTTCTCCAGCCACTACGATTGCCTCGAGCTCTAGGAGGGCTGTGATCTACAGCTATCTACGGATCAGTTGGGATTCTGGGGACTCTCGAGAGGGTCTAAATTTGAGAGCCCTGAGAGGGCCTGGGGTGGCGGTTGCTCCCCTTGCTGCTGTGGTTTGTCAACTGTTGTGAGCAGAGAGACAAGAAGAAACTGGATATTTTGACAATGAAGAGTAGACTTGTCCTGAGGAACTTGATATCCCTTTTTTTTTTTTTTCTTTTCTTTTTTTCGGAGCTGGGGACCGAACCCAGGGCCTTGCGCTTGCTAGGCAAGCTCTCTACCACTGAGCTAAATCCCCAACCCCTGAACTTGATATCTCTAATCATCAGGAAGTAGTCTAATTAGATTGACACCCCTTCCCCCCTCTAACCTTCTTCCTCTCCTACCTAGTGCCGGGGGTTGGAAGGGACTGGCGTGGAATCAGGGTGGAGAAGGGTGGTCGGTAAAAGAACCCAATAAAGTAGCCAAAAACTATGTTCTCTTGGCTGTGGACACTGGCTTCTCCTAGTGTCCTCAGGTGGTCTGTTCCTTGTGCTCCTAGCAATAATCTTCTTCAGACAGTCTCTTGTCACATAGTTCAACATTATACAGCCTGTCTTCTAGCCCAAACCTTCCTCACATCAGCTGTGCCTGCTTGCCCATAACCATCACAGCTGGACTTGTGGAGGACTGGCATTCCCTGGCAGAAGGGCTGTGGGAAGGGTCCATGAACCCTCATCTGGGTACCTCCCAACCAGCTGAAAGCGATTCTGCCCTAATCATATGTGGCCTTGGGGAAGATCTTGAAGATGTAGGTGGCAGTGTGAGTTACTTTCCCGTTGCTGTGATAAAACACCATGGCCAAGGCATCTTTTAGAAGGAATGGTTCATTTGGGCTCATGGTTCTGTAGGGATGAGAGTCCATCATGGTGGGAGGCATGGTGGCAGGAGCAGGACGCTGAGAGCTTACATCCTCAGAGATAGACAACAGGAGGGAGGGCAGGACTACCTAGTCACAAGGCCCATCCCCTTCATCCATGGGTATGGACTTCCTCCAGCAAAGGTGTGCTCCCTCAGGACCGTTCCCAAAGCACAACCAGCCAGGGACTATGTCTTCCAGGGTGGCTACTTTAAGGTCATGTCTGTCACTGCCCAGAGCCTTTTACCCATTGCTCTGTGAAAAATCCTAGTGAAGCTCACAGGCCTCAGAGCGAACTTTGGTGGAATTGCACTTTGGGACCTTGGGCACTTTGGTTGTTATTGGGACCTTGAGAGGAGGGACAGCCATTGTTTATGTCTCCTCTAGGGAAGGAGTTTTAGCCAGCCCAGTCAGGCCTTGAATTCTTGATCTTCCTGCCTCAGCCTCTCAAGTGGTGAAGCTCTTAGTCCTTATGATAAGGACATCACTCTAGGTGGGGGGGGGGGGGGGGGTTTGTCACCGGCCGAGGTACTTGGAGTCAGGGCCTCAGGAAGAACACAGTTCAGGGTATAAGGAGTAGGCTTTCCTGATTCCATCCTGTGGCAAGACCTCGCCCATCGAAGTGTGGCTGCCACGCTTGTTCTGGAGGTGGGGCAGGAAATGCCATTTTTAGAGTTTGGGTATCTCTCTGCCTTCGGTGTTAGGATCAGTGTTTTGTACTGGATAGAATTATTATTGTTGTCGTTATTGTTAGTTTTTTTTGGGGGGAGGGCTGTTGGGGGACCTGTGCAGATTTTCTTGGTATCTTAGTTCGTTTCTGTTGATGGAAAGCTAGTATTGAAGATAGGGTTATTTATTAAAAAGTTTACTGCCGGGCTGGAGAGATGGCTCAGCGGTTAAGAGCACTGACTGCTCTTCCAGAGGTCCTGAGTTCAAATCCCAGCAACCACATGGTGGCTCACAACCATCTGTAATGGGATCTGGTGCCCTCTTCTGGCACACAGCCACATATGCAGGCAGAATACTGTATACATAATAAATAAATCTTTAAAAAAACAAAAAAACAAAAACAAAAACAAAAAAAGTTTACTGCCAGGCTGTGGTGCTGCACACCTTTAATCCCAGCACTCGGGAGGCAGAGGCAGGTGGATCTTGAGTTCAAGGCCAGCCTTATCCATAGAGTGGGTTCCAGGACATCAGGGTTACACAGAGAAACCCTGTCTGAAAAGACAAAAACAAAAACAAAAACAGAAATGTACTTACTCAGTGTTCTCGAGACTGGGAAGTTCAAGGCCACAATGCTGGCCCCTTGCATGATCTCTGTCTGGGCTTCTGCATACACTGGACATCATGTCGCAAGACAATGTGTCAGAAAAATCCCACCTGTACTATGAAACCACTGTCTCGCTAATGGAGCCCACTGATCTGTGAGCAGGCAAGAGTCCTCATGTGAGAACGCTGCAAGGTCAGTGTGGACCCCATGCCGTCCCCTCCTGGCTCCTCCCAATGCTGGCTGTGACTACACCTTGGCTGGCCTGAACTTCTAGTTTCCCTTGAATTTGCATTCTCCTGCCTGTCTTTGTGTTCACAACATCGCTCTGAGCTGTGGAATTCACAGGACTCACCTGCATCCTCATGGGCTGTTCTGAGCCAGGTATTCTCCAACCAAGCTTAGGGACATAATACCAAATAACAAGGGGCATGCCGAGGTGACCTGTGAACACAGTGTGAAAATTCGTCAGCCAAGAAGGTCACTCCTTTGGACCTCGAACGCCACACTGGTCAGGAAGGGGCGGAGTCAGGGTTGGAGGCGTGGCTCAGTTGGTGGGAGGCGTGGCTCAGTTGGTGGAACGCTCGTTTAGTGTGCAGGAGACCGTGGGTCTCATCTCTAGCATGGCTTAAAATTGTGTGGTGATATATCCTCACAACAGACCTGGGGAGAGGCAGGCAGGAGGATGAGGGGTTCAAAGTCACCTTCAGCTACATGAGGACAGCCTGGGATACACAAGACAGAGATTCAGAACGGAAGTGGGTGGAGCTAGTCACGGTAACCCCAGCTGCTCAGGAAGCAGAGGCAGGAGGATCACAATTTCAAAGCCAGAATGGACAATGTAGCCTCGCCCCAACTAAAAATGGATGTGCGTTGTTACACGGAAGTTTGTTTTATTTTGTGAAAGGGTCTCACTGTGTAGCTGGGGCTAGACTCAGTATGTAAACCAGGTTGGCCTCAAACTCACAGAGCTCCATCTGTCTCTGCTTCCCAAATGCTACAGTTAAAAGCTTATGTTTCATACTCAGCTACGTTGAGTGTTTACTGAAATGTAGGTAATGTGTTTTGTTTTTTAATTTCTTTAGATTTATTTTTTATGCTGTGTATTTGTGAATGCCCATATATATGTGGATATATCCCTGCTTTTCTTGAGGGCCAGGAGAGGGTGTCTGGTCCTCTGGAACTTGGGAAGTGAGATAGACTGTGTGGTGTGGTATGGTGTGGTGTAGTTAGTTTTTTGCCAGCTTGACATAAACTAGAGACATCTGGGAAGAGAGAACGTTAACTGATAAACAACTTCCATTAGTTGGAAGGCTCAACTCCCTGGAGACCTTAACCTGGCGTAAGTTTGGGTGCCAGGTACAGCTTCAGGGCACTGTCTTTGGGGGCTTCTTTTTTTTTTTTTTTTTTTTTTTTTAAGATTTATTCATTTATTATATGTAAGTACACTGTAGCTGTCTTCAGACAGACCAGAAGAGGGCATCGGATCTCTTTACAGATGGTTGTGAGCCACCATGTGGTTGCTGGGAATTGAACTCAGGACCTCTGGAAGAGTAGTCGGGTGCTCTTAACCACTGAGCCATCTCTCCAGCCCTGGGGGCTTCTTTATCTGCAGTCTGTGGCCAGCAGTGAAGGCCACAGGAGGGAAGGCCTGTAGCTGGAGGTGTTGCTCTGGCACTAGATCTCGGAAAGCCTTCAAGGACTGAGACCTTTGTTTCTATGGGGTCAGCACAGCCAGGTAAGCCTGCTTAGACCGGCAATATGGCTGCTTGATTCTGTCTCCGTAGAAGCTGAGACTGGCTTCTCCTACGAGGCTCTTGATTTCACACGAGGTGAGGCTGCCTAGATGATCCTGCTCTTTACCAGGAGTGGCATAGACACACACATGCTCTTCTCAGCCTCTGGGGCCCAGCTTCCCCTGTATTTGTCTCCCAAAGCCAGGGCCCGTGGAGACTTGACAATTAGCTCCAGGTGGGGCTCGGTGGCCGGACTGCACCCCTGGGATCAGACACAGCTGTGTCAAACGCTGGCTATATTGGCTGAGCTGACTAGGATATCTGAGGGGTGGAGACAGTCTCTGGGCCAGAGTTAGTCTGTCAGAAAGTATCAGTCACACCTTGAAATACAGCTCTATTCTGGAGGGCCTCCCCTGTCTCCCCCTTTTTCAAGACACGGTTTCTCAGTGCAGCCCTGGCTGTCCTCCTGCTCTGTATTCAGAGATCTGCCTCCCAAGTCCTGGGACTAAAGGTGTGGGCCCATGCCTAGCACTGCCCCCTTTTCTGAAATGTGTGTAATCTATAAGAGTGGCCAATGCTTAGCGGCCCCACATTTCCCCTTCGGTCTGAACTGCCCCCACTCCCTACCAGGCTGGTTCCAGGCACTGCCCCTGTCTTAGTTGCTTTTCTTTTCCCACCAGCTAGTTACTCTTCTACTGCTGTTCAGAGACATCATGAACAAGACAACTTAGAGAAGAGTTATTGGGGCTTACAACTCCAGAGGGTTAGAGTCCAGGATCATCATGGTGGGGTGTTGTTGTAAAAATATAAAAAATAAAAAAAAGTATTGGTGTCTTTTATCCCGCTAGGTCCGCACCACAGTGCCTCAAGATATCTGCTAGGTATCTTGGTGGAAACACATCCCAACTCCATGGCGGCCCAGTGTCTCCTGCCACCGCACACTTTCATACACTCAAACCGTCACATAAAAGAACACAAAACACAATAATCTTTGATCCAACTGGTAAGATATAATTGCCCACTTAAACATACAAAGTCCAGTACCGGGGCTGGGGATTTAGCTCAGTGGTTAGAGCGCTTACCTAGGAAGCACAAGGCCCTGGGTTCGGTCCCCAGCTCTGAAAAAAAGAACCAAAAAAAAAAAAAAAAAAAAAAAAAAAAGTCCAGCACCATCCATCCCTTAAGAACATTAATAACAACGTGTAAATACACAGAGCAGAATCTTAATGTCGGCCTCCATTGTCCTGCCAGGACTTCTCTCCTCCTCCCCCGGTCTCCTCTTCGTTCCAGTCTCTTCTTCCTTCAAACTTCTCTCCCACCCATCCTTCCTTCTCCTCCAATGACAGGCCTCCTTCTATCCTGTACCTGCCCTCACCTGTATTTTACAGATTCAATGGGGAGAAGGTTCTGGTGAAGTCACTAGGTTCCTGAGTACTGACTAGGCAGCTGTCCTTGGGGCAGTGGAATTAGCATCAAAATACAGATAAGTTCAGGGAAAACCACAGCAGTGGGGAGCATGGTGGCAGACAGGCAATCGTGGAACAACAGCTAAGAGCTTATATCCTTATCTACAAGTAGAGAGGGGAAGGGGGGAGGGAGGGGTGGGGAGGGGGCAGACAGACACTGAGACCAGTGTGGGCTTTTGAAACCTTAAAGCCCGCCCCCAGTGACACACCTCCTGTAACAAGGCCACACCTCCTAATTCTTCACAAACAATTTCACCAATTGGGGACCAAACTTATGAGCCTACAGGACCATCCTCATTCGACCACCACAATGCCCTCCAGCTGTGGTCAGGCAGATGTTGCTTCTGCCTGAGGGATGTCACAAATCCTAGTGACTCTCACATTGCTGTCCCTCTGGAACCATTGGGCTTCAAGACTTTGTAACTAACAGTGAGTTTCTACATCAGACCCTAAACCCCACTGCAGCTTGGTCTCTGTGTGTCCAGAGGTGAGTCACAAGGGGCAGTTCTGTGGTTCCTCTTTACCTGTCATGTGGGTTCCTCTCTTTCTTCCTCTGTGCTGCACACCATAGGCCCTGCCACAGAGCTCAGAGCTCCAGCTGCCCATGGGCCTGAATCACACAGGGCCGGAGCATGTCCCCTTTGACATGTTCCCTTGCTGTTCAAGTTTAAACCACACTTTCCAGGCATAACCTTTGTTGGAGACTCCACAGTGACTTCCTGACCAAGCACGGTGACATACCACTGAGCAGGGTGGTGGGGGCGGGGAGGTCTGTTGTTGTGGCTAGATTGTAAAGTCCGCAGGCCTGAATTTTGAAACATCTGAGCACCAGCAGTGTGTGTGCGTGCACGTGTGCATGTGTGCGCAGGCATGCACGTACATACGCCTGGGACACATGTGGTGTTAGCATTTGTCTAAGCCCCACCCCCATGGTTACCTGGCAACAGCCAGGTATGCCTGACACTATAACAGGGGCTGCTTGCCCCCTCTTCTCTCTCTTGGTCTTGTTCTCTTGCTCTTACTCTCTTCCCCCTTTGTCCCTTCTCTCCCCATTCCCCTCCTCCCTTTTCTCCACGTGCTCATGGCTGGCCTCTACTTCTCTTCCTCTCTACTCTTCTCTACTCTCTTTTTCTCTGCCCTACTACCCTCTAACTCCCCTCTCCATGCTCTGAATAAGGTTTATTCTATACTATACCGTGGAGTGGCTGGTCCCTCAGGGGGAAGGGATGCCTTAGCATGGGCCCACTGAGGCACCTCCTTTCCTGAGACCCCCATAGAACATAATTCCCCCCTCACTGTATCTTTTATAAATACAACATTGGTGCTGAAACCCAGGACCTGGGATATTTCCTCTCTTTATCTTTTTATAAACACATAATGCAGGATACCATACACCAGGCTTTTAAGCTGTACAGTTTGCCTAAATTTCATTTTCAGAATTTACTATTATCATTTTACGTTTTATCTGCGTTGGGGGATCGCGGCATGAATGTGGAGGTCAGAGGACAACTTCTGGGAGTTGGTTCTCTTCTACCGTATAGATCTGGGGATTGAACTCAGGACCCCAGGCTCAGGGTCAAGTGCCCACTGAGCGATCAGCCACAATTCTGTTCTCTTGACAGTTATGCTTGTATCTGATTTTATGGTTGGAGTTTTGGGATTTGTTTTTTTCTACAGTCTCCCAGAATGCCTTCCTGAGGGGATCAGTTGGTGGTGTCACCCACACACCAGGACACGTTCCCCTTTGGGGTCAGGTAGGGTCTGTCACCATCTGGTAGAAGTCATAGGAAGGCTTTTTTTTTTTTTTTTTCTTTTTTTCGGAGCTGAGGACCGAACCCAGGGCCTTGCACTTGCTAGGCAAGCACTCTACCACTGAGCTAAATCCCAAACCCCAGGAAGTCTTTTCTTGATTTAACCCAGGTCCTATGGGATGTTGTCTAAAGTTGAAACTTGGCTTAGCCAGCCCAGTGAGGAGCCCTGCATGGCTGCAGACTAGTGAGTCTGGGTCCAGTGGTGCTGACTGTCCTAGTGAGCTTTCTACTGCTGTCTAAGCATCATGACCAGTCCGGGAAGGAGGGATTATATTAGCTTACATCCAGAAGTCCATCACGAAGGGCAGTGAGGGCAGGAACCGAACAGAGGCCATAGAAGAATGCGGCTTACTGACTTGCTCCTTGTGACTTGCCCTGCTTTTTCTTCTAAGGTTTTTTTTTTTTTTTTTTTTTTTTTTTTTTTGTTCTTTTTTTCGGAGCTGGGGACTGAACCCAGGGCCTTGCGCTTGCTAGGCAAGCCTTCTAACACTGAGCTAAATCCCCAACCCCAGGTTTTGTTTTCATTAGCGTTGTTTTATGTGTATGGGTGTTCTGTCTGCATGCGTATATCTGTGCACCACACATGTGCAGTGCCTGTGGAGGCCGGAAGAAGGTGTTGAATCCCCTGGAACCGAAGTGTCAAATGGTTGTGAGTCACTATGTGGGTGTTGGGAACATAACCTTAATCCTCTGGTAGAACAGTCAGTGCTCTCTTGACCATTTGAACCTGTTTTCCAGGCCCCTGCCTATTCTCTTATACAACCTAGGACTACCTGCCTAGGGCTGGCACTGCCCACAGTGGGCTGGACCCTCCCATTACTAATCATTGGTTAAGAAAATGCCTCAACAGACTTGCCCACAGGCCAATGGAGGCTTTTCTCAGTTGAGGTTCCCTCTTCCCAGATGACTCCAGCTCCTGTCAAGTTGACAAAACTAGCCAGAACAGGGAGACCTCACTGTCTGACCAGCCTCCACTGGGTTCCAGCTGCTTCTCCCTGGATGGGCTGATGAGGAACTGCCCCATCAATGCTCTGTAAAGCCCAAGGGGAGACTGGGTCACTGCTGACTCTGCAAGAGGATTTTCTAGCAGGATCTGATAGCAGCTAGGAAGGTGATTAAAAACAATCTATTTCCTGTTTACTGCAAGTCTAATACATGTATGAAATGTTAATTCAATGCTATTCATCTCCCCAACTCCTGGGTCCTCCCCTCAGCCTTTCCTGACTTAGAGTCCTCTTAGGGAGGTCATATTATATAGAAGGCAGCCATTGGTTCCTTTCAGCTCTCCCAGGCGTTGGCATCCAGTTGCCTTTCATTGGTCTCTACCCTGACATTCAGTCAACCCTCATTATCCTCTGGTACCTGCTAATTTCTGATTCTTCTACTCCAGAGCCAAGGAATCTGGACTTTTGTACCTCTTACTGTGTAGGCTCCAGACCAACCCAGCTTGTGGCCAGGAGAAACCCAGGAAACAGATGTTTCTTCTGAAAAGCCAGCAGACCTGGCTCACTTGGGGCCTGGCCAAACCCTTTCTTCTTCAAGGTCTATGAGGTGGGGTAGGGCACATAAACTGCCTGTTTGAGGCCAAAAGGAAAAGGGCCATTAAAGTTTCTTGCAGATCAGAGCCTTTTGAAGCCATGGAACAAAGGCTGGTGGCCAGCAGCCAATACATCTCAGCCCAAGTCTGGGGATGGGGGAGGGAAACCAGGAATCTGGCTCTGTGTTCTCAGAGTTGAGCTCACAGTTGCCGCACTTGCCCTTCCCCTGCACTTGTCTCCTCTCTGCTGGGATCTGAACTCAGGTCCTCATGTCTCCCAGTTGCCCATTCTTTCCCAGTATAATTTTATGTCTGCAGAGGGGCAATGCAAGGCCTTTCCCTCCTCCTTAGCAGCTTCAAGTAGCAATTTGTGGCCATTATGAGGCAAGGGGTGGGGGTGCAGTGCGCGGGATGGGGAAAGAGGCAAAGGTGAAGCCAGAATTGCATATACGCTTTTCTTCCCTCTCCCTGCTGGGAGTTGCAACTCTATGGCTGGAATTAGGGCAGCCATGTTGAGAGCAAGTCACCCCATGATATTGACTGAGATGGTGAGCAAGGGTCTGGCTCCTGGGGTCATTGTGATATGGAGATGTTCAACACATCTGTATCTTGATGCTGCTTTGTGTTGTTACGGCAACTAAATACAAAATTACTTCTTCTTTTTAACGTTTGAGACAAGACCTTGTATAGCCCATGCCTTCAAATTGACCATGTGGTTCAGGATAACCCCAAGCTTCTTAGCTCCCTGCTTCAACCTCTTGAGTGCTAGGATCAATGCCCAGTTTATGCTGTGATGAGAATCAAACCCAGGGCCTTGTATACACTAGTCAAGCACTTTACCAGCTGAGCCCCCTCCCAGTCCCCTGAACATGGAGGTCTCCACTTTGTTGAATCTCACTGGATGATGGGTTTATACCAATAGTCGCTCACTGCCCTTCTGCATTTGAAGCTTTTCTCAACTGGCTCTGGGACGCCCCATCGACGAACTGTCTACCCCTTCTGTGTCTGGTCCTTCTCTCTTTCTGTATCTGCTTCTTCCTCGACTAACCTCTGGCTTGTATTGGTGGTCCTAGCCCTGGGTAGTCCTAGTCTGTTGTCTTTTAAAGCCAGCTCTACCCTGATAGTTCACATGGGCCTCTGTCATGCTGCCGTCCTCTGAGCCCCGACAGAGGCAGACACCTCTGGAAGCCAGAACCCTCCATTTCTTGCCCTAACTCTTCCACCTGCCTCATGCCAATCCCTCATGGCTAGCTGGCCCTTGACTTCTTCATCCTTCATTTACACTTTCCAGCAAACAGCTTCACCATTACCAGGGTCAGCTGCTGCCATCTTCCTGTCACTACAGACTGACTCTTCTCCCCTGGACATTCACCAGGGCCACCGGGAGAGCCAGAGTGGTACGTAGGGAGGAGGTCAAGGAGAGCAAACACTAGCTATGGCAAGCCGAGGACCCATTTGTAGAGTCTGTGACAGGAACATCCCAGCTTGGTGTGAATGACTGAGTAATGACAGTCACCAGTTCTGGGTGGCCACGCAAGTAGGGACTTTCCAAGTGCAGTGAAGCCTGTTGAGGTGCAGGAAACGCCCGTCAACTCCCAGGGGATACAGATGAGGGCTGCTGGAGTCCCATCAGGTACAGGGGTTCCTCAGTTGGGGTCTGTGTTAAGGGGCTGGGGATGTGTGATATGATTCACCTGAGGAAGGAAGTCATATTGGTGAAGGAAGTCATTTGGTACAGGGGTGGGAAGGGCCCCAGAGCCCAGATGCAGCACCCGGTGCCAGTTCAGTGAGGCCAGAGCCATTCTTTCTGGACAACACCCCAATGTTACCTTAGCTGCCTCAGTAGGAGCAGCAGACATGCCAAGCACAGGACGTCACAGAAGAGCCATTTGTATGTTTGCTCGACAGTCTGTGCTGGGCCTGCAGCAGGTCTTACAACCACCGAGTTTCTACAGCGGGTGAAACAAAGGACCTGAACCACATACAAGGGGACAAGCTGGGCCGGAAGAGTACACAGAAGTGCAAACACAGGCCTCAGGATCCAGCCAGTCCCCGTAGTCATAAGTAATAAAAAACTGATCACCAACCTATGCTACTCTCTGAGCCCTGCGGTCTCCCCGCCTCCATGCTAGCCCCACGTTAGTGGCCATCTATCTCGTGGCCTCCATGGCTAGCCGCATGGTGGCAGCCATCTATTTCGTGGCTCTCTGCTATGGACTCTGCTCACATTCCCAGCATCTGCCCCCTGTGGTTAAGTCACAACTCCCAGTATCCCAGTAAATTCAAAACTCCAGAAGCCTTGTAATTTATCAGTTAGATTTGTATCAATAACTCTACACTCCACAAAAATGTCCACACGATAAACTCAGTTCCAATTAATATTGATATAAACTTCCCACCTAGATAAGACAAACTGTCCTGAAATTATCCATCCCTTATAAGATTTTCCTAGCTACCCATTTAAAGCCACCCGGGGGTCATCCTTCTCCTTCTCCATCTTCGTTCCTCCTCTCCCTCTCTCCCTCCTTTTAAATGCTGTCCCTGCCTTTCTTTTTCACTGCCCAATCACAGGCCTTGCCTTCTCTTGTTCCTGCCCTCACCGGCATATAGACATCAATCCACATGTCCCCACTGAAGGCTGTCACCTCTGCTCCCCTGAGACATATGTCAGGAGTGGGGTGGGGGACAGGGAAAGCCTGTTAGCAAAGGTGAACGAGTGTCCTGAGGAGAGGATGACAATGACTAAAGCTGTGCCAGCGCCCCAGCGTAGCCTCAGTGTCTGCCATCATCCCTGTGGCTCCTCCCAACAGAGCAGTGACTCAGGATCTTCAATGTGCTGCCAAAATGCTACCCGATAACAAGACAGACTGACAAACTTGTCCCCAGGGCACTTATGTTTCAAGTCAGAGACAAGCTGGGAGGCCTGTGTGGAATTGGCTGGGGAGTGGAAGGGTCAAGGGGCCTCACAGCAGGGCCTAGAAGGTTCTGACCACAGTGAGAGTTGATGGAGAGAGATGGCAGGGGCTAGAGAGACTGCAGCATGGTGGCTTGGTGGCCTGGGATCACAGGCAGGCTTTGAATGACTGCAGGGACTTTGACGGAGATGGTAGAGAGGTTGACTGCAGCTTGGCAGACTACGTATAGAGAAAAGTGGATGTGTAAGGTGTTCCACAAGCTTCCAGAGGACAGGGGGGCCTTGCCCAGGGCCCCTTAGGTTTCATTACCCCAGGGAAGAGGCCTCAGATTCCCCAGAACTGGAGGCACAGTACCCTAGTGCAGGGTGGTGATGTCTGGGGCCCTTTGGATCTCAGTGGAGTCTTCCTGGCTGGCATTCGCCCCTTTGTGTTGCTTTGAGACAGGATCTCACCATATGGCTGTGGCTGTCTCTGAACTTCTGTAGGCTGGCTGGCCTCAGAGGTGGAAGCGTGAGGCGTGTGTGAAACACACATGTTGTAGGCAGAAGGGGCATCGGTGCTTTGGGGCTGGAATTGCAGGTTGTCAGCCATCTGAGTGAGGTGAGGGCTGGGAACAGAACTCAGGTCTCCTCCGAGAGCAGCAAGTGCTCTTACCAGCAGGGCCATCTCTCCAGTCCTCCCAGGGTTACTCGGCGACACTGTGTTAACTAAGAGTTCTGGAGAAAATGTTGCTTGCCAAAGCCTGTCTCCAGGGCTTCTCTGGACACACAAAGGCTCCAAGAGGAGTTACCTGGATCTCTGGGCTTCCTACACAACAGTGGCTACTCTTAGAAACGCCTCCCACAGCCCGAGACCCAATCTGTGATGGGTTCTCTGCAGCTCCTGCCATGGGTTTCCTCTGTCTATTCTTGACTTTGAACATGATAGGCAAGTGCTGTTGCTGGGCCACATTCTTTCTTTCTTTCTTTTCTCTCTCTCTTTCTTTCTTTCTTCCTTCCTTCCTTCCCTTCCTTCCCTTCCTTCCTTTCTTTCCTTCCTTTTCTTTACTGTTTGTGTGTGTTTTGCCAACATGTATGTCTGGATACCATGTGCATGCAGTGCCCACAGAAGCCAGAGAGGGTGCTGGACTTATTGGAGCTATAGCCCTCAGGTGGGTGATGGGAACTGAATCCAGGTCTTCTGGAAGAGGCATCTGTGCTCTAACCCCTGAGCCATCTCTTCAGTTGTCCTCATCTTTTTAGAAAAGAGTAGATCCAAAGTGTGTTTCATTCAGCCAACAATAATTAGCTTTAAAGAGCTGGAGAGATGGCTCAGAGGTTAAGAGCACTGACTGCTCTTCCAGAGGTCCTGAGTTCAATTCCCAGCAACCACATGGTGACTCACAACCGTCTGTAACGGGATCTGAAGCCCTCTTCTGGCATGGAGGTGTACATGCAGATAGAACACTCACACATAAAGTAAATAACAGTAAAACAAACAAAGAACTCCCCCAAACCCAACTAGCTTTACGAAATGTTGGTATGGTAGAAACCTAAGGGTCTCTACGGCTGAGCCATATCGCCTCACTGCACGACCCACCCCCACAGATAGCAGGGGCTCTGGACCGGCAGTGCTGGTCATCGGCTTAGTGGACTGCTGCACAGCACTCAGCCCTGTGTCCCCACACTTAGACACCCCAGAAGCTGCCCAGTAAAGCTCCATGCCTGGGCACAGATGAGCAAGTCGGGGCTGAGGTCCAGTTGCCTGGGGATAAGATAGAATTCACAGGCTACATGGGGATGCACACAGGGCTCACTGTGGGATGGGGTTTGGACAGATCTGTGTCTGCCACTGAGTAGCTTGTGGGCTGTTAGTATTTGATGTCCCCTAGGAGTGTTCCTAAAGTGAACAACAGCTGGTCCTTGGGGCATCCCTGTCAAAAGATGACAGCGTTCAAGGTGTGTTCAAGGCCCTGGCTCCCAGCCCAACACTGAAACAAAAAAAGGGAAAAGGGGTAACACCAACAGCACCCCTTCTCCGCATGTCAGGAATGGAGGCTTCTGGGAAAATCCACCTTCAGCATATCTTGATCCTGTCATTCCAACCTACACTAAATCCCATGTGCTGTGGCTCCAGTGTGCGGGGAAAGGCTGTCTACCAGTTGTGTCACAGAAGCCTCCTTCCCTCCCAGAGGCACCCGCCCGCCCACTGCATCTCTCAGTCCCACCTGTAGGTAACACAGTGTGACCAGCGAGGGGCAGTCACCCAATGCCTGTGTCCAGTGAGTCGTTACAAAGGCTCTTGAGGAATGACAAAACAGACCACGGTCTGCTGTGCTGTGCGCTGTATTTAGAAGTCTACAAATCAGACCTTTTAAGAAAGAGTCACAAAATAGTCATCTGAAATCACATTTTTGGTTCATCAAATTTCAAATATATTTTACTGCGTTGAATATATTCTGGTGCTGTCTAAAACACAGCCAAATTAGTTTATCGATTTACATCTATCCTGTAACTTTTGGAACATCAAGGTCAAGATAAAAAAATATTAACAAAACTACCCAATTATAATCACCCTCTCCCCGGGTCTGAGCCTCGTCCTGATGCCACAGTGCCGTCCTTCTCAGCTTGTGCTCCTGGAACTGCTGATGTCTAAGTGCACTTGGGAGCCCTCAGCTGGCCTCGTTCATCCTCTCACAGGGCGACACCCTATCTGTTCCCAGGTGGCAGTGAACTCCTTTGGCATCATGGAAGCTCATGTTTGTTAAAGGAACTGACTGGGAAACACTTAAGAGTAGAGAATGTACAAAATAATTTACAGAGTGACAGATGGCTTTACGTGTGTGTTGTCTGAAAGCTTGTTGTGTGGGGACACACACAGGAAGCAATCTGTCAGCAAGGGGCTGGGCACTTCTGGTCCTGTTTGTTTTGTTTTGCTTGTTTTGCTCCTCTGCAGGGAGAAGCACGGTTGTGGCTTTATTTCCCTAGCCCATCCAGCACCAGCTGGTACTGGCAGCCCTGAGCCCACAGTCCACGGATAATCACGAGTCCCGGTGATGGTGACTCCCAGTCTGAGGTGGAGGAGCCAGAAGCCAGGCTTCCAGTTCTTAGAACTAAAGCTGCCCAAGGGTAAAGCAAAGGAGCTAACCTAAACCAGAGATGAAAGCAAAGCCCCACTACACAGAAACGAGATGTCTCAAAGGAAACACGCAAACTCAGAAATGTGCAGGTGCCTTGCCCGCACATGTGTAGAGCCGGCCCGCAAAGCAGCTGGGGTTTCCGCACAGCCAGATGTGGTCTCCCGTCCATTTGAAGAGGAGTTTTACCAGGTTGGACACAGCCTGGTACCAGGATTACGAGCCGTAGCGATCCTAAAGAGAACCAGACCAACATTTACTACCAGTACTGCATCTGTCTCCTCCAGGCACACGCCATGCAATCGCTGTTGATGAGGGACATCTGGCTCTTGTCAGCGGCCACCGTCTCTGCACGAAGAGCAGCTGTGTGGTGCCAGCACTGCCTCAGCCTCTTCATGGCCAGGAGGGGAAGTGGGGGTGGGAGGCCAGCTTGGGATTAGATTGCAAGGCAGGGGCTGCCCCCTCCTGGAGGGCCATGTTCTGAGCGGTCCAGGGAGCACTGTGAGGGGAGCATCAAGGGATCTGTCTGAAGTCCCTGCTCATCTAGCAGAGGTTCAACCTCTGCCTCTGCTTCTTCACTTATAAATGGGGACACAAGTTGGGAGGACTCTAAATACAGAAAGGTCACACCCACAAAACAGAGAAACTACCTGGCAGGGCACTGGTGCCAGCAGGACTTGAAGAAATGCCCACTGGAGGGAGGAAGGAGGGAGAAGAGAAGAGGGACGAGAGCCCCTAGCCTCTGCAGTTTTAGGCTTTCTCCTCCCTCACATTCCCATCAAGGCCACAGCAGGGTTGGTCTGTAGACTAGAAGCCTCTGTGGACCCATAAGTGGCAATGTCAACTCAGTCAACTCCTCAGGGTCACATTTCATCCTAATAGAATGCTTCTAAAATGACTTCACATAACCAAGAAGATTCCGAAGCAAGCTGTTTACACAAGCTGAGACGGCCTCCTTGTCATAAACAGGATGCCCCTTCACCTTCTTGTATATGAGCTGAATTAAGTTTAACACAGAAAGACAAGTATTTTCTACAGATACATAAAAGGATTGTGTGTACACAGTGTAAAGGATGTGTGTGCATACAGTGTAAAGAATGTGTGTGCATACAGTGTAAAGGATGTGTGTGCATACAGTGTAAAGGATGTGTGTGCATACAGTGTAAAGGATGTGTGTGCATATAGTGTAAAGGATGTGTGTGTACACAGTGTAAAGGATGTGTGTGCATACAGTGTAAAGGATGTGTGTGTACACAGTGTAAAGGATGTGTGTGCATACACAGTGTAAAGGATGTGTGTGCATACAGTGTAAACGATGTGTGTGTACACAGTGTAAAGGATGCGTGTGTACACAGTGTAAAGGATGTGTGTGCATACAGTGTAAACGATGTGTGTGCATACAGTGTAAAGGATGTGTGTGTACACAGTGTAAAGGATGTGTGTGCATACACTGTAAAGGATGTGTGTGTACACAGTGTAAAGGATGTGTGTGTACACAGTGTAAAGGATGTGTGTGCATACAGTGTAAAGGATGTGTGTGCATACAGTGTAAACGATGTGTGTGCATACAGTGTAAAGCAGAAGAGGAACTCTCTAGGGAATAAGGGGGTGAGGTGGAGGGTAGAGCTGTGGGGGAGATACCCATCAGGTCCATTCTGTACACTATGAAATGTCCTTCAGTAACCAGGACCATGTACAATGAGTGTACACTAATAAATACAGTCATACAGCAATAGAATTCCCTCTTCCGTTAAAAATATACGCAGTCAGGAATGGTGGTGTACACCTTGAAATCCCAGGATCCAGGAGGGCAAAGAGCTCCATGTTCTGGGTTAACCGGGTACAAAGCCAGTTCCAAGCCAGCTAGGATACATAGTGAGACCCTGTTTCAAAACAAAATGCTGGGTGTGATACCACACTCCTTTAATCACAGCACTCAGGAGGCAGAGGCAGAGGCAGAGGCAGAGGCAGAGGCAGGGGGCTCTCTACATAGTAATCAGCAGTCAGCCAAGACTACACAGAGAGACCATGACTCAAAAAAATAAATAGAGGGCTGGAGAGATGGCTCAGTGGTTGAGGGCACCCGACTGCTCTTCCAGAGGTCGTGGGTTCGGTTCCCGGCGGCCACATGGTGGCTCACAACCATCTGTGGAGAGATCTGATGCCCTCTTCTGGTGTATCTGGGGACAGCTGCAGTGTACTTATATATAATAAATGAATAAATCTTTAAAAAAAAATAAATAGAAAGAAGTAAAACAAGACATAGCAAAACGCTACAGAGGTTACCCCAGAACAGGGAGATAGTGGGTGGTTTCCACATCTTCTATGGAGCTGGGGGATGTCTCAGTGGTTTAGAGCATTTGCCGCTCTTACAGGAGACCTGGGTTCGATTCCCAGCACCCACATGGCAGCTCACAACCATCTGTAACTACAGTTCTGGGGACTTAATCCCTTCTTGAGGCCAGGCATGCAGACATGTGTACATGATACAGGCAAAACATTCTTATCTATAAAATAAGACAAATGAATCTACATTAAAAAAAATAATTCTCCATTCTAAACCCAGATCCGGGGAAATATATGAATCCCAGTAAGAACTTAGAAAACAGGATCTCAGCGCAGACAAGTCTTGAACTCAGGCTCTACCTGCCTCAGCCCCGAGTGGCTGAGATCACAGACAGTGTGACAGACAGTGTGACAGACAGGGTGACAGTATACTCCATGGCTCCAGCCCTTCATGAAGCCTGGGCCATTCTGCAGCACAGCCCCCACTCACAGCTGCAGCTCCAGGGCCCCTGGGAACCCCAGCCTTGTTTTACTCACCTGAATGGATGTCATGACCCCATTGGCAAAGACGGAAAGTTTTCCAGCAACGGAGCGCACACCTTGCTTGAACTGTGCCATGTCTGGGGCGTTGGGCAGCACGTTCGAGAGGTTGTAGTTTCCTGTACACAGAAATGCCAGCTTGCACCTCTTCTAAGGACATGTGTAGCTCAGTGACCCCACCCTGCTCTCTGCCCTCCTCCTAGGCATCTGCTGTGTCCAGAGAGAGGGACCTTACAGTAGGGCAGGGCTCAGTGGGAAGTACTGGTCCCAACACACAGTTCCTTCAGCCACCACAGCAAGGGGGACTATGTGAACTGCCTCAAAGAACCAGTGAAGAGTGAAGGAGGAAGATTCCACACACACACACACACACACACACACACACACACACACACACACACACACACACCACAATCATACATGCTAAAAGCCCCAAGGGATAAGCGGGAAAGTGGGACAGGGCCTTTTTCTAACATGGCTGTCTCAGTTTTCCCTACTCTGCCTGCCGTCTGGGGTCCTGCACACCCCATCCCTCCCACACAGGGCAGTCCACAGCTCACATGATCCCTGGCCCTGCTGTGCTGGTGGCTTTGGTGCTCTCCATGCTCCTCACTCAATCAACCTTCTCTAGTAGGGTCCAGCCCTGAGTACCATGCACAATATCTAATCACTACCCCACAAAGCATCTACTTCCCAGGAAGCTCATACATGGACCTTGAACCCCAGTCTGCCTGATCTGACCCCTACCGGATGAGGCCACAGACTTGCTCTGAACACGAGCGTAGGCTCTTTGCTGAAGTGCATGCCAAGTAAGGAGTTCTTAGCAGGCGGCTCAGGGCCAGCCTGGTCTACAGAATGAGTTCCAGGATAGCAATGAGCAGTCCTCTCTGTAAGGCCATCCAGCAGCTCAGGGTGGTGGCTGCAGATGTCTCAATGGGAGTAGGGTGGGTTTCAGCCAGCCAGCCACAACAGTTCCACCTACCTGGGCTCAGTAGAGGGGCAAGCTCTGCTCAAGGCAGACTACCAGCCATAGTTAGGGGATGGTCTGGCACCCTAGGGAGTACCTCACAAAACCTGCAGTTGCTAAGGACCCAGTATCAGAGTTCAGTGGACTTTGTTTTGTGGTGGGGCAGGAAGAAATCTGATCTGGCCCTAGCTCTGTAACAATGCGAGGGGCAGAAGGGTGTGTTTGCTTCAAAGAGCTCTCTTCTTTTCTCCTTTTCTTGTATTTAACAATAATGTTCAGGAAATTGATTAGAAAAGCATTCAGAGACTTCAGCAACCTTGGTCTTGGGACTGACCTGTCTGGCTCCAGCACTGCCAGGGCAGGCACTCTTAGGGGAGAGCTTGAGGAGGCTAAATGCCTTTATGCCCGGGTCACATCACAGCAGGAAGCTAGCCTGACAAAAGGCTAGGATGTGAGTTGAGGGTCAGCCTGAAGTCAGGAGGCAGGGCTGCTCTAGCTACAGCTTCACTGGGCAGTGACTGACCAAGAACAGCCGCCCCTGCAGCTGAGCTCAGGAAGCCCCTGCAGCTGAGGTCAGGAAGGATGGGCCTGGGGAGCCAGGGCTCTAGTCCAGCCCTGTCAGGCACCAGACCAGTCAGCTGGCCCACCTGTATCTCTGAACACTGTTGCCTACCTGCCAGCCACTCTGCCACTCTGCCAGCCTCTCTGCCAGCACATGCTGGAAGCTGGCAGTGCTACTGTATCTAAGGCCCAAACCTCCACACAGAAAGTTCTAGACAGTTGACACTACCCTATTCCTTCTCTGTTGAAGCTGCATCCAATCCACATGTCTGAGAGGCAGTGTGGCCATCAGGATGGTTAACCTACACACACACACACACACACACACACACACACACACACACACACACACACACACATACATTCAGGCCTCCTGTTCACCAAAGCCAGTCTGGTTGTGAAGTGCACAAACCAGTAGGCAGGGAGTACTCAGCCTGCAACGCTGGCTCCTGAGACCTCTTTCTCTTGGTTCTTTTCCTGAAATGACCTCAAAGGCTGTTGTCATTTCATGCTCACCCTGTGACCTGGTGGGCTGTGTGGGGGTTCATGCAGGTTTCACGGGATAGGGAGTACACAGGTAAATGCAGGAGATACACTGTGTGGGCAGTGAAGGGCCTACTCTGAGCCCATGGCTGGACTCCAGCCCTGGGATGACCAGACACCTTGGGGAGGGCTGTAGCCGGGCAGTGGAGTTAGGCAGTTCCTCTCCACCTCCCCATTTCCAAGCTGCAGTGTGTCTTTCCTGGAGGAAAGCTCACTCCTTCCCACCCGTGCACCCTGAGGGCTGAGGGCCTGTGAGGTGACTCCTGGGATTCTCAGGTCAACTACTCCACAGGCTGGAGGCAGAGGTTAGCCAGCCAGTGGCTGGCATCTCACAGGTCACAGGAACCCCCTGCCTGCTCTATGAACAACGCTCTGGATACTTAGTGGCCAGATGACTGGAGCGCTGTGGCCTAAACATCACGACTTGGTCTCAGGGGACACCTCAGCTCTCATTGTTCACACAGGCATAAGGTGTTGGGGCACGGAATCTTGGGAAGGGAGAGGTCCTGCAGGGACGCACGTGTTGGGGCTGTGGATGCCCTGGAGCCCCATGAGCCCCTCACCTGTGGTCTGCTTCCTCTGCTCATCGAAAAGATCTGCAGAGCTAATGGAGGAGCTGGTGGAGAGCCTCTCCAGCCGTGCCCGGGTTTCAAACTAGGTAGAAAGAGACACAGAGTCAGACTCCAAGAACTGCTGGAGAGATGGGAATGAGTTTGTTCCCTTGGCTCTCCACCTCCCATCACCCCAAGCCAGGGCCTGGAGATAGGTTTTGCAATGATGGAGGTGACCAGTGGGTGGGGCAGCATCCCACATGACTGCCGATGTGATCAGTGTGAAGGGCAGCCAGAGCTCACACACTGCTTCCAGCTACTCCTTAAGAATGTCCACACCGGGCTGGGGATTTAGCTCAGTGGTAGAGCGCTTACCTAGGAAGCACAAGGCCCTGGGTTCGGTCCCCAGCTCAGAAAAAAAAGAACAAAAAAAAAAAAAAAACAAAAAAAAAAAACCAAGAATGTCCACACCACTTAGCACATCAATTTGAATGGCTTCAAGGCTTTGTGTGTGTGTGTGTGGGGCGGGGTACTGAGGTTGGACCCCTGGGCTTTGAGTGTGTTAGGCAAGTGCTTTTTCAAGAGCTTGGCTTCAGTTTAGCCAGACTTTCTGAGACAGGGGACAGCTGGACGATGCAGCATCTGCCCACAAACATATCCAGGCTTCATTTAACTGTGGTTAAACTGATTAAAAGCAATTGCTGATAAAAAAAAAACCCTCCTAGATTTACTCAAAAGCTACCAGCTGATGTCTTCGCCCTAGAGAGGCAGGACAGCAATGAGATGGGTCCCTGACTCCTCAGTGTCTCAGGTGCCTCAGGCAGGCCTGGGCTCCAGTCCTGTGTCTGGCCAGGTCCCTTCTCTCTCAGCAGCCTGTCCTCACAAGGTCCCCACAGCTAAGCTTCCTTCCTGGTTCTCAGGGTTCCTATAGGAATTCTCTGAGCCCTTACATCTGTCTGGGATTGTATGCCAAAGTACATGTCCGAGGAAATGGCCTTGACATTGCCAAACTTCTTCTGGGCTTCATCTGTATTGCCAACGGGCTCGTATTCTGGCTTCCGGCGAGAACTGGGCCTACAGTGAAAAAAAACACCAAGCTGTGGTGAAGCGAACCCACTTGTATGGAGCCTGCATCTCAGCTCTGTTAGAAAACTCTAGGCTGTGTGAGGGCACAAGGACATCACACAGTGTATAAACTGCATGGGCTAACAGGACATCCTAGTTATGGGCTGACCTCAGGTTACATGTGTAAAGTTCCTTGTGTGGACGCTAAATGATGGCCTCCTGTCATTAACAGGTGAGCTGAGGAGGCCACCCCAACCTGAGTCTCTGCAGTCAGGTGACAGAGTTCAGAGCCAGATGGCAAAGGCAGTTACTCGATGACCAGTCCACACAGTGTCTTCCTACATGAGGTGATCAAAAAACAAACTGGCAGGGGCCTGTAGCTGAAGACAGAGCAAGGAACCTGGGGGCCACAGAATGTCCTGTGCCTTGTTGATGATGTCATTACATGACCATGTGTTAGTCAGAATTATGAGAACTGCATAGTTCAGATATGGTGGCATGAGCTGTAATCTGAGGCAGAGGCAGGAGGATGTCAATTCTGAGGCTGGCCTGGGTAACTCAGTGAAACATTGCCTCCAAGTAAAACATAAAATTAAATTAAAAAGGGCACAGGTATAGTGCAGTACTGTGTGCTTGCCAAGTATGCTTCAGGTGCTGGGTTTAATCCACCATGCCCTCTGGCCCATAGATATCAGCCGCCCCCACATACACATGTGCACATGACCCCCCATATTCCTAGCATCACATATACATATGCAAGTATACATATACCCATACATATGTCACCAGGCTCTCCACAAACAGAACCTCCGTTCACACATGTATATATACATATATGCCCAGAAACAGACCAGACTGCAGACCTGTCGCCTAGGAAAGGGGATTTATGGTTTGCAAATAGTCTTCAAATGAGGAAGGCGACCCATCCATGAGACAGGTCTCTGACCCATGGACTGAGAATCCCCAGGGAACTGGCCCTCACGCCTGCTTTCTAACAGCCACAGGTGCTTCTGACACAGCCACTTCCTAAAGGAGCACAGGACACCATGACACAGGTATCACCCACTGGTCCTATGACGGAGGCACCGGCTCCCCAGCCTGCAGCCCCCACCTGTCTGAAGAGCCGGTGCTTTTCGTGGCAGGCTCAGGGTCTCTGCTGCTGTCTTTCTTCCAGTAGGAGTCGGCACTGTCATCCCAGCTAGAAAAGTGGCTGCTTCTTAGCTCCATGGGGTCGTCAAAGTACCTGCTGGAAAGGGAGGAGCAGTGATTACGGAGTACTTGTGGATGCTGTCCTACTGGGTCTCTAAGGGACACCAGGATGGCCAATGAACATGAGCTGACAGGAGACTTCCTTTTAAGGTCTTCCCAGCAGCTGGGTTGCAGCCAACCACCCAAGAGCTTCAGGGAAGAGGTGCGGCCTTTCGTCTGCTGCAGCCTCAGGCTGCTGAGACTTCTATCCCCCTGGACAGTTTCGATGTCCTACAGCACAGCTGAGAAGAGGTTGGTTGGGTGGTCCTTCAAAAGCACATGGGGAGGTGTCAGCACTAGACAGGTAGGAATCAAGATATTGGGGTTTCTGTCAACAGTGAAACTCTAGAGCTTAGTGTCGAGAGATCAGCACCACCTCAGGGCAGGGCATTCTTCATCTACCTGAGTCAAAAAATGCATCTGGACTGGAGAGCACTGGGCTATCTTTAAATCGCAAAAGAAAATGCCACCTGCATGGGTGCTCTGAGCAGTCCACACATGGGGTCTTCCCTACTCCTCATTCACTCGAAAGAACTCTCTGCTCTGGAACCCTGTGGGGGATACCTAGTCACTCACAGGCAACACTATGCCAGCCAGTCTGCCAGGCATCCGTCTCATGCCAGGACTCAGCAGCTCTCCCCATCACTGACCTCCACCCAGCATGGGCTTTGATTTCTGGCTCCTACTTCCCCATGAGCTTTTCCTTCATGCTGGCCCTCACACTGCACCTTCCTCCCCTCTGAAGACACCCCTGCAGCTCCTGTCAAGTCCCCTAACAGCACACTGTCCTGTCGTCAGTCACAACCCCACCAAAAGCCAGTTGGACTCTGTGGGGCTCAGCAAGGCAGTCCCTTCATTATTCTGAATGCACCGCTGTAATAATACATCATTTCCAGTCTGCAAATAATGGAACTCACGCAAGGATATGTCCCCTGCTTTATAGAAATAGCACTCTTCCATAATTCACAATATGCAAGTTCTAATGGCTGATGAATAATTTGGAAGCAGTAAAAGCACTCTGTGGCACCAACATGCTGGCTTTCAGAGTGAGTTCACTTTACCTCTGGTGCCAAAGCACCTCATTCAACCCCGCTATGTCACTGTGGTCATCAAGGGAACTAGAGGGATGATTCTGTCCCTAGACAACCCACAGCTCACAGCTCACCATCCACACGGCACCAACAACTCTCTGCTCTACATGTAAACACCATTTATCCCCAGGTTTCAAACTGAAATTTGTCCCTGGTTCAGCGGCCTTTGTGGCTGACCTTTCTGATTGAGCCAAGGAAGAGAGAGGTTTCTAGAGTCTGCAAGGCATGTATAAAGGTTGAGCCTGAACACAGTATCATGGTTTAGGGCCCTGCGCAGGAAGTCAGTCCAGTGTCTTTCAGCCCAGCTCGCCATGCACACAGCATCAAAGTTTCTCTATTCTATGTCTGAACATCATTTGCCCCCAGGTTTCAGGCTGGTCCCTGGCACAGAGGCCTTTAAGTCTTTGAAACTGACCGTTCTGATTTGAGTCCAGGAGTTTCTGAGGGCTCCATGGCCCCACATGAGTTCCTCCATGACCTGAGGCTGTGGGGCTGGGAAATGTCCCACTCAGCAGGAGACCTTACCCAGAACCCTTTCTCTCACCTGCCCTGCTATCTGAGCACAGAACTGGCTCTCCATGAAAGTGACTCTGCCTCTGTCTACAGCACCCTCCACAGGATTACTAAGGAGTAGGCAAGTCTCCAACAGGTGGGAGAGCCAAGGTTCCTCGGCCCCCAGTCCAGCCCTCATTGAAACCAAGTGTGAGAGGGTCCGATGTGTGGTTTCCTGGTCCAACCTCAAGCTTGAACTTCTCCTGCATGAGATGCATTTCATTTGTTTCCAATGGCACAGTATGGACAGAGCCACGTATGCTGCTGAAGCACATGCAGGTTAGACTGGAGCAGGCAGCCTTGGGACGAGGCCAACCAGGAGCTAGAGGTTCCCTTTCTCCAATACTGAGACTCGAGTAGCTTGGAGCTGAGCTTAACACACACACACACACACACACACACACACACACACACACACACACACACACACGGAGAGAGCTGTCCACACAGTGCCTTTCCTAGAAGCCTCGATAGGAAAGCCAACAATTTCACAGTTGATTATCGATAACATAACCTACAACCGTTCTTCCTTCAAAATCCATGGCTGCTGGCCCCGTGACACCAGGATGGGTGTGTGATTGTGGCAGCACCATTGCCGACAGATGTGTCCCATCCTCACCAACTCTGGATGTGAAAAGGTCCTGGGCATGGTTGATGCATGCCCACCTGGCCAGTCACGGAGCCACATGTCTGGATGAGTTCACAGGCTCTAGGAGAAGCCAGACAGCGGAAGAGCCACGTACTCTGTAGCTCTCCCTATGGATCCTGCAAGGCAGGCACTGCCGGGATCCTTCATAGACGAGGAAGCTGCAGCATGGGGTGCTTTAATAGCCTGGTCATTGCTATGTGGTTCTCATATGACACAGCCAGCATTCAACCTGGGCTCCGGCTTTCTGTGCCCACATGTTATGTCATAACTATCCCAATTTCCTGTAAAATCAGCTTCTGGGTGACCTGACAATACAACTCTATTTAACATGACACTTGTCTTCAACCACAGTTAGCCTATGCCCCCATAGGTTTTGCCAGACAATAGACACAAAAGGGCAGGACCAGGCTGTCCTAGTACCATGTTCCCTTCAGAGAACAGTCATGGCTCTCATGAATAGATTCATATACAAATGCCATTCATACTGGACTTGCTGGTAGCTTCCAGAAGCCAGTGTTCTACCACAGAAGCTGCTGAAGGGTCTGGGTGTGCTCCAGCCCCGGAGACAGGCCTCTCCACTTCTCACCCAGCTCTAATTTTAGAGCTCAGTTTTTAACTATATCTACAAACATTTTCCTAGTTGTAAATCCAACTCCTTACACTGTTTCCCTAGCCTTCGCTCCTACACATGGACACTTGTCAGCCAGAGCTTTCAGAGGGCGCCAGGCGCTGGGCTGTGCTGACTCCTAAGGAAGGTCCCTAACACACCCATACCTGCTGCTCTGCTCAGACCACTTGGAGCTGGAGCTGAAGTACGAGTCCTCTGGGTCCTCCTGGTACTTCCTCCTTGGCTTTGCCAGTGTGGGTGACTCCTGCTCGATGGTCTGCATGTCTGAGGTCACTGAGTGGGAGATGCCACTTGAAAGGATAGAATAAAACAGGGACTATTACATCACTGGCTTCCTAAAGGCTGTGCCTTACCCAACAAAAGGCTACTTTAGGTATACTCTGAACAAACACAGACGATCAGGAGGCTGGGTGAGCTTTTGAAACTGGAAGCCATTGTGAGGGCTGAACTGCCAGGAAGACAGCCACATACAAAGGGTGTGCTCATGGCACCCATTCCAGTGCGCACTTTACAGACACTCAGACCTAGTTCCTTCTCACCAAGAACCACATGTGCCATTTGTCATGACACACACACACACACACACACACACACACACACACACACACCCTGTCTCACGTAGCCTACATGAGCTACACACCCTGTCTCAGGCTGGCCTTAAAGTTTCTGATCCTCCTGCCTCTACGTCCTGAGAGCTTAGCTTTGAGGCACACGGCACTAAGCTTCAACCCACCCTTCCTTATTGGTTGGTTGTTTTTTTTTTTTTTCTTCTTCTTTTTCTTTTCTCTTTTTTTCGGAGCTGGGGACCAAACCCAGGGCCTTGTGCTTGCTAGGCAAGCGCTCTACCACTGAGCTAAATCCCCAACCCCTGGTTGGTTGTTTTGAGGCAAGCAAGGAAGGACCCTTGGAGCACAGAATGGCCTTGAGTGGATCCCCAATCCTGTTTCCAGCTCAGGGCTTTGTGCACACCTCACCTATGCAGCTCCAGCCCTTGCTATACTGTACTAAATACCACAGTAAAGCCAAGAGCAAGGAAGCAGAGAACACTGAGGAAATGAGCCCCGGGCCGACCCTTCATCATGAGCAGACAGCCCTGGGCTACCCGGGCCCAGCAGACCCTACCCTCTGCAGCTTCCGAAGCCCATGCCCAGCCGCTCAGCTTCCGCCTTCTTCTGGCCACTCAGGTTCAGTCTTTCATCTTGCTTCTTGTGAATTTCCAGATCCTTGTAGGCCAATCGCAACGATGAAACACTGCCGGGAAACGCACATTCTCCTTAGTTCAGCTTTAAAAACCGTGGCCTTGCATTAAAATCACAGGCAGTCCAGAGACTGTAACTCCCACATCAGTTTCACACCAGGGCCTTGACTCTCAAACACGAGCTCAGGTCTTTTTGGCTGTTCTTCTGCTTGTCTGGTCCCATGGTGCATGGCTCAGTCTCCTCCCCACAGGGTCCTCCCTCTGCCTGACATCGGATCGCATTTCCCTGGGACACACCAGTGTAGCAGGTTAGTACTACTCATCCATGTTTCTTACGATGAAATTATGGGAGCTACCACCTCTAACTCCAGCTCCAGGTGATCTGACGCCCTCTTCTGACCGTGGAAGGCACCTGCATGAATGTGCAGACTCCCACATATAGACAGCATACATTCCATTAATACTTTTTAATTAAAAAAATGAAAATATATCTAAAATTGATTTCATAAATATATAAATCATTAGCTGCATTTCAAATAATTTATGTATTAGGCTTCTGAGAGCATTTAAATGGATAGTCACTACCTATCCAGCCAAGGTCTTTAGCTTTAAAACCACTTATTAGGCTGGGCATGGTGGCACACACCTTTAATCCCAGCACTCAGGAGGCAGATCTCTAAGTTTGAGGTGACCCTGGTCTACAGAGTGAGTTCCAGGACATCCAGGGCTACACAGAGAAACCCAACCATTTTATTATTGTGTGCACACATGTTCTTATATGTGGGGTGGTTGGGGCACACATATGCCATGGTGTGTGTGTGTGTGTGTGTGTGTGTGTGTGTGTGTGTGTGTAGATCAGAGGACAACTTGTGGAGTCAACTCTCTCTCACCTTTGGTTCTGGGGACTGAACTCAGGTTACCAGTTTACACAGCGAGGGCCTTAACCTGCTGAACCATCCCATGCGCCCAGCTGTACTCGTTTGGAGGGTGTGTGCACATCGCCCTTGCTCCCAGGCTTCCACAGTGCAGGCCATACCTAGGCTCATAAAGAGAGCTCTACCTCCAGCAGCAGGGGCAGAGATGTGCAGCAAGACAGTGACGGGAGCTCAGTGCCAGGAGAAGAGACAACATGCTACCATCTGTTCCCCAAAGCCCGGGACAGTGCTAGGACCCCTAACCAGCAAGCCTGGCAGAACTCTAGGCAAAGTGACTCCTGGGACATGCCAGGCAGGACAGAGGACATCCTACCGGAGAAACTCTAGACCTGGTTTTGCTCTTTCCCTCTGTAACAAGACACGGGATTTCTTAGGTTGGCTTTGACCTGGCAGGTGTCTTTTTTCTTTAACCTTCTTAGTATCATTTTCCTTAACAAAGCAACAGTGAAACAGCGGGTGGCTTTGATGTCACAGCCTGATCAAACTGCCGCAGCAGACCTCTGGAGATGACAGGAGAGCTATGGGGACCACGGTGAGCGGGATTGCACTGGCTCTCAAGCATGTCCTCCCTTCTGCTGAGGTTGGGCTGCAGGATGCTCAGACGCAGGCAGTGTAGCCAGGCAGGATGAAGCCCAGCCAGGGCCACTATCTTCTCAGTGTGACAATGCAGGACATGCTAATGTCCACTGACTCAACTGTAACTAGTCACAACCACTAGACACATGGCTTCCAGAGTAGCACCCTCACTTTCCCAGAGGGGCGAGACAGGTCTACACAGCAGTGATGGGTGGCCAATCACTTGATTATCCTAGAGAAAGGCAACAGAGCTACCAAAGGGCTTCCCAGGTAAATCACTCTTTCCCTCCCACCCTGCACCTCTGCCCAGAGGCTTCCTGCATGGCGGCAAAGTCTCTACCCAACAGCTACAAGCCAAGCCTCATCAATGTGTTTTCAATGAATCCTAAGGACAGACACATGGAAGGTGGGTATAGCGCTACCCATGCTAATCTCCCTGTGTCCTGCCTCTTCAGCTACCTGACCACACAAAGGAGGGCGTGGGCACTTCCCAAAGCTCTTGTCAGCACCAGGCTTCTGACTTTACCAGCCCCAGCAGCACAGGCTTCCCATCAGCCAGCTAACCTGCCTCTGCCCAGGTCAGAAACCAATGAAAAGAGAGAGATTCAAGTCAACTCTCCATTCTGGAGACGGTCTGTCTACAAAGGTCAGTGCTGCCCCTGGTCTTCTGAGAGCTGAACAGGGAAAGAACTTCAGACCATCTGGGCTTACCTTCTAAGTTTCATTCAGCAAACCATCATCAGCACTAATGGGAACAAGTTACATTGGCCAAGCACCTACTGTGTGCTGGTCACACTCACTGAACTCCTACTGTGCTCCAGGTACTGTTGTCAGAATTTCAATAAATGTCATCTAAGCTGTACCTTGAAAGAACCTCACGAAATAGTGTTATTTATTTCCCTCATTGTACAGTATTGTACAATTCTAGCTAAGGCAAATACAAAACACATGAAGACCAGAGTCCCTCAGAAGACAGTCCACGTAGAAACAAGACTCCATGGAAGACAGTCTACAGAGAAACAAGATACCACAAGAGACAATCAACACAGGAACAGTTCACCACAGAAGACAGTCCACAGAACACCATAGAAAACAGTCCACACAGAAACAAATCATCACAGGAGACAGACCACACAGAAACAAGCACTACAGAAGACAGCTCACACAAAAACAGGATATCACCAAAGATGGTCTACATAGAACCAACACTCCACAGAAGACAGTCCACACAGAGCCAAGACTCTAAGGAGAACAGTCCATACAGAAACAATCACTACAGAAGATACTACACACAGAAACAATTGCCACAAAAGAAAGTCCACATAGAAATAGGACATCACGGAAGACAGCTCACACAGAAACAGGACATTACAGGAGACAGTCCACACATAAACAATCATAACAGAGGGCAGTCTACACAGAAACAAATCTTCACAGAGGTCACTCCACACAGAAACAAACCATCACAGGAGACATTCTACACAAAAACAAGCAGCAGAGAAGACAGTCCATTCAGAAACAAGACTCTGCAGAAGACAGTCTACATAAAACCCAGACTCCATAGAAGATACTCCACACCGAAACAATCACCACAGAAAACAGTCCACACAAAAACAAGACATCACAGAAGACAGTCCACACAGAAAGAAGATTCCACAGCAGACAGTTCACGTAGAAACAAGATTTCACAGGAGACATTCCACAAAAAAACAAGACTCCATGGAAGACAGTCCACACAGAAACAAGACTTCATGGAATACAGTCTACACAAAAGCAACATTCCATGGAAGACAGTCCATACAGAAATAAGATTTTACCAGAAACCATCCACAAAGAAAAAAGACTCCAGGGAAGGCAGCCCACACAGGAACAGAATGTCACAGGAGACAATCTACACTGATACAAGCAGCATAGTAGACAATCTATATAGAAACAAGACACCACAGAAGAGAGTCCACATAAATCCAAGACTCTACAGAAGATATCCCACACAGAAACAATTACCACAGAAGACAGTCTACACAAAAACAGGCCATCACAGAAGACAGTTCACACAGAAACAAGACTCCCCAGTCAGTAGTCCACACAGAAATAAGAGTCCACAGAAGACAGTCCACACAGAAACAAGGGTCCATAGAAGACAGTACACACAAAAACAAGACTCCACAGAAAACAGTTCACATAGAAATGAGACTCCATGGAAGACAGTCTACATAGAAACAAAACATCACGGGAGACAGTCTTCACAGAAACAAGACTCCACAAAAGACAGTCCACATAAAAACAAGACTCCATGGAAGATAGTTCACATAGAAACAAAACATCACGGGAGACAGTCCACACAGAAACAAAGCTCCAGGGAAGGCAGTCCATACAGGAACAGAAGAACATCACAGGAAACAAGCTACACTGATACAAGCAGCATAGAAGACAGACCATACAGAAACAAGACTCCACAGAAGAGAGTCCATATAAATCCAAGAGTCTATAGAAGTTACTCCACACCGAAACAATCACCACAGAAGACAGTCTCCACAAAAACAGGCCATCACAGAAGACAGTCCACACAGAAAGACGACTCCACAGACACTAGTTCACACAGAAATAAGACTCCACAGAAGACAGTCCACACAGAAACAAGGGTCCACAGGAGATGGTCTACACAGAAACAATCACCACAGAAATTAGTCCACATAGAAACAGAACACCACAGAAAACAGTGCCCACAGACACAGAACACCACAGAAAACAGTGCCCACAGACACAGGACATCACAGAAGACAGCTCACACAAAATCAGAACATCACAGAAGGTGGGCCTCACAGAAAGAAGACTCTACAGGAGACAGTCGAGATAGAAATGAGACACCACGGAAAACAGTCCACACAGAAACAAGACTCCACAGAAGACAGTCCTCACAGAAACGAGACTCTATAAAAGACATTCCCCACAGAAACAAGATTTCCCAGAAGACAGTCTACACACAAGCAAGACTCCATGGAAGGCAGTCTACACAGAAACAAGACTCCATGGAAGGCAGTCTACACAGAAACAAGACTCCAGAGAAGACAGTCCACGCAGAAACAAGACTTCATGGAAGACAGTCCTCACAGAAACAAAAATCCAGGGAAAACAGTCTACACAGAAACAAGACTCCACAGAAGACAGTCTACACACAAGCAAGACTCCATGGAAGGCAGTCTACACAGAAACAAGACTGCAGGGAAGACAATCCACACAGAAACAAAACTCTTCGGAAGACAGTGTACACAGAAAGAAGACTCCACAGGAGACAGTCTTCACAGAAAGAAAATTCCACAGACAACAGTCCACACAGAAACAAGACTCCAAAGAATACAGTCCACACAAAAACAAGACTCCATGGAAGACAGTCCTCACAGAAGGGAAACTCTATGGAAGACAGACCACACAGAGACAGGAATCCGAGGGAGAGAATTTACAGAAAATCAGTGCACAGAAGATGGTCCAGTGAGGTTCCCTGGACAGGAGGAGAAGAGGTTGCTGAATATGACAGCCTGAGTTGATTCCTGGGTCCCACCTAATAGACAGAAAATCTACTCCTGCATGTTCTTTGACCTCCACACATGCAGTGACTTTAAGTATGTGTGTGTGCACATAGAAATAAATACATTTAAAGAAAGCAAACAAAAAGCTCCCTAGGGCCCTGCTGTCCTCCCCTTTGCTTTGGCAGCCCCTCTTGCCCCTCCGTCTCTGGCAGTGTGATCTTGTTGGATGTTTCCTGGAGGAGGATCATACCCTGTGCAGCTTTGCATGTATAAACTTTCAAAGCACAGCCATGTATTCATTCTTCTGATAGCTCAACAAAATTGCACTGCAAGGTCGCACTCGGTCTTAGTCACCAGGAGACATGTTCAGGCTCCTTTTACTCTGCCCATCTGGGGCTCATGCAATTAGTGCGCTCGTATACTCTGGACAAGTGCTCTACAGTTGAGTTACAGCCTGAGCCTCATTGATTTCCCATTGCTACCAACAGTATTACAATCGTTTGTGTGCTACCAGCATTCCTGACAATCTCTCTGTGTGAGCCCTCCTGCAAGCTAGGTATGTACTGTGCCACTAGCCCAGTGGTTCTCAGCCTTTCCAATGCTGCGACCTTTCATACAGCTCCTCATGTTATGGTGATCCTCAACCTTAAAATTATTTTCATTGCTATTTCATAACTAATTTTTCTACTGTTATGAATTGTAATGTAAATATCTGTGTTTTCTGATGGTCTTAGGTGATTCTTGTGAAAGGGTTGTTTGATCCCCAAAGGGGTCATGACAGAAGCCATCTAGGAAAGGCTATGGCAAGCAAGTGAGTTTCTGGAGATGGCCCACCATTTTGCATGGCAGCAATGGGTGTGTACTAGAGGCAAAGTCCCCAGAGACTTCATCGAAGAATTGCTTCTCACTGCTGAGATGCCTTTGTTGCCACAGTTATATAGCCTGGGCGTCAGCCCACCCTACTGGGCAGATCTCCTGCAGATCAAGCTCAACATATCAGCCCACCCTACGGGGCAGATCTCCTGCAGATGGATATGTAGATGTACTCTCATGTAGTAATGCTGTATAGATCGGTCGATGGTTTCATAATTCCTGATAATGATTTTATATAACTCCTAAACTGATAAAAGTAATCTCAAGCTCCCTATAGAATGAAAGCTACAAAAAGAGCTCTGTAAACTTATGTGTCACAGGCTAATTTCACTAGGGAAGGAAAACAGGCTTGGAACAAATTTACAATCAAGGAAAAACATTCCTTCTAGGTTAGAAATGAGGCCACTGTCTGGTAACTAAAGGTCATAAACTGAGAATGGGAAATTTATTGTAGGTGCAAGGGCAGAAAATAAAAGATTGACTAGTTTATATAAGACTTCAAGGGGTTGGGGATTTAGCTCAGTGGTAGGGCGCTTGCCTAGGAAGCGCAAGGCCCTGGGTTCGGTCCCCAGCTCCGAAAAAAAAGAACCAAAAAAAAAAGACTTCAAAATAATAAGATAAGGCAGATGAATTGTCTCTTGACAAACTGTGCTAACTTGTGACAAAAACTATTGATTTAAACTTATAGTGAACTTATGGAGCTAGAAAATAAATAAGGAATATTCAGTCAAGTGCTATTCTGAATGGAAAGACATGTAAACAGTTCTGCTGTAACTCCCTAAACCTTATTGATCCATGACATGAGCCATTGCCTTATATTTACTATGAACTATGGGATGTAAAAGTGCTCAGAAACCCATGTGATCGATTATCCCGAGAGAGCATAGAAACTAAGAACAACAATAAAGTGGGCAGTGCAGTCTTCCTCAGCTTCATCCAGTGTGCCTGTCTCTGTGTGTGCCTGACTTACCTACCTACCTACCCTTCTTTAGTCTTTTCTTTCTCTCTGGCTCATTATGAGTTAAGGATCTCCAAGTCTCTCACTTGGCCAGCTCTCTCCCACGAATCAAAGAGAAAAGAGCCCAAGTAAGTTTCTTTTTCCTAATCCCAGGAATTAGCTGCCTGAAGCCATCAGCTTTTGGCCCCAGAATAGCATGAGAGATTAATGACCAGAGGACATCAGCCTCTGGTCCGCCTTTCTGCACCCCACCTTAGTGCCTGGCTGTTGGGGTGGCTCAGCCTGTCTTTTCTGTTGCAGTTGTCTTCTGGGTAAGAAGTAGCATTTCCCTGACATTTTGTCCCATGTGCTCTTCCTGCCCATGGATCTCCCAGGGACCACTGCTGTTCTCCAGAGCCAGCAGTCCTGTCCTTTCCAACCCACATGCCTGTATGACAAACTTCCATGAAACTACACCCTACATAGCACACTCAGCAGAAATTCAAGGTATTTGGGAAACAAACCAAGTCAAGGCATAGACATCTCCCCGCTAAGGTGTGTTAGAGAAAGCAAATGCACTCACATGGACTCTTCCTTCGGGGTGCCCCTGGCCAGGTCTTCCTGCTCCTTCCTCTTATCCACAGCCTGAGCTTGCTTTTCGATCTCAGTGAAGGATGTATTTGTCAGTTTCTGGGCTCCCAAGCTCCCTTTTTTGGCTCCAAGCTGAAACATATAAGATTTTATTCTACCTGGGGCAGTTAAGAGCTACACCTGCACTACGTACTCTCAGGTCTGTGTGACCTGCCGGGCCTGTGACAAGCGTTAGGCCCTCTCTGCTCTGGGAGGCTTAACACGCTCTAGGGGAGAAAGAGTGGGGCAGGTGGGCTTCACTTGATTCAAGGCATTAGCCACCACCTAGTGAGGTGAGAGGCAGTGTGGGAAAGTGGGGGTGCTCTCACCCCAACCCTGCCTCAGGAGTGACTCTGCAGGGCATCACCTTAATGGGAAATTATTCATAGAACCACCCTCCTGACCCTTACAGGATATAGCTACACTTCAGAGTCACAAACAGGAGAAAAACAAGGCCAAACATGCTGTATTGGCTGGTTTTCTGTCAATATGACATAAGTTAGAGTCATCAGAGAGGAAAGAGTCTCAGTTGAGGAAATGTCTCCATGAGACCCAGCTGTAAGGCATTTTCTCAATTAGCGGGTCCAGCCCATTGTGTGTGGGGCCACCCCTGGGCTGTCGGTCCTGGATTCTATAAAAAAGCAGGCTGAGCAAGCCATGGGAACAAGTCGGTAAGCAGCACCCTCCATGGCCTCTGCACGGCATCCATTTCTGCCTCCAGGTTCCTGCTCTGTTTGAGTCCCTGTCCTGACTTCCTTCAATACAGAAATGTGGAAGTGTGGCTGAAGAAACCCTTTTCTCTCCAACCTGCTCTTTGGTCATGGTGTTTCCTCACAGCTACAGAAACCCTGACTAAGACACATGCATTCTAGAAAGTACTAAATATAATTCAACTCGTCTCAGTAAATAAAACAGCCATTAATTCTATTATGGCTCAGAATACTGTTCTGATTAGGGTGAGATGGGGTCTCCACATAGCTTTTTGATACAAAGTCTCAGTGTAGCTCTGGCTGGCCTCCAACTCAAAGACATCCGCTGGCTTTTGACTCCCAAGCACGGGGATCAAAGGTGTGCACCACCACTCTGGCTTGTGAAAGTCAGTACATTGTACAGTGAATATACTCCAGTTTAGAAAAAAACACAGGAGAAAGGGCTTCTAGTTTGGTTCTAGTTTGAGAACCAAAGTCCTGTATTTTTACATAACGTGATACTTACTCCTTTTTTTGCTTGATTTGGCTTCTTTTTTATAATGGATGAAACCTCTGCTAAAAAAAAAAAAAATCAAGTCAGATATGCAGAAATCATACCTGGCTCCTCTGTTGTCAGATATGCGGAAATCATACCTGGCCTCTCTGTTGTCAGATATGCAGAAATCATACCTGGCTCCTCTGTTCTAGAAGTGGTATGAATGTGCCTTGCTTGCTTGTGGTCTAGAAAACTCACGTCTGCATGCTCTCTCTCTTTTTTTTTTTGTCTTTTCTTTTTTCGGAGCTGGGGACCGAACCCAGGGCCTTCCACTGAGCTAAATCCCCAACTCCACGTCTGCATGCTCTTAGGCTGGGGCTTCGTCCGCACAGGTGTGGGCATGCAGCACCCCAACTCAGAGCAGACTGCTCAACACCACAATAGAGACCCAGAGCTCCCCAGGAGGTGCTTCTCCACAGCAGCCTTCAAAACGCTCTTCCGTGAGATGGATCATCAAGCATAGGCGCTTGCTGCCGAGCCTGATGACCTGACTGATCCCAGGGACCCATGTGGTGGACTCCTGCAAGCTGTCTTCTGACCTCTACACACATGCCATGATATGGACCCCCCCTCCACAAATAAATAAAATGCAATAAAATAAATTTTAAGAGGAATAATCTCTTCTATTCAATTATCCACACCAAAAGCTCTTAAGCACGGCTGCCATCAGGTGAGGGGCCTGGGCCTGGTGTGTGGTTCCCGGGGTGTGCGCTTTCCAGGTGCGTGCTTCCTTCCTCTGTGCATATGGCATGGCTTGATGTCAGCTCTCCAAGACTCTTTTTTCCATTTTATGTGTGGGGCATCTGCCTCATATACACCTGTGTCCATCTCTGTGCCTGGCACTCACAGGGGCCAGAGGAAGGCATCGGAGTCCCTGAGACCAGGCTTACAGATGGCTGTGAGTGCTCAACCTGGGAACTCGGGGGAAGTCAGGTCCTCTGCAAGAGCAGCCAGTGCTCGTCCCCACAGCGCCATCTCTCCAGGCCCCATTCCTGTGGTTTCTTTGGATGACTTTTCTGCTGCCTGTGGCCTCTTGGTTTCTACCCTCACCCTGAGCCTTGTTTGCCATCCCTGTGTGGCACTGTCAGACCAGGTGCCAACTAAGCTCTGTCCAACTTGGGCTCCAGCTACATTCTGTGACAGTTTCTGGCAACCTCTGTCATTTGCTCCCAGGTAAAGACTGCCAGGGGATGACAGTGAGAGCCTGGCACCCTGCCAGCCTCAGTCCTCAGATCACACCTCCCTGATTAAAAACCACAGCTCCCTAACCTCGGTGTGGACAGGTTCCACTCCTCTGTGAAGCCTTATCAAGTTGATGAGGTATCTGTGGACAGTGGAGATCCCAGGGCTGTGCTGCATGTGCCAGGGCATGGACTGATGTGACAAGCTCCACTCCTGACAAGAACCTTTCTTCTACCCCAAAGCCCTGGTGACCAGGTAATAACTGTGCCCGCCTGCCTTTCATTCTTCCTTTCTTTTTTTTTTCTTTTCTTTTTTTTCGGAGCTGGGGACCGAACCCAGGGCCTTGCGCTTGCTAGGCAAGCGCTCTACCTCTGAGCTAAATTTCCAACCCCTTGATTCTTTCTTTAAAAAAAAGATTTTGGTGCTGGGGACTGAAGCCAGGGCCTCAGGAGTACCGAGAAGCAAGTACACTGCTGCTGGACGCTGTCCGTGGTCCTAATTTTCTTTGCGTGTGTTTTCGTTGCTAGGGTTAGACCACAGAGTTTTATGCACGTTAGGCAAGTGCTCTGTCATCTTCACCATCACGTCACAGACACCCCCCCACTACCATCATCATCCTCACCACCACCATCCCCATCCTCATCCTCATCCCCATTGCTAGGTCTCAAGGTTTCAGGCTGTCCAGATGTCTATAAAGGAACTCAAACTAGACTTCAGGAGGATTTCGGAGGTCAGAGAAAAAGTCAGCATAAAACTGATTCCTGTCTCCCAAAAGGAGTCATTTCCCTTACCTCTGGCAGAAGGGATATATGGCTCCCCCACTAACTTATACCTGTGTCTGCATATCAAAGCCCATGTGGGCCTCCAGTCTCCCTCAGTGCCTCTAGTACTTGGTAGTACTTCTGCCCCCCCTCAGAGTCCTGCTGTCTTTATTACCCCCATCCCCAGAGTTAATACACCTTCTAGCTCTGGCTTTCTGTCCTTTCCCTGCAGACAGCCCTGGCCATGTCCAGTCTGCTTCTTTTCCACTCTGCTCTGGACTATTCCACGCACCTCAGATATTCTCTTGTTCTTATTCATAAAACCTTTCCCGTTACCAGACCGTGGAGCGGTCATGTTGGCCGTTCTTTACTGTTCCCCCTTGCATATGCCACCCCACCCCCACCCTGTCAACACCATCTCCTATCCCGTCAGTGCCATGACCATCATCACTGCTGTGGCACTGGCAATCAATGCCTGGCTGCAGCGGAGGCAGGAGCTCTACAACGAGGTGTAGTCAGTCCCTTAATAACCCAGCCCAGCACTGTGCGGCATGAATTCACGGGCTGGACTTTGCTTATTGACTCATGCACAGACCTCATGTCAGCCCCTGAGACATGGGAAGCATCCTGTCATCCAGTAGCTGCCTCTTTCCCACTAAGACCTTATTAGCAACATTTGTAAAATTTCACAAAAATACACACTGTATAGAGTTTCTTTACATTATCATTTTCTGTGTTATTTTCTTTTTTTTTTTTTCTTTTTTTTTTTGGAGCTGGGGACCAAACCCAGAGCCTTGTGCTTGCTAGGCAAGGGATCTACCACTGAGCTAAATCCTCAACCCCTTCTGTGTCATTTTCAATCGACAGCTATACATTCTGCTTTTAGAATTATGTTTTAGTGACCTGGGAAGAATAAAATCTTGGGCTGGGTAGAGCTTAGTGGTAGAGCCCTTGCCTAGTATACATGAAGCTCTGGTTCCACTCCAACACACACTCACACCTCTATGGTGGAGTAAAAGCATGTAAGTCCCCCACTGCAGCCCTGAGGATACACTAGCTCAGAATGTCAGGTGTGAAGGGCACCCAGGTGTGAAGGACATCCAGGTGTGAGGTCAGGTGTGAAGTGTGCCCACAGGGAACTCTGTTTCCATTGTTCTGCCTTAGACTCCTTTTTCATCTGTTTCCCAACTCTGTGGAGTCGGACAGTTGATGAAAACAACCAGAAGGTCTAGTTATTTTCCACTGATGTTGCTACTTTCTAATACATAAAAATGTAATAAACATCAATATCTGACTATAATTCCTTAAAAATAAGACACTGAGCTTGGCCTGGCATAGGCATGTTTGTGAACCAGCATTTCAAGGAACACTGCTATATGGAAAAGCAGCTTTGTCTGATAAAACTCAGGAATGGGTTCCGTCAGAATGCTGGCTCACTCTAAGAACTGAGACAGATGCAGAAGCAAAGAGGGACCCAGGGCCCTGAGCATATTACCAGGTGCAGTCTTCCCAGGGGTGTTCAGCCCTTCCACACTTGGCCCTTGTCCCGGCCCACCTGAAAGGGAAACACTGATGTTAATGACGAAGACATTCCTGGAAAACCCTCTGATGTGGGACATTTCCTGCTGCTTCTGTGTTACCTTGCCTGGTCTATCCCATGTTCTAGCTCAGCAGTATGGCTGTTTATGGTACGTGCGCGTGACAAGCGGATATGACCACTGAGCTCCAGCCCCACTCCTCAGCACCAGGAAGATGGGGTTTTACTAGGGAAACCAGGCTGTGTGAACTCAGAGCGCTGAGATTAAAGGACTAAGGGTGGGAGCCACCATGTGGACCTTATTATAATTTTGTTTGTTTGTTTGAGTCAGGGTTTCTCTCTGTAGCCCTGGCTGTCCTAGAACTCACTCTGTAAACCAGGCTGATTGCCTGCCTATGCCTCCTGAATCCTGGGATTAAAGGTGTGGGCACCATGTGGACCTTCATGTTTTTAAATCTATTTTCTTTCAGGTTGACATATAATAATCTTATGTATGTATGAGACAAACTCTAATACTTCGACACATGCGTACAGTGTGCAGTGGTCATGTATCAAACATCGCCACCTGCCTCTGGGAGACATATGTGAAAGCTCTCTGCGGTTAGACCAGCAGTGCTGTAAGCACACTGAGAAGCTGCAGAGAACAGCACTCTTCCCCTATCCAACTAGACTAGTGCCCTGACTCTGGGACCACCCTCCCCACGAGCTCCTCCTTGTCATGAGCAATTTGACTTCAAAGTACTGTAAAAGTCTGTGTGTTGGTGTCCTTCTGCAGTCTCAGCCCCCAGCAGCTGGAGGCAGGACAGTCAGCAAAAGAGCACGTGTGAGGCAACCTGAGCTACAGGGGTCCATCTTAGAGAGAGGGAGAGAGAAAAGTCTACTAAATGCAAATGTATTTTTAAAATATTGGTTTTATAGAATGAAAATTAGTAGGTTTTTTTTTCCTCAACTGATATCATTTACTGTTCTATTTTGTAATTGCTTTGGGCAGGGTTTCATATACCTTGGGCCGGTCTTGAACTCCCAATAAAGCCAAGGATGGCACTGAACCCTGATCTTCCTGCCTTTCCCCAGTGCTGAGACAGGCATGTGCTACCACCCTGGCCTCAGTTTACAGTGAGGACACTGTGTTACCAAGGGCACGTGGGTTCCACACTCCCCTCCACCAGGACACATGTTACATGCAACCTGCAGGGCCCGGCAATCTCCAGAAGAGGGTGTACTGTACTAGGCTGGAGACAAACACAGAAAACAACTGTGCCGGGCGTGGCCAATGGCAGCACCTGGAGTTGCAGCCCCAGGAGAGACTGGGAGTAGGGGAAGATGCCAGGTAGACACCTGTCTCCCTCCAAGGTGGCTCAATCACAGGATGTGGAAAAGAAAGCCACAGGTTGTAAGCCATGGGTGAAACTCAGCCATGGACTGCCCACTTCTGTCCCAGGGAACAGAAAGCTGAGCTGTGGCTTCTGGAGTGGCTCTCTTCTACCAACCTTCCTATGACAGATGGCACAACTTCAATCCATTTCAGACACTGGCTTACTATGTCCCCAACCCAAGGGCCTCCAGAAGCCAGCATGTGTCCTTCCTGTTTCCCATATCCCAGGTTCATTGCTTGGCTTTCGAAGGACACTTTATTGCTAATTTATGTAATATTTCATCCTATGGAAGATACTCAGCTTTAAAACAGAAGGGCAGCTATACATACCACTTAGGTCATCTTTAATACATATGTGATTAACAACACAGTCACAGTAAAAACACAATCGGGTGTGGCAGCGCACACCGTGATTTAGGCGCTCACGAGGTACAGCCGGACCAGGAATTCGGTTATCCTCAGCAACCTAACGAATTTTCTGACAGCCTGGGCTACGTGAGACTGCCTTGAAAACCAATAAACAAACAAGGTTCTATAATATAGCCACCAAGTATATGTGACTTATTAACTGTGAAATATCTATCAGTTTTAAAACTGAAATCTTACCAGGCTTGGGGGTGCAGGCCTTTGAGCTCAGCCCTACCAAGGCACAGACAAATGGATCTCTGCAAATTCACAGACAGCCTGGTCTACACAGAGAGTTCCAGGCCAGTTAGGGCTACGCAAGGAGACAATGCTTTAAAAAAATGGGCTGGGGATTTAGCTCAGTGGTAGAGCGCTTACCTAGGAAGCGCAAGGCCCTGGGTTCGGTCCCCAGCTCCGAAAAAAAAGAACCAAAAAAAAAAAATTATATGAAATTTGAAAAAGAATTCTGAAATCTTGTTTTCCAATTATAAAAGTCCACACACTTCCGTACTGTATCAAAGCAGAAACTAATAATCTAATTGTCCTTTTCTCTAGTTAACACCTTAGTGGGGGCCTTCCTGGGTCCATGGGCTAACACAACAGGTTTCTATGGGAACTATGGTAGTCTGATCTTGGCCACTAGACCACAAGGCAGCGTTCTAGGGTGACTCCATGGACCCACCTTCGTGTTTTTCTGGAGTAGTTTCCAAGCCCCACGGTGTTGACGAGGCTGGCTCTGGCTGTGCAGATGCCTGCGTAGCACCACTGACCTGTGCAGGTGAGAGAAGCCATTAGTTAGCAGGAAAGCAAGGGCTCCCCACTAACCGCACACCAGCATGGGGTGGGGGAGTGTTTAGCAGTGCAGGGTTCCTTTTGAGCATGGGCATGTGTCGTCAGCCCCGCTTCAATGCTCGTCTTTCTCTCTCACACTACCCCCTCCCCCCCGCCCCTCTTTTTTCTTTGAGACATAGTCTCATGAATTCCAGACTGGCCTAGAACTTGGAACTGTGGTAGACGATGACCCTGAACGTCTGCCTTTTCTCCTTTCACCTCCCCAGTGCTTACAGATGACCAAGACCTAGTTTATGCAGTGCTGGGGGTAGAACCTAGGCCCTTGTGCTTGCTCTAGCCAGGGTGCGACCAACTGACCTGCTGCTGCTGTTTTGAGACGGGATCTCACTCTGCATCTCTGGCCAGACTCAAACTCACTTTATAGACCCACTGGCCTCTAGCCTACAGAGGTCTGCTTGTTTTTGCTTCCTTAGTGCTGGGCTTAAAGATGTGCACTACCACACACAGCTGGAATAATTTCAGATTTGTGTAAAACTGCGCCAGTGCATACAGAACATTTCTGTGCACCCAGCCTCTGCTGGCATCAAAATGTCTTGCACATCAGTCAGAGGGAAACCATTACAGAGGGAGCAACCCTCAGCATGAGGGCTCAGCAGGGCTCCAGCCTTCCTTCCCTCAGGGTTTGGGGACCCTGGGGCAGGGAGCTCGCCTGCCTCTGTAGCTTGTGATCATCTCTCATGGCCTTGAAACTTTTGAAGAGTGCTGTCCAGAGCTGTGTAGCAGCCTGGTTCTTTCCTTGCCGGTGTCAACGTGACTCAACATTGGAAACAGTCCCCTGACCCTCGTAAGGTCAAATGGGCCACGCTCTTTTCTTTCTGGACTTGGGAGGTGTCCCCTGTAGGACCTGACAGCTGGGCTCCACCTCCTCAGGACTCCCACACATGCTTTAGGATCTGTGAGGAAGACCTGCCCTGTCCCCATCCACGCTGTGCTCAAAGGTCACCTGGACTGGGAGGCAGCAGTGATGCTGTGCCTCGGACTGCCCAGCTCTGACCACTCTGCCTGGGTCCAGTGGACAAAGCTCGCCTGTCCTCTCGCTGCACCTCACTTTCAGCGGCCATTTTTTTCTACAGGTAGTCCTGGCTCCTCTGCTGGAAGATGGGGATTAGAAACCAGAATCTGGGGGGGGGGGGGCTGGAGAGGCCAGCGGTTAACAGCACTGTCCCTACAGAGGACTCAGGTTCAGTTCCAAGCACCCATACCAGGCAGCTCATGACTACTTGGAACTCTAGCTCCAGGGATGTCCTCTGCTGGCTTCTGTAGGCACCAAGTGCTCACACACTGCACACATGCACACACAGACACATATGCACATAAGTAAGTCCTTAGTCACCAAGGTCAGACACTGGAAGGACCTGCTGAGCTAGGCTGTCACTGTCTCTGCAATCTGGGGTGTGTGTGTGTGTGTGTGTGTGTGTGTGTCCTGACACACTTCTATCTAGAGCCTTCCACCTGCACATGTGCAAACACATACCACAGTGATGACTCAAGGAACATGGGTTCATCTTAGACTCTTAAACCTGAGTCTAGCCTGTATCTTACTGAACATCTCAAATGCATACTTGTTATAACTTTCGGAATAAGCACATTTTAAAATTATAAAAAGCAGGGCTGGAGAGACTGCTCAGTGGCTGAGAACTTGCAAAGCTCTTGCAGAGGGCCTGAGTACCCAGGGATGGCGGCTCACAACTGTAACTCTGGCTCCTGGGGATCTGACGCCCTCTTCTGGACTTCATGGGTACTGCAGCCACACGCACCTACCACCCCCTATACACATACACATAATTTAAAATAAACCTTGAGAACAAAGTGGCAAACTTACCTCCAGAGAGGCGTGAGAGGCAAAAAAGTCCTCCTCCTTTGGAGGAGGGGATGCGGGTGGAGCTGCACAGCTGTCCAGCCACAGCTGGAAGAAAAACAAAGCTGAGCTTAGCAGGGAGAGGAGCTTAGCTCCCCTCTGGACCTGCAGCTAGTCCCTCACCCACAACCCAGAGGGCCCTGAGCACACTGCTAGAGGAAGGGATCGTTCCAGAAAGTTCCACACCCCTAGGAGGTTAAGGTGTAAGCGCAGATTCTAAACCACCATGACCTGGCTCAGCCTGGATTCCACACCCGACCTTCGTCCACAGGAAGTCGCTTGCGACCTCAGCACAGCACTCCCGAAGTTTTAAACCATCTTCAGACACACAGCAAAAACCAGCTCTGGGGAAAGCGTGTTACTGGGCGAGGCTGAACCAGGCACACTGTCCTGTGCTCACAAGTGAGGGGCTCTCCTGTCCCACTTAGGAGCCGCCATGCTCCTTATTCTCCTGATGGTTTCCATGTTGAGTACGCCCCAGGGAGAGGGCTCCTAGGCTCCCGAGGGCCGTGATGCACCTTCCCGCTCAGCCCTGACTGTACGTAGTCAATGGGTGAGCAATCCAATACATAGCAAACAAGGTTGGCAGTTAATGAACTACTTCTGAAGCATGAAGTTGCAGCCCCGTGTCTTTCTCATACCAGGCAGCACGTGTTCTATCTCCGAGCTTACGACCACTGAATGAGGTCATCCTTTTATTTATTGATTAATGATCTTTTCATTTTCAAGACCCTGACTGGCCTAGAACACACCATGCAGATCAGACCGGCCTCCCAACTGAAGTGTTCTGCCTACCCTTCCTTCTGAGTAGCCAGGGTCCTAGCTGTGAGCAACCCTGTGCTTGCTTTTGTCTGCTGAGATGGGGTCTCATAGCCCAGGCTGGCCTTGGGCTTGGGTTCCTCCTGCTTCTGCCTGCTGAGCAGGGATGTCACTGTGCCAGTCAGCTCGGAGCATTAAAGCGAGCACAGTAAGGTGAGCACAGTAACCAAAGCTCTGCATTGTTAAGGGAGTCATGGCCTGTGTGAGGGACACGGGAAGGAACCTAAGTCCTCAGCAGTGACCCTCAGTGTCCCAGCGTGCTGAGGACTAGGTGTCTGGACAAAATGTTCCTTTTCTAACATCTGGGTCACTCTGTACCAGCCTGGGGCCAGAGTCTTAGAGGACCTAAGACTTTAGCTCCTGGAAACTCAACTCTGGCTCCTTAAAGGGCTGTGGTCATCGGTCCCAAGACTGCAATGAGCTCAGTCGGTGACACGTGAGACACCCTGGGTTCCCTTTGTTCAACACTGCTTGACTAGCTTCCCGCTGACATTGTCCATTGTATGGTAGCCTCTGCCGAGCTGTCACATTTGCCTTGCAGACTGTGTACAAGGCGCTCTACTTAACAAACTTGCTTGGCCTAAGACCCGGCTTGTGCAATGTCACCTAACCCCCAGCTTCCCTATCTCCTCATCTCCTCGCCTTCCCGCTTTGGACCCTGTCACTGAAGAATAACCTGCTGGTCCAGGTCACATGTGAGTTGACAAAGCAGAGCCCTTCTCACCACGAGGGGCCACCATGCCCCATACCCTGGGCTCCTCCCAGGAGACTTCAGAGAGATTACGGAACACTTTACCAAAGGGACTCACATCGGTGCCGTGCCTGCGGGTGGCCTGGGTGGCCAGAGTCTTGATTTTCTCCCTGTAGAGCTGAGCTGCACGGCTGTTGTACTTGGCGTTGGTGTCCTTGGTGGCACACCCATGCTGGTGGAAGAAGGAAGACTAAAGAGAAAAGCAGGCAAATTAACAGAAATATCACAAGAGCTCAGACCTCGTGGTCACTGTGCTACTGAATGAGGGGCTTAAAATGTCGAGGGAAAATTCTGATCTAAGGTGATTTTACATTTTGGAAGTCAGTATTTTAGATTTAGGATCTTTTTTTCTGAAGTTTCTTTTTTTTTTTTTTTTTTTTTTTTTGGTTCTTCTTATCGGAGCTGGGGACGGAACCCAGGGCCTTGCGCTTCCTAGGCAAGCGCTCTACCACCGAGCTAAATCCCCAACCCCTAGGATCTTTTTTTAAAATAAAGATTTACTTATTTACTGTATGTGAGTACACTGTTGCTGTCTTCAGATACACCAGAAGAGGGCATCAGATCCCATTACAGATGGTTGTGAGCCACCATGTGGTTGCTGGGAATTGAACTCAGGACCTCTGGAAGAGCAGCCAGTGCTCTTAACCACTGAGTCATCGGTCCAGTCCTAGGCTTAGGATTTTGATTCTAAATATTTAAGCCGAGACATAATTTTTTGAGATATATATTAATATAATTTCATTTTCTTTCTTCTAGCATTTCACCATATATCCTTGCTGGCCTGGAACTCCCTATGTAGACCAGGCTGGCCTCAAACTCACAGAGATCCTCCTGCCCCTGCTTGCTGGGTGCCAGGGGTGCCTTGCCAGGTGTGGGACCACATGGGACCACATACAATTTCTTGCACCTGGCTCAGCTGCACCTGGGAAAGGACTCCAGTTGCCAGTTGGTATCATTTGGAAACAAATGGGGCGGCACTGCTTCAAAAGATTTTTCTGGCTAGACTGTCCTCTTCTTTGTCTAACGTGCTCTGCTCATATTGTACCCTCTTGTACCCCCTGTCACTGCCCGTCCCAACAACTCCCTTTCTTTCATGTTTTCTGTTGGCCTTGCCTTTTTGTGTGACCCACGGAGTTCAGGTCAGGGGCTATTTACTGGAGCCTGAATAACTATCCTCTGGTTATACCACTGAAGAAAATGAACCCTACCATGCCCTGCTACACACACACACACACACACACACACACACACACACACACACACACACACTTCATTGAAAAGGTTTCTACCACTTGAGACCTACATCTCTCTAATTAGTGTAAATACGCATATTTCCAGTGTATGCACAGGGGTCACCCCTTCAAGGGTAAGAACCTCCTTTTGTTTTAAGCATGTCCGCTCTTATACATCCTTGCCTGCTCTCTGTTTCCTTAAAGCACTACGCCGCTGTTCTTTTCTCTTTAATTTGTTTTCTTCAGCTGTGCTGCGACTTGGCCACAAGAGGAGCCTGCTTGTTACCAGATCCCCAGCCCAGCAGGCCCTCCATGGCTTCTGAACAAACATGACCCGAGCTTCTGCCCCCTGAGCCGACTTCTTGCCCCACAGCCCCAGGCACAGCAACTGAACTTCAGGAAAGAGGAGGGAGGGCCTTGGGGACTTACAGCATTTGCGTTCCCGCCAACTTGCATGCATCGAAGCTGGAACCAGGACCAGTTAGAATCCAGTTCTGTGGACCTGGGAGGATCAAGGATTACAAGATGTGAAACTGTCCTTCTCGGGCATCAAACTGCTCACTAAGCTTTCAAGACATTCTCTCAGGGCTGGAGGGATGGCTCAGTGGTTAAGAGCGCTGACTGCTCTTCCAGAGGTCATGAGTTCAATTCCCAGCAACCACATGGTGGCTCACAGCCATCTGTAATGAAATCTGATGCCCTCTTCTCCCCTGCAGACATACTTGCAGGCAGAATGCTGTATACATAATAAATAAATAAATCTTAAACAAAAACAAAACAAACAAACCAAAACCCATGTTCCCGTGCTGTGGGATTCAGGGAATTCTGTGTAGCCAGGCATGGAGCCGGGCACCTCTCATCCCTGTAACCCGCACGGGCGGAGCCTTGCCAGACTTCCATGAGACCCTGTTTCAAAGCCCCCAAGGGGTAGGATGGGAGCTCAGGGTGAGTGCCTGCTATGTGTGGGTGCCTTACCACATGTGTGTCTGTGCACCATGTGCATGCCTGGTCCCTCAGAGGTCAGAAGAGGGAGGTCTGACTGCCTAGAGCTACAGGAACCAACCTGGGTTCCCTGGAAGAACAGCCAGTGCTTTAAATCACTGAGCCATCTCTCCATCCTCTTCTCTTCTCCTTTACAATGTACTTTTATCATGTGCATGTATGGTGCATATATCACACAGAGGCCTATGGATTCCCTGGGGATGGAGTTACAGGAGCTTCCCTGTCTGACGGGAGTGCGGGAACTGAACCTGGGTCCTCTGCAGGAGGAACCAGGGCTTCCTGCTGAGCCTTCTCTCCAGCTTCCTTGAAGGGGAATCTGAAGCTGAGCTGACAGGGACTCCTTTGGAGCTGATGGTGGAGGCCTGAGCACACCCGCCCCAGCAGGTAGCAGCCTTGGGCAGCACTCACTGCCCCGGGAAGAGCCGAGGCTCTGCACAGCGTCCTAAGACTCTGGGTGCTGAGGAAAAACCGCCCCTGTTAACCAAAGAGGTGAGGAGGCGGAGATGCAGTACCTTCTTTCAAATCCCTTGAGCAGTCAGTCATCTGTCTGAGTCTGAGCAACCCTGGTGTGGGGCAGGGCCAGGACAGTCCCAGCCCTGCGGAGTGCTGGGCCCAAGCATCGTGACTACTTGGTCTGTACACACACTCCTAACTAACTCTGGCTGCCAACCAAAGACAGTTCAGAAATTACTCTGTCCTTTGTAAAGTCACTATCATGAAATTAACCTAAAAATAAAACTCCCCTTGGTTAAATAGACCATCTATGGTTCACAGTGACACGTGTGAGAGCTACCACTGCCTGTGTGCCTGTGCTCATCTGTGTGCGGGTGTGTGGCTGGCAGAGGGAGAGGGAGTAGGAAGGGAGGGGCCAGTGCAGGGGTGTCCATGTCTCACACTGGGGCCGCTGAGATCTTTTCATGGTGGGTATTGTGTTGTTCTTCCGAGCTGGGCCTTTTGTTTACGTCTCTCTTTGTGGGTCTAAGTGATCCACTCGGGCTCCCTGGAGCCAGGCTTGGGATGGCTTGTTTGACTGCTTGCTGGATTTTGTCTTTCTCTGTAGTCCTGGCTAGCCTGGACTTAGTTTCTCCTGTCCACAGCCTAGGCAGCTGCCTTTTGGCTCAGTGCTTTTTAGTTGCTATTTTTTGACTCTTCCTTAAGTGTGTGATTCATACATTTATCTGACTTTTAAGAGGCCCATGTTTGAACCTGCACAGGCCCAACAGATCTTCGTGTTCAGGCTCCAGGCCAGCCCTCTTCCTACCTGCTTTCCTGGAACTCTGTGCACCGGCTTACGCCTCAGAGGTGAACCAGAGCACAGGCCAGAGGATAAGCAGGGACCTGGAAATGAACTGGACTGAACAGCACAAAGCAGAGGGAGGAGCAGTGTGGGTGGCCTCATGCCAGCCCAGCCTTTCTATACTCTGGACAGGGTGTGGCGATGTGTATGAACAGCTCATGACCAATCTGGGAAAAACATTCTGGAAAGAATATCTGGAAGCTGGGGGAGGGGTGGTGGTATTAGGAGTCTGGGAAAGGAAGGTTACAATTCAGAGCCAGTGTGGACCACAGAGTGAGTTTAAGGCCAACCCAGGCAATGTACGAGGACCTGTCTCAAAAGGGCTGGGGATCTCGTTCGTTGGTAGAAGAGTTGCCTAGCATACATTAATGTGGCTCTGTATGCATACAAGGTCCTCAGCTCTGTCCCCAGGGCATTTTCAGCCCCCACATCCCCCACACATGAAGTTATACACTTAGCTTTAACCACAAACAAGAATCAACTCAAACTGGCATGGACCTTTAATCCCAGAACTTGAGAGGCAGGGGCAAATGAACCTGTGAGTTTGAGGCCAGCCTGGTCTACATAGTGAGTTCCAGACCAGCCTGGTCTACATAGTGAGTTCCAGGACAGCCAGGGCTACATAGTGAGATCCTATCTAAGTAACAAAAACAAAACTCAGAAGGGTCAAAGACATACTGTGATAATCGAAACCAGAAAACTCTTGGAAGGAGCAAGATGAAGACTTACGGCAGTGGGTCTGGTGCGTGTACCTCGAGAGGCGTGTGCTAACTGGACGCCAGGGAAGTTAAAGCAGGTGTATCAAAGAACAGAGTATGGGGCCAGGCAGTGGTGGTGCACCTCTTCAATCCCACACTCAGGTGGCAGAGGCAGCCACCTCTGCCTCTGAGTTTGAGGTCAGCCTGGTCTACAGAGCGAGTTCTAGGACAGCCAGGGCTACACAAGGAAACCTTGTCTCAAAAAAAAAAAAAGTGAGAAAATATTTTCAAATCGTGTCTATTATAAGGGATCAGGATATGGCAAACATAAAGAACTCTGAAAGCTCAACACAATGAACGACCCAATCCAAACCAGGCAAGAGCAGGAATAGGAATCTTCAGAGCAGAAACACAGACGGTCCACGGTGCATGAGAAGATGGCAAGTAGCAACCACTGGGAAATTCACATCAGAAATATGAGGAGAAACTACCTCACACCCAATGGCTGGTACGAGGGGGGGGGAGGGTAGGAGGGAGGGACAGAGGAACGGAGGGAAGGAGTCTTGGCAGCATGCATGAGGCCCCTGGTTCAGTCTCCAGCACCACAGAAAAGACAAAAGAGCAGAGGCAGGAGGGTGAGGGCCAGGAAGAGGAGGAGAGGAAGAGGAGGAAGATGCTGTGTGCCAGTGAAGATGAGAGGAAATGACTCCTGCTGTTCTGATGGCGCTGGCGGGAATGTATGGACAGAGTCGTTCTGGACAAGGAGGAGCTTCCTCACATAATCACCGCTGGAGTCATTGACAGCACTTCCGAGTGCTGTCCCCAAGGGACTCAGGACAGTTCTCAAAGTGACACTTGTATGTACGAACTCAAGGCATCTTTATCTAAATGGCTACCATGTGGGAGCAATTCAAGTGTCTACCCACGGTTGGACAGACAAGCAAATCGGCGTCTACAGATCACTGGGGTGTTATTCAGCCTCAGCAGAGGCAGGGGATACGGACCATGAACAATGGGTGGTAAGCGTGCGCTAAGCAAAACGAGCCAGTGCAAGGCAGCCAGCACCCAACTCTGTCCATATGCGATGTGAAGGCTTGAGTCAGTGACCACAGGCTCCGGTGCCAAGCCCCTGGTCCCAGCTGGTGGATCTGTGTGGAAGGTTATGGCACCTTAGGAACTAGAGCCTTGCTGGAGGATGTCAGTCAGGGAGGCTTTAAGTTCTTAGAACCTTGCCACTCTTCCTGACCTCTCTCTGCCTTCTGGCTGTCAGGCTGACCTCATTTCCTGCTGTGATTTTTTTTTAAAAATCATGATGGACTCTCTCTTTGGAACCCTGAGCCAAAATGAACTCTCCTTAAGTTGCTCGTGGATATGTGTTTATCACAGGAATAGACTGAAAACTAGAACATGAAGGTATTAAAATATGCAAATCATAAACCAGGTGGTGGTGGTGTATGGTTTTAATCCCAAGCACTGTGGGTTCGAGGCCAGCCTAGTCTACAGAGTGAGTTCCAGAACAGCCTGGGCTACATGGAGAAATGCTGCCTTGAAAAACCAAAATAATAACAATAACTGAGAATAATGGCCAAAGACACGACAAGTATATACGGCTCATTCCAAACATTCTGGAACCAGAATCTCAGACGAAAGATGACTGATATTTTGAAACAAGGAAGAATATTCAAAGCAACTTCCTTTTCTAGTAACTACCTCTGCAGTGACCCAGCTACACCAGGCCTCAGGTAGGGCAGAGATGGCTCTGAGGCTAGGGGTGCTCACTGCTCTTGCAGAGGAAATGAGTTTGGTTCCCAGAATCTATGTGACACACAATTCCCTGTAACTTCAGCTCTAGAAGATCAGAGGGTGTCTGCTGGCCTCCATTACCAACCACACACACACACACCACACCACACACACACACCAATCACTCACAGATAAACAGACACACACACACACACACACACAAATTTTAAAAAGAATTAAAGACAGCAGATGCTGTCGCCATCACTGTATAGTTTCTCTGCTGCCATGTAAAAACCCACCAGGACAAATGCTACTTTACGGTAGTCACACTGACAATATTCCTTAGGTTCAAATAACAACAACAACAAGAAGAAATCATTCCCACAGTTCTTTCCCAGAAGAGGACCAGGGCGACAGGCCAGCTGCTGGAGGAAGTGGCACTGAAGAGGCCCGAGTCCCTGAGATGCCCTGCAGAAGGTGCCCTGACAAGGCCCAGGCAGCTGGTGCACACACCTTGCTGGGCCTCTAGTCTGACTCCAGTCCTCCCCTTCTCCTACCCCGACCAGTCACGATTTCACTTCACTTCGCTTCAGAGGCTCTTTCCCTCCCACAGTGGGGCTGCACCTTTCTCTGGAGCCTACAGGGTGGAAGAGGAAGGAATTTCTCACTGGAAGGCCAATGTAGCCCATGCTCTTGGTAAAGAGGGAAGAAGGGCCTTCCTACATAACCATGTGACATCAGCACACAGAGCTGGACAAACTCATGGGCTCAGGCTTTGCCCTGCTGGTGCCAATGGGAATTGGGAGCCGGAGGAGGATGCTGGGGGCCACACCTGGATGAGGAGGACCACCCCTCATGTGCACTCTCAACCTTGTGTGTGTGCAGGAGGCCCCTTCTCTCGAGTGCGTACTTTCATTTCTTAGAAGGCACTGGAGGGAAAGGAACTGCTGCTCTGAGACCTCACATCTGACTCTGTCTTCAACACCAGAGCTTTATTTCTCTCACAAGATCTCCACAGAGGCCTGAGAAGAACATGGCCTGTTTCCCCATGTCACTAGATGATGTAAGAGTTAACCCCTGACCCCAGATTATGGTTATCTATAATTTTACCTGATATCAAGTCAACATCAATAGAAAAGGAAGGACATTGATGTTCATGGTAACTTTCTTTTGAATTATTCATTCATATATATATATATTTTTTAAAGATTTATTTATTTCATGTATATGTGTACACTGTAGCTGTCTTCAGACGCACCAGTAGAGGGCATCAGATCCCATTACAGATGTTTGTGAGACACCATGTGGATGTTGAGAATTGAATTCAGGACCTCTGGAGAGATGACTCAGTGCTCTTAACCTCTGAGTCATCTCTCCAGGGCCTTGTTTATTTATTTTATGTGTATGAATATGTGTATGTGTCTGCATGAACATCTGCACAGCAGAAGAGGGCACAGGATCCCAAGGGTCTACAGTTGTAGATGGTTGCGAGCAGCTAAGTGAGTGCGGGGGATTGAACTCAGGATCTCTGGAGGAGCAGCTTTTCTCCAATCCCACTGCTAGTTCATTTTCATTGCCAACTTGCCTGGGAGGGCAACTTCACATGGAATAGCAGACGCTGAGTGTGCCCTGAGGCTGAGGAAACTGGGCTGATGCCAGCATCCAGATCTGCCCTGACTTGGATGCTATGGGGGTAGTCACTTCACCATGGTGGACTGCACCCTCAAACGGTGAGCCAGACCTTTCTCCTTTAAATACTCCTCCTGTCTCAGGTGCTGAAGACATCCGTGTAACAGCCAGCGGGGAAGAGTTACTTACCGAATAAAACTCAAGTGGACCCCAAGCGACCGATGTGATCCGGAGCAGTCAATGCAGAGAAACACCCCATAGCTTATGCTCGCCCAGCTGGGATTTTTGGCACCACAGTCAAAACACACCTGAAAGAACAGACATTCGTTAGACTTGGGGACCAACTGGCATTAGCAGGTGACTCAGCCAGGAGGCCAGAGTACAAAGTCGATGTGAAGGTGGCTCAGATGTGACAATCTTAAGGCAATGTGTCACCCAGAGGCTGGGGAAACTCTCAGTCCACTAAGTGGACTTGCAGGCATGAAGACGGGTGGTCCATCCCTAGGGCCCCTGGGGGAGGGGAAGAGGACAGCTGGCAGTGGCTGCATATTGCAAGGTAGGCAGAGACAGGCAGAACATCTGCTGGCCATGTTCCAAAGCAGTGAGAGAATCTGCCTCAAAGAAACAAGGAAGATGGCATCTGAGAAATGACAGCTGAGATTTGTCTTCTGGCCTCCACACAGGTGTACACATGTGCTTACACACTAGCACACATGTGCCCATGCATCCCCATGGACATACACACACAGGAAGAGAAAGGATGTCACCTACGTTTTCCAAACCCTCACATTTTTCTTATTATAATGATGATCTGTAATTACAGGAATTAGAGTAAAACAATACAGTCCCACCCCAAACACTGACGGTGAACACTCAGTAGGGACCCTTCCTACATAAATTCATGCCTGTGAGGAACATGACTCTGCTGGGACACTGTCCCACACTGTCACCTGGGCAGTGCTTCTAGGTGTGAGTCTTCTCTCTCTGTCAGATGCCAATCGTCCCCCACCTCCTAATATTCACACCCTCACACAACCTCTGCCTCACCTTACCGAGGTGCCGTGTAGGAGGTGGTGGGAGGAATCATCTACCATTTTTGAGATTAGTGCTGCCCCTGGGCCACTACCTCTTGGGATAAACCAGCTATGGTTTCTGAAGGAGACTGAGACAGCCCTGGGCAGAGCCTCAAGTGCTAGGGCCTAGCTGAGCTGCCTGTAGAGAGAGTGGAGGCCTGCCCACACCACACTGCTCAAATGACCGTTGCTGTGTCACAGACAGGACACACCCAGCCAGCTAAGTGACTCCACACTCCAGAACTCAGAACCCATGTGGGTGAAGACGCTAAGTTTGGAGGGGTGCTCCAATGCTCCTCTTTGAAACACGACACTCTGAGAACTATTAGCTATACAAGTCACCATGGCAGTGTCCTCTGCTCTGGAGGCACTGAGAGTTCCTGCAGGGCTGGGCCTTCCCTGTAATCAGCTTTCTCTGTTAGCATAGGTGCTTAGTGCTGGCTGAACAGCTCTGAGTATTTAGCTCCCACGGACCTTGACCCCGTAGTTCTTCCTCCTAAGCACTCAGTAAACCTTTGTAAGCCAAGTTAACAACAGCTCACCAATCATTGCCAGCTTAAAAACTGCCAGCAGACCCTTCAATAATGATGGCAGAAAACACTTGCTAGGCCACCCAGAAGGTTCAGTGGGTAAAGGTGCTTGCGCCAAAGCTTTGATGACCTGAGTTCAATTCCTGGATCTTACATAATAGAAGAAACGAATCAACGAATCCCTTAAGTTGTCCTCTGACCTACACAAGCAGGCCATGGACTGCACACATACCATGGTACTCCTATGACCCCATCCACCACAAAATAAATAAATACATACATAGTGTCTTCCACAGGCTTTAATATTCATAATTAACTCAAGTTAGAATAGCAATTACAAAATTCCCACAGAGGAAAATTGTCTTTAATTTTTTTTCAGAACCCACCTCACTCTAGATACAGTTTCTAAAATAAAAAGGACCCTCAGGAAAGAGCTGCTTCTGGCCCTGGGAAAGGAGAAACTACAAGCTGCTAAAAGCCATCACCAGCAGGGCTCAGGCTGATCGGAGAGATCAGAGGGCGGGTGTGGAGTGACATCGGGCATGGTGAGCAGCTGGCCAGTGACTCACTGTGGTGTTCTCTGACTGCCGGCTACGTGTCAGACACTGTGACAGGAGCCAAGGTACAAAGGCGTGGATTCCATCATAGAATCCAGCAGGGCATACTGAGACCCAGTCATTGCCGGGCCATGTGCTGGCTGGCCTGTGGGGGAGAAACTGACACAGACACCACACAGTCTGGAAGTAAGGCGCTTCTCTGAGGGGACACTGCTGCTCACCTGACTTTACCATGCAACTCCCATCTTGTGCTGTCCCTGGCACAAATGGCGCCCACTGGTCTAGTGGGAGAGGCAACCCATTATGTGATCTTATGGCTGTAGGTTAGCATAGAAAACAAGGTATCCTATGCAAGGTCAAAGACGGGACGTGGCCCCGTGGAAGATGGGAAGGCAGGGGTTTGCTGTGCATAGTCTAGGACAGTAAACTGAGCATCAAGTCTGATGGTGGCTACAGGGGAAGGGGGACACGGTTGGGGTCTGCTCTCTTTGATAGGTGACCCCAAACAAAAATATGATTTTTAAGGAGAATTCAGTTCGTAGAAGGGGAAAAAGAAACAGCTTTTAGCTGACAGTGTTTGGCCTGATGATGAGAATTTTCTTACCGAAACAGAAGCTAAGGCTACACAAAACCTTCACAAAAGCCGTAGGAAAAGGTTTATCACCTCAGCAGCCTCGCTGACTTGGAAAATCTCCTGCCACCTTGGCCAACTTGTGGCAGGTTGAGTGTTCTGCAGTTCCCTGTGAACGTTCTTGATGCTTTTCAAGCGAGGGCATAAGCTCTCCATTTTCTGCATTTGACAAACTAACCACTGGCCTTCGCCATATTTTAGAGAGAGTAAGGAATTAATCAAGTATCCCAGCTGGGAAGCAGGAACCAGAGATGGAATGGTGGGGCCTGCCTGGGAAGTGGAGGCAGGAGGATCAGGAGTTCAAGGTTGTCTTTAGCTACACAGAAAACAGGAGGCCAGCCTGGGATACCGGAAACCTCACCTCAGAACAAAACGAAAACGAAAGGCAGGAAGTAGATGTTTCACCCATGTTAGTACCGCAGCATGAAGTCCTTCTCTCCTTTAAAAATGAACACAAGTGTTTGCCTTGTGCATTTGCCTATGCCACATGTGTGTCTGCTGTCCACAGACACCAGAAGAGGGCATCGGCTCCTCAGGAGCTGGGGTTATGGATGGTGATGGTAACCACGTGGGTGCCAGGAACCAAACCCAGGTCCTCTGTTGGAGACATATGTTCTCTTAACCACTAAGCCATCATTCCAGACTCCTCTATCTACTTTTTAAAAAAATTATTTTGTTTCTAATTGTGTGTGTGTGTATGGCAGTTGCCCTTAGTCCAGAGGCATTGGGAACTGGAATTACAGGTGGTGGTAGCCACCTGCCCGCAGTGCTGGAGGCCTCACTCTCCTTGACAAAGGCAGCACACGCACTGTCGATGCTGATCCATCTCCCCATCCCTTCCTTTTCCCACCCCTACTGCAGGCTCCCTGAAGGTCTGTGCCAGGTCTACACCCACAGTGTGCAAGTCCTCGGTGCTTTCTTTCCACAACACCGGAACCAGGGGGTTCTGAGCAACCCAAGAAGCTCAGTACAGAAAACAGCCTGCGGGGCTGGAGAGATGGCTCAGAGGTTAAGAGCACCGACTGCTCTTCCTGAGGTCCTGAGTTCAAATCCCTGCAACCACATGGTGGCTCACAACCATCTGTAATGAGATCTGATGCCCTATTCTGGTGTGTCTGAAGGCAGCTACAGTGTACTCATATACAATAAATAAAATCTTAAAAAAAAAAAAAAAGAAGAGAAAGAAAACAGCCTGCGAGCTGAGCCCTTTCATCCAAGCAGACTGTCATCGATGCAAGGAATCGGACAGTGAATTCCAAATAAAAGTAAATCCCGCTGCTTTCCTTCTGCCTTTTCTTTTTTTTTTTTTTTGGTTCTTTTTTTCGGAGCTGGGGACTCCTTCTGCCTTTTCTGACAACATATTTTTGGGCTCCCTTTTCCCACACACAACCCTTCCCCCTTTTAGACAGGGTCTCCTGTAACTCAGCCTGGATCACACTTGTTCTGTAGCTGTGGGTAACTTTGAAGTCCCAATCCTCCTGCCTTTCCCTCTAGGGCTGCAGCGAAGGGTAAAGCACGGTATCACGCTTCCAGCCCTATTAAAGCGAAACGTTTACTTAGAGGGCATGTCCTAACCCCAGATGAGTCTTTACATAGTGTACCTATTTAATTTCCCTTTGTGAAACAGCCTTGTTATATGGTCTAGCCTTGAATTTGGCAATCCTCCTGCCTCAACTCAAGCATTTTAGAAGTGCTGTTAAGCCAGACATGATGACTGGATGGCTTGAAGCCATCTTCATCTTGTAATTTTGTCATTCAGAAAGCTGTGGCAGGGATTGTGAAGTTCGAGACCAGCCTAGGGCTGCACAGTGAGTTCAAAGCTGGCCTGGGCTACACAAACAAGACCTGTCTCAAAACAAAACAAAACAAAACAAAACAAAAAACAAACAAGCAAAAAACAAAACAAAAAGCAAACAAAACAAAAAACAAAAAACAGAACCCTTAAAGGTATAGTTCAATGATAAAGTGCCAGTCTAGAGTACACAGGGCCATAAGTTCAAACCCCAGTACTACACTAGAATGGTGGGGCTTACTGTTGTCCAGTCCTTCTAGTCATTAAAACTAGTTTTCACCAGCAGGGCATGGTAGGGCCTTTAATCCCAGTACTGTGGAGTCAGAGGCAGGTAAATCTCTGTGAGTTTGAGGCTAGCCTGGTCTACAGAGTGGGTTCCAGGACACCTAGGGATACACAGAGAAACTCCATCTCGCAAAAACAAAGACAGAAACTAGTTTCACCATTTTTTCAGGTCAAATCCATCCAATCAATAGTGGCTTAGAGCCATCCAGTCAGCAATGGCTTCAAACCAGGACCATAAAGGAAAACCAATGCCATGAGGCATGACCGGAAGCTACTTTGGAATCTTGCTTTAAAAACCACATCCCAGGAGAGATGGCTCAGTGGTTAAATGCACTGACTGCACTGACTGCTCTTCATGAGGTCCTGAGTTCAACTCCCAGCAACCACATGGTGGCTCACAACATCTGTAATGGGATCTGATGCCCTCTTCTGGTGTGTCTGAAGGCAGCTATGGTGTGCTTGTATATTTAAAATAAATTAATAATTAAGAAAAAAGAAATCATATTATAGAATATAAAGTTTCCATAGATGTGCTCTTCAGAATAAAATGAAAAAAAAAAAAAAAGGCTACATTTATATCGATTAGAGTTCAACCAGGCTTTCCTCTGTGAATGTGTCTGTGTGTTTACATTTTGAGGCAGGTCTCACTTTGTAACACATCCTAATCAAAAAACCACCATGTAACTCAAGCTGGCCTTTAACTATTGGAAATCCAACTGCCTCAGTTTCTCCCAAGTGCTAGGATTATAGATATGCACTGTCATGGCCAGCTGGACAATAATTTTAATGTTGAGATTGTCTAATGCAGTCTAAGGCTCGCTTAGAACTTGCTGTGTAGCTGAGGCTGCCCCTGAACTCTTGTTCTTGCCTTCACCTCCCAAGTGCTGGGATCACACCATGTGCTACTGTACTCAGCTAAATTTTAAGATGCAAACAAGCCCACGTGGGCTCCTTAAAAGTGTCTCCTGGCACTGACGACACTGACTTCTTAATTAAAAGGCGTGTCTTCCCTGTTTGTTGTTGCTTCTTGCTCTTTGTTTTGTTATTTAGCAGCGGCTTTTTGCTACATTCCAAGGGAATACATATTGCTGTGGTTCAGGGAACAGAGTAGCATATGTATTTTCCAACCCTGCCAGCTGTAGATCCAGTCTTGTGTGGCAACAAGAAAGTCCTTGCTACACACAGATCAATCTAAGTTTGAAAAAAAAATCAAGAAGATACTAAAGCGACAGACATGGGACAGCACCTAGAAGCCAGCTCCCCTTTCTTATACCCACCAGACATTATCACCCCTACGTAACCATTTCCTCCATCAGAAGGCTATAAAAACCCAGGGCTCCCTTCCACCATCAAGATATAAAATGGCTGAGGTTTGTAAAGTGCTGGAACTTTCTATGCCAGCCATTCAGGACCCCGTAATCATGGCTGTGCCCATTAACAGATGTTTCCTCAGAGGTGAAGGTGGAGACCAGATGGACCTCAGAGAGGGGTGGGGAGAGTCCACAGTGACACGACAACCCTTTGCACTCTTCGGGTTCCACCCTACTCCGTCATCCTAGGGAAGTGGTCACCTTAACCCCATGAATCATAACAATACTACCAAGCCACATGCTTGAACTTATGTGGCTCAGTGGTTGGGGGTGGGGACACATAAGGGACAGGAAAATTGTAGGGGTGGACCTCAACCTCCAGAGTGATGAAAGTGAACTTTAGTGAGCTTCCTCAGGAACACAGAAAGCTGGCAACCGGGGCAGAGAACCTTGGCATTACTGGATTGGCAAAAAGGCTGCCACCAAAGGACAATGGTGACAAGGATCCAACAGGTCCCCACCCCTGAAGAAAACTCAAGACAAAGTCCATGATGGGGAGAAGTCCTTCTTTCCCAGGACCTACCTAGTACCACTTAGAGTTCTGACCCCTAGACAGTCTCATCCCTGGGTCTAGGTGGCTATAATATTTACCCTTAGCTCACAGAGGCCAGAAGACGTGAACTATGCCTCTTCAGCTTTCTCAGAGCCCAACTATACAACCAACTGACACACTTCCATTGTCCCCCCAATCCCACCCCACCATGTCTGTGCTTCTGGGTCTAGGTGCTCTGGTTTCCAGACCTAGGCACCCCTAGAGGCTATGAGCTAGCCTTCTCTCTAAGCCCTCAGGTAATCTGGCTTCTGATTCTGGACGCTCCAAGAGGCCCATACACCAGTCCTCTCTCTGCTCCGAGATGCACTGGGCTCCTGTCTCAGATATCCATGCACCAGTCTTCTGACTACCCCCAGGTGCTCTGGTCTCTGGTGGCAGACACCCCAACTGTCCATGTCCCAGCTCTCCCTGTGACCCCAGGCACTCTGCCCTCGGATGCTCCACATCCCATATGTCCATGCCCCAGTCCTCTCTGTGACCCCAGGCTCTGCCTTTTGGTCCTGAACATCGTCCATATGTCCATGTCCCTCCCTGTGCCCCAGGGCCTCAGGCCAGGTGCTTGCCAGACCCAGTACTCCATCGCTAAGCCCCTGATGTGCTCCCCCTCTTCTGCCCCTTGCTGACGAAGGTTGGGGAGCGGAGGCTGCCAGGCCCACAGTGCGACGTGTCACAGGCCGAGCGGCTCCTCCCACGGCCGCGGCCACACCGGGGTCCAGCGGGCCGCGGGGTCCTGAGCCCGCTTGCAGCCGTTACCTTGTTAGTGGGCACCGAGCGCAGGCGCTTGAAGATGGCCAGGATGTCCTGCTTGCTGGGGTCCCCCATAGTTACCGAGAACCGAGGTGAAGCAGTCTCCAACAACCGGGAAGAGAAGCGGTTGCCGCCTCCCGGAGACCGAGGGGCGGGGCTGCGCGTGACGAAAGGCCCCGCCCCTGCCGCGCCCAGGCTCCGCCCACAAGCGGGCGCACGCGCGTTCTCCTTCACTCCGGATGTCCTGCGGCGCCACTGGTTTCTCCGGGTTCCAACTTCGAAGTCGGGCGCGGCAGGCGCATGCGCGGACAACTCCATGCCTCCTTCACTCTTCCGCAGTCCTTCCCCAGATCTCTGCGTTAGTCAGGGTCCTGCAGGGCCCTCCCAGGCTTTGCTCTGCGCAGGGAGCACCGGACTTATCCACTGGATTTGGCAGCATTACTGCCCGTTACTGGCCCATGGCCAGTCTCACACCTATCCCTCAGGATGGCAGAGCCAGCGGGTCCCATCCTCATAGATCCTGCATAGTAGCACTTTTTATTTGTACTTCAGCTAAAGCCAAGCCCTGAATGAAAATCTACTGGAAACTGCTGTCTCATTTTGTCTCTCCCTTCTGTGAAACCCAGGCTAGCCTAGAGCCCACTGTGTAGTCAGTCCCAGGCTGGACTTGAACTGGAGATCTTCCTGCCTCGGCTTCCTGCTGCTGAGATAACAGGTCTGCACCAAGTCATACCTGTTTGGTAATCTTGTAATTATAAATTGTCTGGTCTGTTAATGGAGAGAGTTCTCGCCTCTAGGCAACAAGTTCTGTCAGGGTCAGAACTGAGAACTCTAGAAAGACCAGACACATGTCTGTGTTTAGTGCTTGGGGCTCCATCTAAACCTGGGATTGCATTAGTAGCTACAAAGATTGGACTTGGGAGCAGGTGCCTGTTTTACAGGGGTCAGGGTGGAGCAGCTGGCAAACATGACCTGAGGTAGAGCGTAAGAGAAGAAAAACAGGTTTTGGTGTCAAGTGCAGTGCCCCAGCTTCTGTCCCAGTTCAACTGGCTGCTTCCCAGCCAGGCTGCTTTAGGCACTTCTTAGCATTCACCTTTCTGAAGGAGTTAGAGGTGAAGTATGTTGACCAGAGCAGCATTGCAGCTTCAGGGATGTTCTGGAAAGGGCCTTGGTGTGAAGTTGGGACCTCACATAGCCTGGGCAAGGACAGGAACTGGCACCTGGACAAAGTTTTCAGCACAGAGTGACAAAAGGGCAGGGAATAAGAGACAAAGACAGCAGATAGCACAAGAGGAAGAAGGAAAAAGGAAGAGTGGGAAGGGTTATGGGGCAAAGGACTGCCTCTGGATAGATATGAGACAGCTTTGGTGTATAGGCAAATGACAGTTTATAAAGGGAAATCCATTTAGGATAAGTTGGTTTGGTTGGGGGTGTTAAGTGAACCAAGGGGGAGGGCATTTTGATAGCTGGACCTTGGTGGGTAGCTTTAGGAATGTAATCTAACGGTTTTTAGCAAGGAAAGAGGGAGGGCCAGGCCTGCCAGTGCCGTGTTTGCCATGCTCAGGCCTGCTAGATCCCTTCAGGCTGTGTAGTCATCAACCCAGAGCTGGACCTTTTCCAGGGTTAGAAAATGTGCAGTCTTCAGGAACAGCATATTGCTTCTGCAGACAACCCTCGCCATTTGAAGGATCTTCCTATCTTCATTCAAAATATCTATGGGTAATTTGTAGGAGTTAGGCGAACAGCTTTGCTGGTATGGTGATACAAGCTTTTTAACCTCTGGATTTGGGAAGTAGAGGCAGAAGGCTCAGGAATTCACGTAGTGAATTTGAGGCAGGCCTGGAGTACATGAGAACCTAGATTAAAAAAAAAACCATGACCCTGTCTGCTGTTTAGGCTGGGATTTAAATGTGATGGATCCAAGGAAGGATCAGGATCAGAAACTAAGGCATCAGGTCCCTTTCCTAGCTGTACACATGGTGCTGCTGAGGGTCTCCATCCTTGAATCAGCCAGCTTCACTGAATGTTTATGTTGTAGCTTTGACACCCTCTAACCCTTGTTTGTAGTTTACACAAGATCATGGGGAAAATGCCCTAAAAGGCTCTTTCACATTCACTTTGACTTAAAAGGGGAAAAAGGATATTACCTAATGTATTTGCCACAAACATTAATATTTATAAAAATGTTTTAAAACTCCAATGGAAGCCACTGTGCCTATACTCACTGCAGCACAGCCCACTGCAGTCTGGAGAGCTTGCTTTGACTATTTTGCTCAGTAAACTTCTGCTGAAATTGTTTCCCTCAGCTGAATTCTTTCCAAATAAGAACTGAGCAGAGGGCTGAAGAGATGATTCAGTGGTCACCAGAGGACTCAGGTTAAATTCTCAGCAGCTCATAACTGTCTGTAATTCCAGTACCAGAGGATCCAACACTCACACAGACATACATACATGCAGGCAAAACACCTGCACATAAAAATTTTTTGAAGTAAAAAAGTTACTTAAAAAAATGAGCAGAAAGCTCCAGTTGGTAAGTTTCATCCAAGTAAGAACAATCCCAGCTTTGACACTAGGGAGATGACGCAGTGGTTAAGAACACATACTGGGGGTTGAGGATTTAGCTCAGTGGTAGAGCGCTTGCCTAGGAAGCGCAAGGCCCTGGGTTCGATCCCCAGCTCCGAAAAAAAAGAACCAAAAAAAAAAAAAAAAAAAAAAAGAACCAAAAAAAAAAAAAAAAAAAAAAAAAAGAACACATACTGCTCTTGCAAAGGCCTGGAGTTCAGTTCCTAGCACCCAGGAGGCTCCACTAACTCCAGCTTTAGGGGATCCAATACCCTTTTCTGGATTCCTCAGACACTCCTTCACAGGTGCACAAACACATGCACACACACACATTTTAAACCTAAAAAAAAAAAAATCAAAACACTGAAGGAACATCACTCTTGGTGCAATAAAAAGAAAATGCTAGACAATCACCAAAATCATAGCTTCTCTTGAGCCTATTCAAGAGCAGAGGTTGCTAGGTAACCAAGTACGCTGGATGTAGAGAACTGAGCCCTAGCTTTTCACTGAGCAGAACACTGGAGAGGAGGAGGCCTGTCATAGGAGTTGACCGTAGGAAGTCAGTTAAAAGTGTAATGAAACGAGGAAAGATTTAGCATGGCAGTTTGCTTTATTTTTCTGAAGGCCCCAAGATGACCCAGTGAATGATACTGCAACAATTGGATGTCTGTTGGCAAATAATAAACAAAAACCCAGTGTCAACTCATCGCCTCACAACCATAAAAAAAAGCCTGAGAGAAGCTAGGGGTGGTGGGGCATGTCTAACTCCAGCATTCGGGAGGCAGAGGCAAGAGGATCTCTGTGAGTTTGAGGTAAGCCTGGTCTACAAAGAGAGTTCTAGGAGAGTCAGGGCTGCACAAAAAAACAAAAAAACAAAACCAAAAACAAACAAACAAAAAAAAAAACCCCATCCCTGTCTCAAAAAGAAAAACCAACAAAACCCCAAACAAAACAAAAAAGTGTGGGCATGGTAGTCTCTGGTGAGCTTACTTCACAACAGTTTCTTTGATAAACAAGTGTTTATTTCTAACTCAATATGGTACAATGTATATGATATTGTGAGCACACAGTATGCATATAGATATATAATATTCACTTTTACAAACATACATACATATAGACAAAAGCCATTACCCATGAGTGTTAGTATCCACTGTTGGGACAAAACACTTGATACAACTGAAATGAGTGAAGATTTATTTTGGTTCATGGCTTTGGTTCATGGTTCTTTGGCCTGAGGCAAAACTGAACATCATAGAAAGAAACACTTGGCAAAGAAGAGTGCTTCCCTCATGACAGAAAGGAGACTGGGTTGAGGGCAAGATATAGCCCTTCAGTCTTTCACTTCCTGCAAATAGGCCTGATCGGCTAACTGTTCAAATATGAAATAATCAATGGATTAAACCTATAATGTCATCACCCTTATGATCCAATGATTCTTCAACAGTACCGCTTGAAGAACCTTCAACCTACCAGTGCTTTGGGGTGACATTGCATACCCAAATATGATAACCGTAACAACCTGCCATAAGTGTCAAAGTTTCACTAATAACATTGAAGTTCATGGGTTTCCTTGATCGGGGCTAACACTATTTATCTGGAGACCATGGCTACTGGGGTCAGGGCTGCTGTCTGGCCAGCCCTGTACAAAGCAGTCATTTTCCTAGTGCTCTTCCTTTTGGCCAAATATACTCTAGATCTGAGTCAGGTGCCCTGGTTCTTGTTAAATCAATTTTGGGGGCATTTTTAATTACCCTGAGGTGGTCACCATAAGGTACTGGTTTTTATCTATCCTTTCTCTCTTCTAATCAGGGTCTAATCCTACCTTAACCTTTTATGTCTTCTCTTAGCTGTCTGGATCACAGGGTGTGTATGTCTAGGGTCTTAGGAGTCTCAGATGAGGGTCTGGAATCATTTCACAAAAGATTAGCTAAAAGAGTCTCTTTTTCCTTTTACACATAGTATTAACTGGTGACTGAAATCCTAATGTCCAGCCAACTGGTCTTCTAATCTAATTCATGCTTATGCATTGCAGCAAGTCATTCTTTTTCTTGAACCTCTTAGGTGTGAATGAACCTCAATTAATACTCAGATGCCCATGGGGTAATTCCCAGGCCTACTCTTTAACTAGGATCCTGAAAAGGATGTAACTTGTTAACGGGAGAAACAACTGGAACCTCAGAGCTCTCAGAGCTGCTCTTTTTTGGCTTCCCCGAGAGTGCTAATGGTATCAGGCGTGGGTAACATGGATGTAAGAACTAGAATTATAGGTGCTCACAAAGCAGAGCTGTGCCAAATTCAAGTATCAGAAATCAACAAAGAGCCCAGAGGAGTTCAGAAATGGATAAGGCACAATACAGGTGTGAGTAGCAGTCCTAACAAAGGTCTCTTCCTCCTCTCCACCCCCATCCCCCACTTTTTTGGAGACACAATGTCGATTTGTAGCCCAAGCTGGTCTGGAATTCACTATGTAGCTCAGGTTGACTGCAGACTGACAATGCTAATACTTCAGCCTCCTGAGTGCTAGGATTTCAGACATGAGTCACCAGACCAGCTCAAGTGAAGTTTCTGAAGTCAGAGACTACTGGAATTTAACTAGTCAGCAGTCTCTAACAAATGCATTTCTGAACCAAAGACAAAGCCTAAAGTCTGTTACAGTGCTGCAGCCAGTCTGCAGTCCAAAGAGGAGAACAAGCTGGGGCCATCATATCTTGTGACAGTCAGTGAACAGACCAGAATACAGTGCAGACAAGCAGAGAAGGTTGCATTATGGTTGGCAGGGGTGCACATTGCAAATTGTCAAAAGAGAAGCTACTGGATATGAGTAACACAGAAGCTAAGGTTGAGCCACAAAGGCAGATTTGCACTGTTCCCAAGGCAGACAAGCAGAGAAGATTGCATTATGGTGGTCAGGGGTGCATATTACAAACTATCAAGAGTGAGCCTACTGGATATGGCTGACATAGAAGCTAAGGCTCAGGCAACCACAAAAGCAGACTTGCATGAACCATCACCAGGACTGGTCCTCTATTTGGGGTATCTAAGATCCCTTGGTGGCCATCAAAGAGATCAGCAATTGGTTGAGGGGGTCTTTTGTTCAATGCAGATTAAAAAAAAATCACAAATGGTAGCGTGTAGCTTTCTTCTTGTTAGCAGATCTGAACTGCTGTTTCAGATTAAGAAAAAGCAAAAGTAGTACTGGATGACAAGTCAAGCAAACAGTTAAAACAAAACATTTAAAAAAAAGCAAAGCAAAACAAAACAAAAATAAAAAGTTAGCTAACCTGGTAAAAACCATGAGAGAAAAAAGGTAAGAACAGAGCCTTTTTCTTTCCTGGGGGACCTTCAGTGTTAATGCTCCCTATAAAGTCCACACACAGCTCAAAGGATGAGACACTCAGTATTTTGATTTGCATCCTAAATTTGAGGGGTGGGGGGGAGACAGTCAATACTCAATATACTCTTGACAAAGCAGGTTAAGTTTCAGCTTTTGACATCCAGATTGTCCCTATCAGGGACTATACAAAAAGTTCAGTCTAGCTACTGAGCTGTACCTCGGCAGATGCTGTGACTACCCTAAGCTTCAGTTTCCTCATCTGTGAAATGGGGACAGTTATTCCTACTTGCTAGGGAACAGGCAATACTCAGAGGTTGAGACATAAGCATGCTGCCTAGCAAAAGACAGGCACTCAGTAAGTGGGCTCACTGGAATGTAGTGATACTCTTGTATGTGATGACAAGCCAACAGAAGGCTTTAGTTCAATGTGACCAACTACAGGAAGCAGTCTCTGTCCTTTAAGTCAACAAAAGGCATCAGACACCCTCAGAGCTGCTTTTTGTTAGTCTGCAATCACTCTCAAACCTACCAGGTAGTCTCTTGTCAGTACTTGGCCTGGAGTTATACAGAGAATTTCCAGTCTTTGGACTTGTCTCTGTTGCTAACAAAAGCAGGGAAGCTTGTTGTCTGGCAACACAGGATGAGCATGGGAGGCACTAGCCTGGAAAGGAACAAGAGGCAGAATAGCCACTCCCAGGAATGTCTGGAAGTTGGACAGTTACTCGGCAAGTACTTGTGGAGTGAGGTCCTTGCTTTTTGCTAAGTAGCAAGAAAACTATTCAAAAGCAATATTATAGTATAAACCAGGGAGAAATGAGCTATGAAGAATGACCAAATGAGGTCATTTTCTGATGACTACTCACAGCAATAGTGTATTCACAATTTATTCCTGCTTCCAAATCTTGAAAGCACACACATTCACAAGGCAGAAATAAAAGCATTTAACACAGCTATGGGAAGTTTTGAGGAAATGAAATGGCTCAGAGCTTTCAGAGAGCCCAGAGTCCTCAGAACAAGAATCTGAAAATGGGAGTCTTCTGCATGAAGACCACTTCCAGCAGCATGGCCATTCATACTTACTCTACTTGTAGGTAGAAGCAGAAGAGCACACTGTACAGTGTACAAACAGGAAAAGCTGGCCAGCTCCAGAGAGCCAAAGGAAGAGTGGGTCTAGTGGACCTCCACTTGAGAAGCTGCAGGTTGAACACGAAGTGGCCAAAGGCTAATGAACATACTGAAGATTAATCACAGGTTCTTGCAGGGTGCTGAACCTGCCATAGGAATGCTTTTAACGTGCATCCGAAAGACCCATCAATTCTTAGATGCCTACATGGAAAGCCCTGTAAATAGTCCCAGAATCTAGCTGCCCTTCATTCCCAAGAAACTCCTGTCACCAAACAAAACTGTCTGGACCCAGGGAAGCAATGGTGATATGGACAGAATACTGGAGTCTGGTGGTTGTGGTCTCTGAATCAGAGCATACCTGTCAGGCAGCTATTTACTTTCACCACATCCTAGGGATTTGCACATCCTGTCCAGAGACTTGCTTATGCTGGACTGTATTGTTCTTAATCTTTCCTTTTACTTCAATGCTCTTCCTGTGGGCAGCCTTGTATAAGAGGCTGGGTAGACAGACTTTAGGAATGTTTAATCCATGCAGCTTTGTGCCTGTAATTTAAGATTCAAAATACAATGAGACAGAAAGTATTCTCATTTTCTTATAAGAAAAGTGAGACACTTGCCCATTTAGACCTTTTCTCTAAGGGGCCTCATATGCTACAGCTGCTGGGGCCAGATCTAGCTAAAAGGTTGCACAGTACAGCCCTCACCACTGACAAAATGAACACAGACATGTAATGAATGAGGAAGGCAGCTATGCTCATAGCTATGCCATCAATGTAGATATATGCTAGAGATCCAAAACACCGAGTGCTGGGATGCCTATCTCTCACCTACATCTACCTGGTTGAGCCTTGCTCCAGTGAGAGGCAGAGCAGATACATGACTTGCCCTGGAGAAGCACAGGGACTGGACCTGAACATGGACAATGTAGGCTCTGAAACTCTTGCTCTCACATTTGAAACCTAGGGAGGAAAGAAAAAGGATAGGGCATGTATGGTGAACAGGGAAAGATGGGAACAATCCTGCTATGTGCCAATTTGAACATAGAATGAGGAAAAGTACAAGAAGTCATAGAAGAGCTTCATTAGAACACATCTCAGAGCAAGGAGCAGGTGTTCAAATAGCCCAGCACTTTGAAGAGAAGCAACTGGGCTTTTTCTGAGAATTTTTCATACTACATTCATAGCACAGCCGTGGAAGCCTGAGCAGGGCAGGCATGGCAGACTTGATGCTGTCAGCTACAAATGGGTCTGGCATTGTCTCTTCTGGTGCCAGACAGGCCCGACCAGACCCAGCACTCTAGAAATCCATCTGGGCTGCTGCAGCACTGCCCAGGCCTCATGTCTTCTGCCCCAGTCCCTTGTAGATGCCTCATGAAGATGAGGCCTTCTCATCTCTGCTGCCAGCTTGACCTTGACATCTTGGTGGCTGAAGGCCCTGGGGAGACCAGAACAGTGAGGCACTTCCTTTTGACTTGTGATACGGTGTGCCTACATCAGGAGACCCAGATGACTGGGGACAGAGATAGAAATCCACTTCCTACATCCATCTGGGAGAGCCCTTGAGAAATGAACATCAGGTCAAAGCTTGCTGTCAGTGGAAAACGCCATGTCAGTTGTCTCTTTAAAACGATGGAAAGCAGTCATTGTGTGGCTGCTCTGTTGTCATTCATTTCACCTCTGTGACAGCCTGGAGAGTAGACAGCGTTGTCCCCATCAGGCTGATGAGGACACTGAGCTGCTGTACAGCTGTTAGAGGAGAGGGACGAGGTTGGGACCGTGTCCTGCTCTTCTGTGTCTGAAGCACCTTCCACTCTGCTTGTACTTGGCCTGTGGCTAAGGCCAGAATCAGTACAGCTCATCTCTGATCTGAGCCACCTTTGGGGAGGATGACACATGTAGTCACCAAGAGGGTTGTTATAACAGAATCTGGGTGTCAGACAACAAGGGAAGCTCATCACTCAGTTCTAGAAGACAGAAGTCATAAACCAAGGTGTGGCCACACCCCCCCTGAAGGCTCCAGACAGGTTCTTCCTGCCTCTCCCAGCTTGTGGGGTCTGCCAGAGTCCTTAGCTTCCTGGACATCTGACCACTTCTCTCCAGTCCTCTGGCCATCCATTCTCGAGTATCTAGAGCAGATTTTTCCTGCAGTATAAGGAAATGCTACATTTATATCCATTAGAGTTCAACCTGCTGCATTGAGCCACTCTGGTGAACCTGTTTTAAGTTGTTCTCCTCTAAAAGGCTGCTTTCAGCAAAGCTCACATCCTCAGGCTAGGCCTTCAGCTGTTGGATTTGGAGAAACAGTTCCTTCCTTAAACAGAGGTATTATGTCCACACAGCAGAGAAGGAAACTGAGGCTCAAAAGAAGAGATACCAGGTCCAGCCAAGACCCATGTTCTTGTCCCTGAGAGGCTGGGCTGGGTCTTGTACTTCTGCCCTCTTCCCACCATACTGTCCTTCACACGGGGAGGGAAACCTCCAGCTCCTAAGACAAATGGAGGGGGCACATTGACATTCTGCTCTAATGGCTTCTTCCTCAACACGACCAGATTCCACGAGACTGCACAGCTCTACCCACGATCTCTGATGATGCAGGGCAAGTGTCAGTGTGCCACCTGGTTTGAGGGTGGGTCCCAGGTTCTAGAGGATGGTGTCTGCATCTGTACGTGTGATGGTCAGGAAGTGGCCTTCCTCATCTGTGTGTGAGAAACAGACTTGTGCAGGCTACAGACACTATCACACAGGTTATAGGGCCTGCTTTGGCTTTGAGGAATGGTAGCTTTTATGAGCTTTCTTTCTGTCTTTGATTTAAAGAACCACTTACTGAAAGCTAGAGCCAAGCATGAAAGCTCCTGGTGGCTCCTGCTCAGCCCTGCCTGACTGTAGTCCAGGCAGTAGCAGACCAGCAAGGCTTATGTCCTGGCCCTAACTGCTTCTCTGCACACTGCACACATCACCTGCCAGCCACTCTGGGTGTGAACTGAGTGCTGGAAAGGAGGGTGCAGAAGGCACTTCAGTCTGTAGTTCTGGCTTCCTGGTCCTGTAGCTCTCATTGCTGAAAGCATGTGCTTCTTCACAGTGGTCTAGGTGTCTCATTCTTCTTCCAGTAGTAGTTGTCACTGTCATCCCAGCTACAAAAGTCTCTTAACTTCATGGGGTCATTGATGTACCTGTAGGAATGGAAAGGAACAGTGATGGTGGGATGTTTATTTTTGCTAATATCAAGGTCTTTTGTTTCTGGGTATGGTGCACATGCCTCCCCAGTCATATGCTGAGGATAAACACATCCACACTTATGGACAAATAAACAAAATCAGACATAAGGTGTCATTTCCATGGTCTTTGAAGAAACTATTCAACCCAACCTATCTTCTCCCTGGAGGCTGAAGGGAAGAGGGAGTGCTGTCCATGAGAGTGAAACCCCACTGGTCTGAAATTGGGAGTGCTAAACACAAGACTAGAATTCTAGAGCAGTGCTTCTCAACCTTCCTAATGCTGCAAGACATTAATACAGTTCCTCATGTTGGGATGACCACAAACTATAAAGTTTTCTCATTACTTCATAACTATAGTTTTGCTGTTATGAGTTATAAATTATGATATGCAACTCCTGTGGGGAACAACAACCCACAGGTTGAGAATTGCTGTTCTAGATCGTCACATGCACTGGAAACTGACTTGCTAGGCACAAGGATAATCTGCTGTATGCCCAGCCCCTAAGACTAGAGGATGCTTATCCAACATGACCTGGCCTCTCCATACGACACAGATCTTTCTCTTTCTCAAGTCATAGACTTTTCTTCTAGTATTTTTACAGATGCTCCCAGGAGCTTCTGGCTGCTAATCTTCCCAGATGAGCATGTTAAATATGAATGACATAAATGACAATCACCGACTTCCTGGAGTTAGATACAGAGCTACAGAACACCAATCACTGGACCTTTCTCTAGTCTCTTGCAGGGTGGTCGAAAACTATCCCTAAAGAGAGGGTGGACCTTTGGTTTGGTTCCTCTGTTAACTAAGCATCATTAAACAAAGCATTACTCACAGAACATCACTCAAAGCCAGCACACCATCCTATTGGACAAGAAAAAGATTCCCCAAGAAGTTGCAGCATGGTTTGCCAGGGTAGGGCAGAGGCAAGATATATGTTCGTGAAGTGTGGTAAAAGTTCCATGACAGTTTGTGATGGAAAGACATCCCAGGGAGAAGTGTCTGCATTTTGAGGAGAGAGGCAGAGCTCACAACTTAGGGTTTAGGTAAGGAAGGGTGGTGAGGGAATACAGGGGTCTTAAACAATTTTACCCTGAAGCATACACAAGACAAGCACCAGGCTCCATAGTATGAAGGGTTTCAGGAAGATGGACATGCCAGATCCAGAAGGGCAGAGAGCCAAAGATAGACAAGAGACATCAAAACTGGAAGAATGGGGTCAGAATCAGATGAGCCAGGACCATGGTGGGGGTGCTCAAAACAAATACATTCTTTTCTGGCCAAACCCCACAACAAATAGAGTGGGATAAGCCCAATGCCTGTAGCAAACAGGGGGTTTCACAAGAAGCTTGGATTGGAGAGGCAAATTGCTAAATATGGCTGCCTTCTTTGTAAGGACATTAAAAACACGTCTGGTATACAATTCTCTTTTACCCAAGAACAAAAAATATGGTATTTGAAGCATCTCTGGCTTTTAGCTAGAAACCCACCAAATGCTCCTTTTCAGGTAGTGTATGAGTACCTAAGCCTTGATTCCAACTGAAAAACAGACTAGAAAATAGAACCACCAAACAATATGACATAAAATCAAAGCATGGTTACATAGGTTTGAGTAACTACTGACTGTCACATGCATCAGGGATTTATCTTTTGGGCCCCAGGAAAGGAACTAAGACCAACTGACTGGCAAACTTACAAGCTACTACACAAGTACTTTATAGGGTCAGAGCTAGGGGCACAGGGCAGGTGAGATTCCTCTCCCTGCTCCCAAGGCTTGCAAACTGGTTCACAAGAGTTGCCTTGCACCAAGAAACCTCTGTAGGTGGCAAAAGACCAAAAAGTTGGGAGGCCATTGGAGGGTACAGAGGAGGTATTACTATTCTGAAGTGGGAAGGGGCTAGAACATCAGTTTTTTTTTTAAGACTGTATTCTAGTACAGAAGTGTACAAATTTAACACCATTCTAAGGAACATTCTTCATTTGTATAAGCTAAGATCTTAACCTGGAATATAGGGGGCATCAGGTACCTTTCAACTACCCTAGAGAAATACACTTACATGGGTGCTCTGAGCAGTCCACACATGGGGTCTTCCCTACTCCTCATTCACTCGAAAGAACTCTCTGCTCTGGAACCCTGTGGGGGATACCTAGTCACTCACAGGCAACACTATGCCAGCCAGTCTGCCAGGCATCTGTCTCATGCCAGGACTCAGCAGCTCTCCCCATCACTGACCTCCACCCAGCATGGGCTTTGATTTCTGGCTCCTACTTCCCCATGAGCTTTTCCTTCATGCTGGCCCTCACACTGCACCTTCCTCCCCTCTGAAGACACCCCTGCAGCTCCTGTCAAGTCCCCTAACAGCACACTGTCCTGTCGTCAGTCACAACCCCACCAAAAGCCAGTTGGACTCTGTGGGGCTCAGCAAGGCAGTCCCTTCATTATTCTGAATGCACCGCTGTAATAATACAACATTTCCAGTCTGCAAATAATGGAACTCACGCAAGGATATGTCCCCCTGCTTTATAGAAATAGCACTCTTCCATAATTCACAATATGCAAGTTCTAATGGCTGATGAATAATTTGGAAGCAGTAAAAGCACTCTGTGGCACCAACATGCTGGCTTTCAAAGTGAGTTCACTTTACCTCTGGTGCCAAAGCACCTCTTTCAACCCCGCTATGTCACTGTGGTCATCAAGGGAACTAGAGGGATGATTCTGTCCCTAGACAACCCACAGCTCACAGCTCACCATCCACACGGCACCAACAACTCTCTGCTCTACATGTAAACACCATTTATCCCCATGTTTCAAACTGAAATTTGTCCCTGGTTCAGTAGCCTTTGTGGCTGACCTTTCTGATTGAGCCAAGGAAGAGAGAGGTTTCTAGAGTCTGCAAGGCATGTGTAAAGGTTGAGCCTGAACGCAGTATCATGGTTTAGGCCCCTGTGCAGGAAGTCAGTCCACTGCCCATTCCCTTTATCTTGTCTGTCAACACGGGCAGAAAGCTCCTACCACACTGCTCTTGCCACTATGATAGTCTGCCCAAGCATGCAGACCAAGAGACTATGCATCAAACCCACTGAAACTGTGAGCCAAAACAAATGCTTCTCCTTAAATTGTCTTTGTTAGACATTTGGTCCACAGCAATGACAAAAATGAATATACATTTTTATCCAGCAAACTCAACTCTTACGAATTTACCTAAAACAGATATTTTTACAATCTTGAAATACCAAAACACAAATTTCTAAATAAGAGGATAAGAAAAGGCAGATTTTACTCAGTCTTAAGACAGAAGGGAATTTTGACTTGTGCCACACAAAGCATGTGGTGTGACAACAAATCTTGAAAGAGAATTAAGAAGGTAACCACATATTATGAACATTTACCACAGGAAAAAAAATGGAGAAATAAATTTGCCCCAGCAAACAAGTCTGTCACCATTTTAAAAACAGACAAGGACATGTAACCCATTCCCAACATTCTTGGACCGTAGTCTCAGATAGGATGGCTGATATTCTTTTTTTTTTTTTTGGTTCTTTTTTTTGGAGCTGGGGCCCGAACCCAGGGCCTTGTGCTTCCTAGGTAAGCGCTCTACCACTGAGCTAAATCCCCAGCCCCGATGGCTGATATTCTTAAACAAGAAAGAATATATAAAATGGCTCCCCTTTCTTAATAATTATCTATTGAGTTATATGGCTATTATCTTACCAGGCCTTTACAGACCACTAAAAAGTAAAAGAAAAAGAAAAAAAAAAAAAGCCTGGTGTGGTCGCACACACCTTTAGTTCCAGCACCAGGAAGGCAGCCTATCCAGAACAGACAGAGCTATGTAGAGAGAATGTGTCTGGAAAAAGAAAAAGAAACAACACAAAAACTCCTAATATTACGTGACAAAAGTTCTAGTTATCAAAAAGAAACTTATGTTGGAATTATTGCTTGTTTCTCTGCTGCCATGTAAAAACCCACCAGGACAAATGCTACTTTACGGTAGTCACACTGACAATATTCCTTAGGTTCAAATAACAACAACAACAAGAAGAAATCATTCCCACAGTTCTTTCCCAGAAGAGGACCAGGGCGACAGGCCAGCTGCTGGAGGAAGTGGCACTGAAGAGGCCCGAGTCCCTGAGATGCCCTGCAGAAGGTGCCCTGACAAGGCCCAGGCAGCTGGTGCACACACCTTGCTGGGCCTCTGGTCTGACTCTAGTCCTCCCCTTCCCCTACCCCGACCAGTCACGATTTCACTTCACTTCGCTTCAGAGGCTCTTTCCCTCCCACAGTGGGGCTGCACCTTTCTCTGGAGCCTACAGGGTGGAAGAGGAAGGAATTTCTCACTGGAAGGCCAATGTAGCCCATGCTCTTGGTAAAGAGGGAAGAAGGGCCTTCCTACATAACCATGTGACATCAGCACACAGAGCTGGACAAACTCATGGGCTCAGGCTTTGCCCTGCTGGTGCCAATGGGAATTGGGAGCCGGAGGAGGATGCTGGGGGCCACACCTGGATGAGGAGGACCACCCCTCATGTGCACTCTCAACCTTGTGTGTGTGCAGGAGGCCCCTTCTCTCGAGTGCGTACTTTCATTTCTTAGAAGGCACTGGAGGGAAAGGAACTGCTGCTCTGAGACCTCACATCTGACTCTGTCTTCAACACCAGAGCTTTATTTCTCTCACAAGATCTCCACAGAGGCCTGAGAAGAACATGGCTCATTTCCTCAGTTATTAGGTAATGAAAGATTTTTTTAAGATTTATTTTTCATTTTTTAAAGTTTTATATATATATGTGTGTGTGTGCACATGGGTATGTACACCTGAGTTCAGGTGCCCCTGGAGCCCAAAAAACAAGCACTGGATGCCCCTTTGGATCATGGTACAGATGGTTGTGTATTGCTTGGTGTAGGTGCTAGAAACTTATCTTAGGTCTTCATGAAAGCAGTACGTACTATTAACCAGAGCCATCTTTCCAGCCCCAATGATAGTGATGCAAGCTCTAACCTCCTGAATTGCAATTAATCTGTCACTTTACTTGCTGTCAAAAATCAAGGAAAGACTTACAGATAAAACTCTAGTGAACACCACGTGACTCCAAGCAATTGATGAAGAGACACATCCTGTAGGTTATTCTTGTCCAAGTGTGACTTTTGGCACTGCAGTCAAAACACCCCTGAAAGAAAAATGTTACATATTGGTAATAATTAAATTATATTAGCAGGTCCTGTTATATTATACAACACAGTACACAACTAGCTTAAAGGGCGTCTAACATTCACACTTTAAATCCTGAAGATTAGGAACCAATCCTATTTGTTTGGTACTGTGGCAGCAGGGCTAAGCTAGGTGCAGCCTTCTGGTGCGGCCTTCCTCCCATTCAGTGCCTGCTTTTCCCTGTGCCACCATGCTGGGACAGGCCATTATCCTTCATCCATGACTTCCTGATTCCAGGCATCATGGCTGCCATCTCCAAGAAGCCCGTGTCCCTGATCAGGCAAGTCAAGCCTCCACTGCAGGTCTGACCTGTGAACAAGCAGGCCATTCCTGATGACGGTCAGCACAAAGGCATCATGGACTACATTATCTGCATCCCCAAAGAGCAGGATGTACTGTTTTTCTAGCCTGGCAATAAGAATGTTACCAGCTAATTCTCTGCATAAGCCCTCAACTTTTGTATCAAGGATAAATACAGATTTTCCTGGGGTGCAGACAAGTGAATGTATATCTGGAGCCATTTTGACAGTAACTGGCCTCTGAAGGAGTTCCCCCATTTCATCTCATGGACAGATTTTGCTAGAACCTCCTAGGCAGCTGAAACAGAAAAATTAGGCACAGACTCTGCCAGCCTGTGGGACTTTGGTGACTATCACAAGTTGGATGGAATCTGCTGTCTTTAACAAAGCTTTGACATTTCTGTTCAGGGTGCCAGAAAATACTGCATGGTGTACTTTAGTATATGCAACACAGTTGAGGGCATTCTGCTTGACCTCAAGAACACAGACATCCAACAATCAGATGATCACACAGAGAGTCATGGCCAGTGTCACCTCCCCTCTTCTTCACAATGAGATGGATTCTGAGTTTAAGGATATTACAGTGTCTGAGCTCTTTTACACAGACACTGTCAACTATTAAGAGTTTTTCTTTTTGTTTGAAATAATGTCTCCTACTTTAACTCAGGCCAACCTAAAACTTCCTATTTATCCCAAACTAGCCTTGAACTTGTGATCGTCCTCCTGCTCCCCCTCCCAAGTGCAGACACCATAGGCGTGACTCACCATCCATGGAAAGACTGTAAGACAGGTGTGAAAGCCTTCTTCAAAGGCGTGGCCCAGCTTCCTTTGTGGCAGGCGCAGTGCTTTTGTCCTGCTGGTTTCAATGAGCTGAAGAAAGGGATTTGAGCAAGGCCTCTCAACAGAAGCAGAACCGAGAAAGTGACATGTTCCATTGCTAAGGACCCAGTCTTGGTCCTCATCAGATGTCTGGGAAGGAGTCTTGAAAGGGTGCTAAATGTGTTCTTTTTTCATCACTGGTACCCCATTCCATGTGTTGATTACTGGGGAATTAATGGTTTCAAGGTAGGTCCTCCATCAGGCAGACCTGGAATCTAGGATGCATTCTGTTGTATTTACTTAACCAATAAATCAGGTCTTCCTTTTGTATGTAAATGACATTTCTTTTTGTAGAGCTAAATATTTACAATCATATCCTATGCCAGGCATTCTGCTGCAAAACAATAAAACAACATGAAAAGAAGTGTTATCTGGGATTTTAGAGCCTTACATTTTTATTTTTATTTTTTATGTATGAGGTTTTTTTTTTTGTTTTTTTTTTTTTAACCAGCATATATGTCTGAGCACACTATATGTGCCTGTGGAGACCAGAAGAGGGTTTTGGATACCCTAGAATTGGGAGTTATAGACGGTTATGAGCTGCCATGGTGGTGCTGGGAATTGGAGCAACCAGTGCTCTTAACTTTTGAGCCATCTCTCCAGCCCAATTTTTAGAACTTTAGACATCTGTAATAATACTGCGGCTGGGTAATAGCTTAGCTGTTAATAACACTGGCCGTTACCAGAACATCTAGGTTTGGTTCTCAGTAGCCACAATCATCACTCTGGTTCCAAGGAATCAGATGCCCTCTTCTGGCCTCCATGAGCACCAGGCACACAGACACACATGCAGGCAAAACACCTAAAAACCTAAAACTTTTAAAAATTGTAATATAAATTCTTTGTGGTCAGGTACTTGCTTAGCATGTTTGAGGCTTTGGCTTTGCACTGATGAGGGTCTAGGGAGAGTTATCAATATAATTACTGTATTAGCAATAATACTCTATTGTATATGTGGTTGGTATGCAGTGAAGAGAACTTAGGTCTGTAAGCTATATCCTACCCTACTTGCCTCTAAACCTTCAGTAAGAAACACAGCACATAAATGAATGCTGACCAGGACCGTACCCAGCTGGTACACTGTCCCTTACAATCCACTGGGCAGTGGCTGTATCTCACATGACAGGCCCTTGGGCATGATTCTTCTCTGCACTAACCATTTGCCCAATCATCCTCAACCTTTTGTGCAATTTCTGCCTCTCTTTTACCAAGGTAGTCTATGTGACCAGAAAAATGTGGAGAAAAGACAACATACTATTTTCAAGATGAGGTTATGAAAGGTAAACTTGGTAAACTGGGCGGTGGTGGCCCAGTCGGCAGAGGCAGACAGATCTCTGAGTTCTAAGGCCAGCGTGGTCTACACAGTGAGCTCCGGGACAACCAGGGCTACACAAACAAAATGTCTCAAAAAAGAAAAAAAGGCACTATGGAAACAGCATCACCAAAAATTCCAGCACTCAAGAGGCAGAGGCCAGAAGATTGGTAGTTTAGGCCAGCTTGGTCTACAGAGTGAGACACTACCTTAAAAACAACAACAATGGGTTGGGGATTTAGCTCAGTGGTAGTGCACTTGCCTAGCAAGCGCAAAGCGCTGGGTTCCGTCCCCAGCTCCGAAGAAAAAAAAAGAAAAGAAAAACAACAACAACAAAACCCAAAAGACACTGACGTCTCTCTCTACGGTCGGCCACTTCTAAATAATCATGTATCAAGGACCCTCAAACAGCCCTGTAGAGAAAACTGACAAGGAAACCGGGTGTGGCGCTAGCTCAAGAGCTAGAGAGGGGACGCGACCAGGCGCGCCATTTAGGTGAGGTGCTGTTTTTCTGAGGAGACGCCACCAAACTTTTTCTGAGGAGACTTTTTTCTGAGGAGACGTCACCAAACGCCAAATCACCCCTGGGGTCACCAACCACAGCCCAAAGCACGATTTCACCGAAGTATATACAACTCGGCGAGAACAGACGGTACTGGACGTCTACGGAGCAAGGTTACTCACGGACGTAGACGAGCAGTCCGCCCAGTCAGAACCCGCGTGGGCGAATACGACGGTTAACCAACGGGGCGGCTTCTCCTCCTCCTCCTCCCACGTCGGCTGCGGGGTTCCGAGCTCGCCAGGCGGCCGCTATGTGGTTGCTAAGCACAAAGCGCAGGCGGTAGAAGATGGCCAGGATGTCCTGATTGCCAACGTCCCCCATGGCTACCTGAGGATCCAGAGGCATCGCGCCGCAAACAGGCAGGACCTCCAGAGAGAAACTGTAGCGGCCTCAGAGACCAACTGCCGTTGGCGCGCCCCTGCAGCGCGTGGAAGTAAGCTCCCTCCAACGTCCCGCCCACCACGCCCCGCCCACCCCAAGAGCGCCAGCCACTCTTCTTCCACCTCTCATACAGGCCGCTCTGGCCCCGCCCCTTAAGCTCCGCCCCCTCTTTGCCCTCGAGCTTCTCTTTCTGTTCCTTGCCTCACTGCCTTGGGCTTGGCGCGCAGTCGCCCAGTGTTCAGGTGCGTCTGCGACAGGCGCCTCAACAGGAAGCGGCGGGGTGGCTGAAGCAGGACTTTACCCTCAGGCTGGACTGTCACCGGTCCTGTTTTGTTCTCAGCTAAAGCGAAACCCTGAATGTGTTGCAGAAAATCATTATTATTATTTTTTTTTAGAAAATTTTGTTTTCTGCTACTGGAGAGACCGCTCAGGTATTAAGAGCGCAGAGGTGTTTGTCAACAGGACCCGAGGTTGGATTTCCAGCATCCACATAATGGCTTACAACTTCAGTTCCAGGGGGTCTTCACACCCTCTTCTGACCTCCACAGGCACTCTACAGGCTCTCCATAGGCTCATGATACACAGATATTCATACAGGCAAAGCACACTAACAGGAGATAAAAGTCACACACACACACACACACACACACACACACGCGCGCGCGCGCGCGCGCGCGCACAGGGAGAGAGAGAGAGAGGGGGGGGGGAGGGGAGGGAGGGGAGAGGAGAAGGGAGGGAGGGAGAGGAGGGAGGGAAGGAGAGGCAGGCACAAGCGGGGGTCGTATGTAGTCCAGATTTTAGCATCGAACTCATTATGTAGTTGAGGATGAACTTTTTGATCCTCCTGCCTCCGTAAACCTAGTGTTGGGAGGACAGACATGCATCACCACTATGTTTCTGCTCGGATGAAAGGGTATCCTGGGACTTGGAAGCCCAGGAACCATAGAGCTCTGAGGGGAGAAGGTACCACAACGTTTTCTGTTGGCCAGCTGCTCCTGGGCATGGGTGGCTTCTCTGGAATGTGGCTGATATATCCAATGAGACATTAACTATGCATATCTGTGTATCTGTGTGTGGTAATCTGAGAGTCCTGGAGCTGTGATCCTCTGAAAGAGCCTTATGCTCTAAGTTAATGACCCATCTTTCCAGCACCCCACAAGGTTAACTAGCACCTGGGCTCCACCCCAATCTCACATAACATCAGTAGTCAGAAGGCTGAAACTCCGAGCAGGTGCCTCTTTTACTAAGGTGAATGTGGGGTAGCTGGAATACATGGCCTCAGGTAGAGTGCCGTTGTAGAAGAACAGGTTTGACAGTTGAGTTCAGCTGGCTGCTTCCCAGCTCTTTGGCTTCCAGCATTTTCTTCTCTAGAGGAGCCATTTGTTAAAACATCTGCACTGTTTTAACTTTTTTAGACACGCATTTTATTCTCTCTTTACCGTAGGTAGGGCACCAACAACCGTGACAACTAGACACAACCAAAGTTTCGCCCAAATCTAGCAGACCAAACCAATGACTTTAATTGGGGCCATATACAGGAGCACTGGTGGTGTGTGTGTGTGTGTGGGGAACTACAGTAAGATGAACGAGCTATTATGGGTAGCACTGAAGAAAAGCTCCTCCCCCAGTAATCAGGGCCAGCTTACTCTAGCCTCTGGAAGGGACAGGGCTTTATGGGCCTGGAAAAGTCAGAGAGGTCTGATAGGCCACTTTGTTGGCCACACATGGGGTTGTGCACTACCTCATGGGGTTGCTGAATCCTCTCTCCCCTTCACCAGTGGCCTGTGTCACACCCAAGGATGGAGTTTGACAACTCGTATAAAGGTTTAGTGCTGGAGAGCAATTCCCAATGGCGCCCCCTTTCAGAAATGTAAGGCTCGCTCAGCCTGTCCAATGAGCCAGACGTGAGGACATGGGGCAGCTGCAGAGAATGTGTATTTACAAGTCGAGGCTGGACTTCGTTCAACCGCCACCAGAAGGAAAGCTACATGTGCCTAGAGAGTCATAGACCCGATCCAACCCTTGCCTCTGGAAGACACCACCAGTGACTAGTGTTGAAAGAGAACACATTGACTTCTGTGTAGGTCAGACACATCTGGTATAAATCCCTGAGTCATGAGCAGCCATTCTATCATCCTGGACTCTCAGGCTCTGTACACTCAAGACACTGAAAATTTTAGTGGTTTGCTAGGCAGTGGTGGCGCATGCCAGCACTTGGTCGGCAGAGGCAGGTAGATCTTGAGGCCTGTTTGGTCTATAGAGTCAGTTCTTGAACAGACAGGGCTACATAGAGAAACCCTGTTTCTAAAAAAAGTACATTTAGTGATATGTCACTGGATTATTAAAAAATGGTAATGTTAACACCATTACCTCTTAATAAAATAAACAGAAATGTTTCATTACTATATTTGTAACTTGAGGTAAAAATCAATATGAAGCATTGATACAAAATCCTGTACTTTGTGTGTGTGTGTGTAATATATGCATGCGTGTATACTTGGTTATGGTGGCTCAAGATGTTTTCTGTTATCAATTGCCGCCTTATGCCGAGGTAGGGCCTCGAATTTGAGCTCAGAGCCTGCCACTCTGGCTAGCCTAGTTAGCCAGCTTGTTCCAGGGATCTGCTGTCCTCCCCTTCTGAGCACTGAAGTTATAGGTGAGTTGTAATGCCCATCCAGCATTCACGTAAGTGCGGGGATCTGAACTCAGGTTTTCATGCCTGCAAAGCAAATGCTTTATCCACGGAACCATCTTCTAAGGCTCCCAAATTTCTGTACTAAATACAGATGTATTTATTACCCTCAAATACTAGGAATGAATCAAATATTCTATTAGATGAATGAATCCCAGTGCACTTTTTCAATGGAAACCACCCATAAGGAACAAAACGCTAGCACACAAAACTACAAGAATGAATCTCAAAAAGAATCATGTGGAAAGAAGACCAATATCCCCTTTAATGTATATGTGGTATACATGTGTGTGCATGCACACATGCAGGTGGGTATATATGTGCATGCAAGTACATGTGGAGACCCAAGGTTAAGGTTAACATTGAGAGTCTTCAATTACCCTTCACATTATTTGGGGCAGAGTTCCTCAATCAAACCCATGGCTTTTTTCCCCCCTTCTTGGTGTTTTGCCTGCTTGTGTATCTGTGTGAGGGTGTCAGAGCTGAGGGTGTCAGAGCTTGGAGTTACAGTTTTGAGCTGCTGTGTGGGTTCTGGGAATTGAACCTGGGTCCTCTAGAAGAACAGTCAGTACTCCTAACTGCTGAGCCATCTCTCCAGCCCCAAACTCAGGGCTTTTTGGTACAGCTAGTTTAGCCAGCTTGTTCCTATCTTGTTCTGAGGATTCTGTCTCTACCTTCCAGGTTTGAATAACAAAGTGGGATGGCATATCCTTCTGGCATGTTCTGAGAGCTCTGAGCTCCGTTCTGCCACATCTCTGGCCCAAAAGCTACCATTTGTATGACCCCAGTCTTAAGAATTTCTGGAAATGGAAAAACTAGTGGTCAGTAAAGCCAGGCATGGCAGCTCATGCCTGTGGTCCTAGCACTCAGGAGGCTGGGGCTGGAGGATTGTTTGTGAGGCTGAAGCTAGTGCAGACTAGACAGTGTAAAAAATGGTGATTTCCAGAATGGAGGAACTAAGGTAGTTGACTAGGAAGATGGGGAAATTTGAGAGTTCTGCCCTTTGGCTGGTATTGGTAGCATCAAGGGGACAGTTGTACTCTGACTGGCTATGAAGAGGATCAGCTGGGTGATTTTTTTGTTTCCAGACAGGGTCTCAGTACATACCTAGCACATACATTCACCATGTATATCCAACTCAGAGAGACTGCCCTGTCTCTGCCTCCCAAGATTAAAGGTATGCACCACCACACCTGGTGCTAAGTGTCAGAGGAGCCCGTGGCCACAGGCAAGGGGCCCAGTGCTGTGTCCTCTGAGGCAGGTGCTCCCAGGTCAACATAGTCTAGCTTGAAGGAACCTAGGCTGTCATGCCTGGGTCCGAAGTCTTACTCTGTTCCATAGTAGCTTTCCTACTTCAATCAAGTTGCCTCTGTGACTCAGTTTCTTCATCTACAAAATAAAGGTAACACTACCATGTACACTGGGTTGCCTTGAGGGTTAAACAAGTCAGATGTTAAAAGTTTAGGACAAGGACTCATACAGAATGAGACAGATGTCTACTCTGAATGCCCCCTTTTAGAGATGAGCAAAGCAAGGCTCGGGGAACTCAAGAGCTTTCTGCAAGGGCTCAGGTGACTGGGGTCACACAAAAGGATCCATGCTTGGGCGCAGGATCCTGTTATACCTGACAGCAGATCCCAGTTTCTTCCTAGACGGTGCTGTGTCCTCACAGGTGGGAGAAATGGACAGGACCCCTCCGGCCTCCTTAATATGTGTATGTGTATGCAAGTGCATGTGGAGACCCAGGGTTAGCATCCTACCCTAAGGACTTCACCCCCAGGAGCCAATCACCTCTGCCAATATCCCCTTCCGAATCGCCATCATTGTAGTGGGGAAGATGTCAACGAACAAGTTTCAGAGACACATTTATCCTGCAGTGGTGCTGTTCAGCCTTGAGTCTGGTACTTCAGCCCACAGGCAGAGCCACATTGAGCTTGGACAGGCACAGCTTGCTCAGTGTTCTGGAACTGTCTCCATCATGGCTCTAGTTCTTCCAACTGTGGAAAATTCAGATCTGGTTTCGTCCTCGCCCCAGGGTCCTTCTGCCTCTTCCTATTAGAAGGATCTCACAGATAAGACTGAGAGGTCATTGCCCACCCATTTACATGGGTGCTTCTCACCCAGATGGGTCTGTCTCCTGAAAGTATCTGGAAAATGGATGGGGAGGGTGAAGAAATCCTGCCTTGAAAACTCAGGGCAAGATCCTGTACAAGGCAGCAAAGGGGAGAGTGCTTGGCCTATGAAGAGATGGTGGTGGTACAGAAGGTAGCTCGAAGAACAGACTCAAAGACCAGAGAGCCTGCCTTCCTGGGTCTCTTAGCTTCTGGACATTCCCGATAGCCAGTCATCCTAACTGATCTCACTTTGCAGTAATGAGGCTCAGATATTTGATAGTGTCAAGGTACTGTACTCTGCGGTCCATCGAGGAGGAGTCGGGATGCTTTGTATTGGAATTGGGGAAAAGTTTAAGAACCAGGGAGTGGGGTTGGGGATTTAGCTCAGTGATAGAGCGCTTGCCTAGCAAGCGCAAGGCCCTGGGTTTGGTCCCCAGCTCCAAAATAAAGAGGAAAAAAAAAAGAATATTTAAAAAAAGAAACAAAAAACCAGGGAGTGCTTTGCTTTATCTGATCTAGTACTGGACTGGGAGCATCTACCTGTCTTATATCTGGATGGAGCCTTCCAGAATCAACACTTATGACCACAGACATCCTTGTCCCTATACAGGACCGATCTGGCACCTTCCCAAGGGTACACACTAGTTCTGTCTAGCACACAGTAGGTACTCAGTAAATGCCTATAAGTGTATGATTATCTGGTGGATGAATCAGGCTCTTGCCCACCAGGAGAGGCAACCTGATTTATATGTCGCTAGCTGCTTATTATGTCTGCTTTCCTCTCATCTGGCCTTAATTTCCCTCTTCCCTCTGAACCAGGAGGGAGTTAATATGGTGTCCACAGGATTCTTTATAAACCGTCCTTATGCCCATCCTGATGAGGTATAAGCAGTCTCCCTTCAGGCTTGCCTTAACAACCTGAGGCATGCTGGCATGGGTAGCTCTGTTGTGCATCTGCAGAGAACGCTGACCAGTGTTTGAACTTGGGCTGTAGCAGAGTCAGACCCCAGGCTGGTCACTGAACCATTCTTGCTTTAGAGCAGAGGAGCAGCGCTTGGTGGGATGCGATTCCTCTGTGTTAGCTCCCATGGAGCTCCTGTCCAGGTATAGTCTGGGGCTCACTCCATCCCACCTAGACTCTGGAGAGCTCTTGGGGCTGCCTCCAGGAATTTGGCAAGAATATTTACAATGGGCTAGAAAAAAGGAGTAGGCTCAGATAAGCATTTGACTTTGGACTATGACAAGGAAGTAGGCTCAAGATTCCTCAGCTGAGCAATGTGTTCTCTGTATCTTGATTGCCTTGTTAAGACCCGGAGTACAGTAATCATGGGACCTTAGTTTGTGCCTTGACGACGTTGTTTATGCCTTAGGACTGACCATATTCTTTGATGTACCTAGAATGATATAAAAGCAGACTGGAGAAATTAAACTCGGTTCAGCCTTAGTACTTGCTGGGGTCATACTATGCTGTCTAATTCTTTCTTTAATCCTCTCTCCCTCCACCCCTCCCCTATTGAGTGACTGAGCTAGGTTGATCACTAGAATCAGCTCAGGGGCCCTAGTGGTAACAGCTTTAAACCAGTGCAGGAGCTACTGGAGGCCATGAGGTCCTGGGATCCCAACCTGGGTGGTATAGAAAGGGCAGCCAAAGGCTGCAGAGGGTCCTGGCCCCAGCCTAGGTGATCATAACCAGAAGAACTTGTAGAATTCTATGGCACCCTACCCCAACCTCCTGTGAAAACTGAGGCCACTGTGTTTAACACCCAGGGAAGGGTAGGAAATAGCAGGAGGTCTGTAAGGAACCCTCAAGCTTCCTTATTTGAATAGGTGTTGAGAAAGAACCTTACGAGTGGTCATTTCATCCCCACTCCCAGCTCCCAGGACAGTGAGGGGAGGTTGGCTGTTCCACATCGTTGAGCTGGAATTTGACTATGGTCTGCTCACAGGGCCTTGGGCAAATCATTGACCCCTGAGTTTCTAAAACCTGTCTATTTTTCTAGTAACTCCAGCCTGCCACACAGCTGCAGGTCAGAGTAGTTTTAGAGCACCTTGGACAGGTGGCTCAGTCTACAGCTGTAGTCTTACTGTGGTGGTTCAAGATATATCCCCAGTTCCCGGCTTGCCAGCTGTGAGATCTGCCTCTGCTTTCTCCCACTTTGTGTTTTCTCTGTGCTGCTTGGAGCAAGAAGAGGCAGAAGCTGGTACCCGCCCACCCAGAGCAACGGGTGGCCTGCTGGTGGGGCTCAAGTACTGCTCAGAAACCCGCAGGGCAGAGGAGGATCACCACACAGAGGCTAAAGGACAAAGACTCAGGCTCTGCCTCTGCTCAGCAAAGTGTCACTGCAGGAATGCCAGAGAAGCTTTACTAGTGCTTGAAGACAGCAGCAGCAGCAGCAGCAGTCCATTCATCTGGACTGGTCAGGACTACCACGCTGGCTTTATCTCCTTAGCTGATCCCAATGGGAGGGGAGGCGAGATCCTTGGAGGCTGTCTGTGCGTAGGACCAGCTGGGACCTGCATTGATCACATTACACCCAGATCATCTACTTGAGAAAACACAACAGAGGCACACAGGTATGGGGAAAACTATGGGAAGAGTGGCTGCTGGTCTTGTTCTGCTAGATCAGGGGAGAGAGGGTGGCACCAGGGATGCCCTCTACAGGGATGCCCAAGATGCCTCAAGTCCCCAGCCTCTGATGGCAGGAACTGAGACATGGCCCTGAGAAGGGATCCGATGTACAGTTTCAAAGCGGGCACACCCCCAGGGAGACAGGTCTATTGGCTGTGTGAACATGAGGGTGGATGCAAGGCAAGGGGGCTGCCAAATACACAGATCAACTGTTTATTGAGTTTTGTTGTTGTTGTTCTAAAATACTATACATTTAAAGGAGTTTCCAAACATTAAGTTCTTGACAGCGTTTGGTCATTCTGTAGCTTAGGAACAAGGATTTCTGCTGGTAAGTTCTCATGACACAGCCACAGCAAAACAGCGCTCGTGCCAAACACTGAAGAAACACAAGTTGTGATGTGCACCATTGCACACTGTCCGAGCTAACAAAATAAAAGTCCTCTTTGTGCCCATCCCTGGGGCTCATAACAGTCCCACTGCACCTGAGGACAGGGCAATTGGAGGAACACGTGTGTGTGTGTGTGTGTGTGTGTGTGTGTGTGTGTGTGTGTGTGTGTGTGTGTGTGTGTTTCGGGGGGGGGGGAGTTGAACCCCTCCAACTCTCCAGTGAGTGACACAGGGACTGTGAAGCCTGTGACTACTACAAAATCCTAGGAGCTTTTCCAGTGCTGTCACAAAGCTTGGGCCCTGACCAGTGGAATCAGTCTCCCCAGTATCTCCACTCTGAGGTTAGAGCCACATCTTAACTGGGTGGGGCTGTTAGCCAGCCATGCCTGGACTTCAATGTCGTGGGCTTCAAGCAGTTGGCAGGATCTGCTATCAGAAGCCACCAGCTCTCATTCAGCAGAGGGTGAACTCTAGAGACTCTCAGTATCAAATAATATATACAGACATACAGGAGACACGACGGTCTAATGTAAAGCACCTCAGTCTACAGAGGCAGCTGTTGTGAAAAGTTAGTCTTCTCACTGTTAACTTTCCAAATCACTAATAAAACTGTTAATCTGCAAAAACTGAAGCATGGATAGAGTGAAAATACTTTCTAAATATGGAAGTGTTGGGGACATTGCACAGGTTACTCCTGCAACTGGCACTTGCCAGTGAACCCCTGCTGTAGCAACCCCAATCTGGACACAGCACAGAGAAATGAAGACAGCTCACGTGGAGAAGAACATCTCAGATCAGTGTAGGCCATAATTTAACTGACTGGAAGAGCATATAAAAAAGTATAACTGTACATTGCCTTTAAATTAAAACCTCAAACTCTTTACTCAGAAATGGCACGTAAGAAATGTTCACTGAACTTGCAGGTAGGGCCTCATCAGAGAAAATAATCAATGGAACCAGAATCAGTATGATCCGTCATTGACTCAGGAGAGAGAAGGGCAAGAAGGTGCAGATCCATGATAGAGAGCTGGAGGGTGGGAGGGACCTGGCTCGCTGTTGGACCGTATCTTCCTGTGCCCAGATCTGCCCAGATGTGCTTGGAAAGGGGCCAAGTGTGCAGTGAGATCACCAGCTCATCTGCCTTCACAGCACACCAGGAAGCCAAGGACAGCAGAGCCATCGTCTTTTGCAGGGGGAGTGGATGCCTACATGGCTGCTGGGGCACTAGAGGTGTCACTGCCCAGGTCAAGGCTAACGGAGCTCCTGAACTGCCCGTGTCCATCTCTCCGCCAGCCTGCCCATGGACTGTCACTGGATAGCCTCGACATAGTTGGCTGGGTATAGGCCAACCTGGCCACTGTCTAAACGTCCCTTGCACCAACCCTGTTCATCTTCATCCTCTATCTTGGTCAGCTCATCCCCTGCAAAACAAAAAGAGAGTGGCCTTAATGATAGTGTGGGCAACACTGACCATAGAAAGTCATCTGTACATACAATACCATGTGATATAAAACATGCCTGTAGGGGTTGGGGATTTAGCTCAGTGGTAGAGCGCTTGCCTAGGAAGCGCAAGGCCCTGGGTTCGGTCCCCAGCTCCGAAAAAGAGAACCAAAAAAAAAAAAAAAAAAAAAAAAAAAACAAAACAAAAAAAACCCATGCCTGTAGAAGGAGCCACAGAAGGTCTCCAGGGCAGAGGGATAGGCATCCTCTTGCAGGTAAGGCAAGACCCTGGATATTTCACTACTAATTTGCATTGAAAGTTTCTGACACAGAGGCCACTATGATCTGAAGATGGCAGCTCTCAGAGTGACCCTGGAGCAAGCAGCAGTCCAGGTTAGAACCATTCCAGGTTCAGCCTTGCGCCTATCCGGTATGTCCCAGGCTGCCTTGCTTGGCAACATGCCCCATGTTTTCATTCTGTGTGGTGGCTCAAGGTATCTTTGGGGCTTTGAGGTTTTGCTTCCTGAGCCACCACTGGCCTGGCAGAGACCTGGGCACACAGGATCTGCTCCCTAGACCCTTCCATCTGCAGACAAGGGGACCACCGAATGCTAACCCACAAGGATGCAGAGCATCTGAGTGTGCTGTGTTATCATGGCACAGGAGCTCACTCTGTAGGCAGTAAGGGAAAGGGCCCCGTGAAAACTGCCTTGGTTCACAGTGAGGACAGAGGGTGGGTCTAAAAAGATGAACACATCGAAGTCTGCAGCACTGAAGAGGTAGATCAGTAGGCACATGAGATACCCAAGCTACACAGCCAGGAGGGAGGACAGAGTTCAGGACCAGTGATGACACTCTGACTAGCCCCCAAAGCCTTTATAAATCATTACTGTTCTTATAATCTTGCTTTTAGTGACAGGCTAAACTGTAAGCATGGCTTCTTCTGAGAAGCTTATGCCTAGGAAAGCAGAGACAATGAACTAACACTGAGGTAGGTAACCCAGAAATATTTCAGCTACATGGCTTGGTGGGTGCGATATTGACTATTGTGTGAGACAGGTTAGTGGGTAAACATGAGAACACAGCGATCTTAATATAACTAACAGCACATGAGATGCCTACAAAGTCAGAGGTCGCACCATCAGCCGGTGACTAACAGCCAACTGACAGTGAAGGTAAATGGCTTATAAGGCACAAGTCAGGGATGGAAGGAAATGGCTTTCAACAGGCCCTACACACACTAGAACAGCACATTATCATCTTCCTGGTTGGGATAGGATCAGGATATGCAAAGATCGGGCAGGGAAAGGTACTGTAGTGAAGACCCTCATGTGAAACTAGCAAGAACTTGACTTCAAAAACAAGACCAGTCCTGCAGCAGGCCGGATATCCGCCTCTATTCCCAGGAGGGTATTTGGGGAGGTTACCTACCAGCCTTGAAGCTCAGCTCATCGTGTTCTTGTCCCTCATAGTCATAGAGGGCTCGAACTCGCACTTCTGTTCCTGAGGTAGTGTCCTCGTCAAACGGGTTAGAGTCCCCATTGGCATCCGTGGAGGAGAAAGGGTTGTTAGACTCATCATCAGACCAGTCAGCGGGGTAATTCTGAGTCTTCTCATAGCTGCTGACACTGCAACAGAGGATGACACGAGGCTCTTAGCACAGCACTGACAGAGAATGGGTCCCCACCCAGAGTTCCTGCCCCGCAGGCAGGTGCAGCCAGGCCTTCATGCCATCCACACTCATCCTGAGTCTCAAGAGAAGCTGGAGGCTGTAAATATCCCAGAGCAGTGCCTGCAGGTGGAGCTTTACCCCTTCAGCAGGTCCCCTGGTTTCTACTGCCTGCCTGTCTTCCTGTAGTGGTGTTGCTCAGGCCTTAAAGGGTTAACACGGGACAGAGAAAAAGCAACCAAGAGTGTTAGCTGTGCCCTCCCAGAGAGGTGAGGTGGAGAGGCCTGACCCTGTCCCAGCAGGTCTGGAATGTGCCCAGGTCCTGCAGGACCCATGCACTGCTGAAGTGCTGAGGGGTGAGACCCCAAGAGACCCCTGGATAGAGAGAAGAGACACAGAAAGCAAGGTGGAAGCCAGAGGGAAGTGTGTGTTCACCAACTTTTTGGCCTTAATGTCCTCCTTCTCACTGACGCTGCTGCCCGTGTCGTCCTCGTCCTCGAAGGGGTTGTAGCTGGACTGTAACTGCGTGGACTGGGCGGGGTTGCTCGGGACACTAAGGTTGCTATGGGGAGAAAGAGAGCTTTCAGGGATCACAGCTTGGGGCCCACTAAAGGCCCTGGTGAGGAAGACAGTGACAGTATCTCTGGAGTCACAGCAGCTCCCCATTTGATGAGAAAAGGATGCTGATTGAAGGTTATTTTAGTCAGACAGGTGGCTAATTGCCGATGAGTCAATATACCCTGATCAACTGTAAGTTAACTGTCCACCACGCATGCACAAGTACTTCCTGTTTCAGGGTTTCTCTAGTCCCTGTCCCCTCATTTCCACATACGGCTTAGCCGTGGGACAGATGGATGGGAAGCAGCAGCAACAGGAAGACTATCTATGAAGCAGGTACTCCCAGCTCTGTGGTGACCCTTCTAACTACCAAGTAGGTCCCTGGCCAGCTCCCTGGTGCTGGAGTTTCCACAGCTAGGACTAAGGTTTGCTGCATGGAAGTGTCCTCTAGAGTTCTGGGGTCAAATCATTCTTGTAACTTTGTCAATTTCTTCCCAGCGCAGTGTGTTAACTAGAGCATCACTGGGCACTAGGGAGAGGGATGAGGGGCTACAGGGTGTAGAACACTAAATAGGGAGCCACCACAAGAAGAACATATAGAAAGAGTCATCCAAGGCCAGCAGTACTCAATCTGTGGGTCACGACACCTTTGGAGGTGTGTCAAATGATCCTTTCACAGGGGTTGCTTAAGACTATCAGAAAACATAGATATTTTCATTACAATTCATAGAAGTAGCAAATTTCATGGTTGGGGTCATCACACCATGAGGTATGGTGGATGGATTACTGAATCAGGAAGGTTGAGGACCACTGGGCTCTCTCAGCAACAACTGTCACTTACCTACATAAGTGGCCAGGGCTTTGGTCAGCAGCATCCTTAAACTGAGAAACTACCACTCCAGAGCCAAGCATGTGAGGATGGGGAAACCCCTCAGATGCTAGAGTGACCCTGACTGGCTGTCCATGTATAAGCAGTGTGCTTTACACTAGCAGACTCTTTGCCCTACTAGGCTCCCTGCTCTAGCTGGCTTTGGAGGGTCTTGGTGCTGGGCACTGAACTGGTACATTCTGTCTAGCCCACAGGACCTCCAGAGTCCCAGTTCCTTCCTGCCAATTCCTAGGCTTAAGCACACCAGGAGGACCTCTTGGTTCTGAGGTTGAAGACTCAACACAGCTTTCTGCAGAGCCTCCAAGCACAGTAGCTGAGCTTTGTGTGTGACTGGGGAGCCAAAGATGGTATGGGCTTAGTGTCTGGGCCATAAGCATGTCACTAGAACCTGAGCTAAGGTGACCATTATCTAAGCACAGAGGCCTCTAGCCAAGTCCTACAGTATACACTTTCCAGAATGTTCTAATGACCACAGTTGGTACTCGTTCTATACACAAGCCTTTTTAGACAATGAAGACAAGGGGGTGCTCTGTTCAGAGTGCTGGACCTGAACCCAAGGCCTTGACTTGCCAGGCAAATGATCTGCTGCTGAATTACACTCCAAGCTTACTTAGAAATAACCAACTCTAAGGGGGACATCTGACCACCCCCACTGTTCTGCATCTGTTAGCACGTGTACGCAGAAGTCCCAAAGGGGTGCTCCCACTGATATGTCTCTATCTGCTGTGTCCACCAGGGCTGCCCCATGGGAATGAACACAAGCAGCTAACACCAGCACCGCCCTTGCCAGGACAGGCACAGTGTGCAGAAGGCTCCTTTTCTGGATCTCTCAGGAGCTCCAGCATGAGCACAGAGAGAATAGAGATGGGCTCTACTCAGAGCTCAGGGCGTTGCCAGAACATCTGGCAATCATCCACAGGCCCAAGATGGTGGCATCCCAGGACCTGCAGATGTCCTCATGTCTGAGAAGACAGTCAGTTTAGACTGAAGCTGTGACTGAAGCTCACCTGCTAGGCTTGTTCTGTCCAGACTGGTCACCTGTCTGGTTGATTCCTGTTAGGGTGACACCATCAGCAGCCTTCTTCTTCTCTCTTCGGCTGAGAGTTCGATTCAGATCTGCAGACCACTCCTGGGCAAGGGGCCACCAGAAGGAAACGGGAAGTTCAGTTCTGGGGAACCACAGTGGTCCAAAACAGCTGCTCAGCCAGTGGAGACCCACCCCGTGCAATTGCAACATTCAGTCTTATGGCGCCTGCTCTCTCGTTTCCCAGCAAACCTCAAGCTGCCTCTCAGGTCTAAAGGTTATGACAGTTGGCACCCATATAATCATAGGGCCCTGACATAAACATCAGACTTGTTGGTGACAACAGAACTAGGTCTGAGGGTATATAGTTTTGGGGTAGTGTTTGTCTAACATACATAAGGTTCTATCCTCAGCAACATACACACCACACATATATGCCCTCAGAAACACTGCATCATGGCCGATGATGCTTACTGTCTTTATTACAGTGCTGGAGAGCCTTCTAATCCCATCCCTTGCTCATCATGGCTCGTAGGCTCTATCCTCCCTGTGTCAGCATGGGGTCCTGTGGTCTGGAGCCAGTCCTGTGGGGAGCCTGGCTGAGGTCCAAGGCTTAGTTAGACCTTGAGGACTAAAGACTTTCTCCATTTATGCTCTGAACTCTAAGTCACAATGTTAACAGCTATCTGAAGGAACCTGAGCAAATCTGCTACATAGGAAACTGAACCCAGGCCTGAAAATAAAAGCAGAGGCTAGGTGGCTATCTCATAGTAGAGGAGGTCTCCAAAAGGCTCCCCCTGATATGTCATGTCAGTATTTTTTTGGGTTTTTTGTTTGTTTGTTTGTTTGTTTGTGTTTTTTGTTTTTGTTTTTGAGACAGGGTATCTCTGTGGTGTTCCTGGCTATACTGGAACTCACTCTGTAGACTAGGCAGACCTTGAGCTCAGAGATCGGCCTGCCTCTGCCTCTGCTTCCCAAGTGCTAGGATTAAAGGCATGCCCCACTACTACAGGGCTTGTAGTACCACTTTTAATCAGAGTAACATGCTGGCAATTGTCAAGAACAGAAGGTTTACATCCTGTTGTAGGTCGCCCTAGTGCTGTTTGTACTTTGATGTTAATTCCACTTCCTCAAGAGGGGCTGCACCCTTTGGGGCTGGAGAGGTGGCTCAGTGGTTAAGAGCACTGGCTGCTCTTCCAGAGGTCCTGAGTTCAAATCCCAGCAACCACATGGTGGCTCCAGGCCATCTGTAATGGAATCTGATGCCGCCTTCTGGTGTGTATACAATAAATGAATTATTAAAAAAAAAAAAAAAAAGAGGGGCTGTACCAATGAGGAGTGGATCATGTACATACTCAGTGACTTCATGTGAACCATCTCCCCATTTTAACTGGTCAAATAAAGGCTAGAGCCCGTGATTGGGCAGTGGAAGGGAAAGATGGGACTGGAGGTTTTAGAGTGGGAAGAGAGCAAGGAGAGAGGCAGACCAGTTGACAGAGGAAAATGGAGGAAAAGGAGGTGGAAGGAAGATAAAAGAGAACCATGTGGCCTGGAGAAGCTGTAAGTACCAAGGGACCTCATAGCTGGGGAATAGAGCAGTGTCGTGGTGAATCTGCCCAGTCTAGACGTGCGGTTTATAACTATAATTAACTGAGTTGTGTGTTCTTTGCATGGGCTAATTGGGGTTCGAGATTTACTCCAACAACGTCCCCAAAGAATTTCTGTTTTTCCAACAAGAATTTCTACCAACAGTTGAAATATATAGTTGGAAAGGTGCTAGGTTTTAATTTTCCAGAACGATACCATGAGTTATCCTTAATGAGTCTACTTTACCTCCCAGCTCCATGTATCAAACACGTCTAACTATAATCGGTAAGATGGCTAAGCAGGTGAAAGCACTCGCCCTGAGAGGGAGACAGGCTGAGGGCAAGCCCAGACCCATGTAAAGACGGAAGGACGATCAGCTCCACAAAGGTGTCTTCTGACTCCACCCTCCTCTCCTCTCCCCTCATCCCCTATACACACAGATTAAACTTAAACCCAAGGTCCCTTAGTGCACAGCTTTGCCCCTCTTACCAAACATCAGGGCCACAAGTCATCTTAGATTTGCACCTAACCTAGCTTTTGATTTGTCAGATAAAAAAATAGAGGCCAAGAAAAACTGAGGTCTCTACGCAGTCTTGGGCCACAGCCCTGAGCCAAGTCATCTTGTCTGTTACTGACCGTGCTGATGGAGATAAGTGGGCTAAGAACCCAGGGGAACCTCGAGGTCCCCATGTGACCTCTAAGTGTAAATGTGACTCTTGGGGATCGAGGGGACCAGGAATGTTGAACGGAAGGACTAATGTCAGCCTCTCCACCACAGAATTGGGGGCCAGTACAGGCAGGGGACTGAGTGGGCTGACTACATGTAGCAGGAAGCTTGGTGATCCTTGAGTTAATCATAAAAAAGGAACTTACTTCATCCTTGTGGCATGAAAAGTGAAAACAGCTTCATTAGAGAAAGTCAGACACAACCTGGTAACAGCTAACAATGTGAACACAGGGAACACAGGAGGGCTGCTTCCTAGCCAGGGGCCCTCTGAGAAGCCCACAGACTCCGTGTCTTCCTAGAGGGAGAGCCCTGGCCAGTCTTTTCCACAGTTCCCCTTGTTGGGATAGCAGGCACTCTGAGGGAAGCAGCAAAGAATCATGCACATGGGAGTCCTGGGCCACACTAGGGTACCATGCAGACTGGAAGCTGAAGCCAAGCCATGCCTAAGGCAGTACACTCAGGATACTTCTTCCCAGTGTGCTGTGCCAGGGAAGAGCCACTCCCTCTATGGCCCCTTCCACTAGGAAAGGCCCTGGACCACAATGTCTCCTGGGGCCCCACCTGTTCTGCAGCCCCCTGATGGGTGTATGCAGGGGATGCTCAGCACAGCTCCCGCCATTTAGAGAAATCATGAATTTCCAGAAAACAGAAGTGTGGAGGTGAGGACTGATGCGGGTGTTAAGGGCTGAGGAACTTGTGGGGAGCCCAGGTCTACGTGATTACTGAGCGTAGATCAGCTTATGCCCCGCAGTAACTCTAGGGAGCTATTCAGATTTTAACATGGAAAAACTAAGCCACATAAGAGATACCTGCTGGCTGGAGTCCCACCAACGCTACTGTGTAAGGACAGATGCAGCCAGGCTCTGGATACGTCAGGCCAGAAAAGCTACAGGGCCATGCTGGAGGCATCTGTCTGGCTTGGAGGACTCCTCAGCAGTTAGAGGGTAGGGGCTCCCAACACATCAGTGAATGAGGACAGAGTACCCTTCCTTCAGGGAATAGGGCTGGTGGTACTTCAGGCCACTACCTTCTACACCACAGTCAGGGAACTGGGTGAGCCTGGTGATCAAACCCTAGCCTCAAGGTACCAAGGCCCTTAGATTTATAGCATAAAGACACTGCACAGCCCAAAAAATTGAACAGGCATACTCATTTGAGCCGAAATTCATTAGACTTACAGCCTAAGGCAGGGAAAAGCACACTGAAAATGGTTAAGAAAAGCAGCTCACTGATACCGGCCCCACCTGGGGCCCAATACAAGGCCTGGAGATACCAGTGGGATACCCCTGTATGGTGGGATAAACACGAGTTGTTTGTTTTGTCTGTGACAAGAGGGAGTGCCACTGGTAAGTGACAGTATCCGAAGGAGTTTAGATACAGTGACTGGGACACTAGACACTTGTCAGGACGATTGCATACACAAAGCCCAGAGTGAGAACATTTATAGCTCAAGTAGAGGGGGGGTCTCCGTTCCCAATTACAGGTGAGCAGAGTTGTAGGCACACAACCTCCTTACCTCAAACTGTGGCCAGTTCATAGCCATGCCTGGCCCATGGTTAGCTCGGAACCACCTCAGGTCCTCCACAGCATCAGCTGCTTTGATGCTCTGCTCCAGCTCCCGGTAAATGCCTTTGTAGCTAAATCGGAGATAGAATGACAACTCTATAAAAGACAGGGACAGCTACCACTCCTCAAACCAAAGCAGGCCTTGTAGCCTGCACAAGTCTGTTTCCCACACACAGATGAGGAAGGCCACTTCCTGACCATCACATGTACAGATGCAGACACCATCCTCTAGAACCTGGGACCCACCCTCAAACCAGGTGGCACACTGACACTTGCCCTGCATCATCAGAGATCATGCTGTGCTGTGTGGGTAGAGCTGTGCAGTCTCGTGGAATCTGGTCGTGTTGAGGAAGAAGCCATTAGAGCAGAATGTCAATGTGCCCCCTCCATTTGTCTTAGGAGCTGGAGGTTTTCCTCCCCGTGTGAAGGACAGTATGGTGGGAGGAGGGCAGAAGTACAAGACCCAGCCCAGCCTCTCAGGGACAAGAACATGGGTCTTGGCTGGACCTGGTATCTCACTTAGTAGCTCTATAGGTGTCTCTTCTTTTGAGCCTCAGTTTCCTTCTCTGCTGTGTGGACATAATACCTCTGTTTAAGGAAGGAACTGTTTCTCCAAATCCAACAGCTGAAGGCCTAGCCTGAGGATGTGAGCTTTGCTGAAAGCAGCCTTTTAGAGGAGAACAACTTAAAACAGGTTCACCAGAGTGGCTCAATGCAGCAGGTTGAACTCTAATGGATATAAATGTAGCATTTCCTTATACTGCAGGAAAAATCTGCTCTAGATACTCGAGAATGGATGGCCAGAGGACTGGAGAGAAGTGGTCAGATGTCCAGGAAGCTAAGGACTCTGGCAGACCCCACAAGCTGGGAGAGGCAGGAAGAACCTGTCTGGAGCCTTCAGGGGGGGGTGTGGCCACACCTTGGTTTATGACTTCTGTCTTCTAGAACTGAGTGATGAGCTTCCCTTGTTGTCTGACACCCAGATTCTGTTATAACAACCCTCTTGGTGACTACATGTGTCATCCTCCCCAAAGGTGGCTCAGATCAGAGATGAGCTGTACTGATTCTGGCCTTAGCCACAGGCCAAGTACAAGCAGAGTGGAAGGTGCTTCAGACACAGAAGAGCAGGACACGGTCCCAACCTCGTCCCTCTCCTCTAACAGCTGTACAGCAGCTCAGTGTCCTCATCAGCCTGATGGGGACAACGCTGTCTACTCTCCAGGCTGTCACAGAGGTGAAATGAATGACAACAGAGCAGCCACACAATGACTGCTTTCCATCGTTTTAAAGAGACAACTGACATGGCGTTTTCCACTGACAGCAAGCTTTGACCTGATGTTCATTTCTCAAGGGCTCTCCCAGATGGATGTAGGAAGTGGATTTCTATCTCTGTCCCCAGTCATCTGGGTCTCCTGATGTAGGCACACCGTATCACAAGTCAAAAGGAAGTGCCTCACTGTTCTGGTCTCCCCAGGGCCTTCAGCCACCAAGATGTCAAGGTCAAGCTGGCAGCAGAGATGAGAAGGCCTCATCTTCATGAGGCATCTACAAGGGACTGGGGCAGAAGACATGAGGCCTGGGCAGTGCTGCAGCAGCCCAGATGGATTTCTAGAGTGCTGGGTCTGGTCGGGCCTGTCTGTGGCACCAGAAGAGACAATGCCAGACCCATTTGTAGCTGACAGCATCAAGTCTGCCATGCCTGCCCTACGCAGACTGCCTTCCATGGAGGTGTTGTATGCTGCCTCTTCAAGCCCATCTCTGAATATCTGGAAATGGTGTGAAAAGCCCTGCCACCCCAAGGCAGCAGAGCATTACCCTAGTGTTGTCACAGCAGCCCTTGTCACTGACACTGCTAGGCTTTGGTCAAGGGAACTTACCTAGCCACATTGGACAGGTCCAAGTGCTTCTGAACCTCCAGCAGAACCTCTCGGAAGAAGCGCAGGCGCTTCTCTTCAAACTGCTGGCACTGCTCGAACACCTGCTCCATGTTCTCCATGTACTGCGGTGTAGTCTGGTCAAGCTCCTTCAGGGCCTTCTCATACTTGTCCTTGGTCTGTGTTGAAATTGTCACAGACAGAGGGTTGTTTCCTTCTCACGTTTGTTTACTCCATAATGCCATATGGCTTCCCCCCAACTCCCCACAGGTAGATGGAGGTGAAAGTTACCCCAGTACTCAGAAGGGGTACTGTTTGGCTTATAAGGGCTCTAACCTCATTAAATTCACACCTGGATGGATTATTAAAAGGCAGGGCCCAGTTTGAGGAAGTAAGCCTCAGAGATTGTGTCTCAGGTGGATCTACCCTGTCTTTGAACCGGTCCTTCCAGTGCTGTCTCTGCCTTTTCTATGGCAGCTCCTACTTGCACGGTGCTCTGACTTAATGCTCCCACTGTCACTGTACTCTAACTTGATCCCCCCCACCCCACTGTCATGGTGCTCTAACTTGAGCATCTGGAACAACAGAGCCCAGGCAGCCTTTCCTCACGCCTCTGAAACTGAACTAAGATAGACTGTTCCTATCTAAGCTGTTCTCAGGTATTCGACAGAGTAAGAACAGACTATCTGAGTGCCCTGAGAATTAAAGATAGCATTATGGGTCTGTCTGAAACTACTTTTAATTCTATATACATGAACACATGCATACACAGATACACTCTTCCAGGGAAGGTACCCTGGCCACTAGAACAATTTCTCTGTCTTTTCACACTGGGGCGCCAAATGCACCCATGTAACCCAGGACCCAGGTTTAGAGGCCCTTTCTGTATTTTCTACAGAAACATCTCTGTGAGCCTTTCCTGGCCCATTAGAAACAGTTTCCACTCACATTCTGGGACCTCTTCCTGTTTTTTGAACCCCTTTCTCTTAGTAACTGGTTTCTTCTTCTGAAGGTAAGAGATGGCCCAGCTGGGTCCCCCATGAGAAAAGGAAAGGTCACTGATGCAAGAACAGAGCTCCACAGAATTTATTACACCCTACCAACTTTAGCACCATCCCATGCCCCAACATGGAAGCCCTGGGTGGGAACCCTGGACCACAGACCCCCAGCGCTGAGGAACAGGAGCCTTCAAGCCACAAAGCCTTCGTGGAGTCTTTGGAGAACCACAGATCCACTCTTACTGGATCCCCCACTTTTGCTTGGCTATACTGAGGCTGTATCCTGCCCCAGAATCAACCAGGGACTGAGCAGAGTCATCACTATTCAGAAAACCCCAATGTAGATGTCGGAAGTCCCTGGTGGCTTATCGAGATGCTGTGCACCTGATGCGACCGACCCTCCTCTCATGGCCTAGCCAGGAAGACATCTGTGAGCAACAGCTGCTGCTAGCTGCTTCTCTTCTCCACCATTCTAGGGCCTGAGATCACTGGCTGACCACCCAGGAAGGGAAAGTTCCAAAAGGGAAGCCACCACTATAAACATCTGCCTCCCTGTGACACTTTAGGTCAGACCTCACACTCTCGGTCTGTTCTGCAGAAGCACCATCTAGTAGTATCTGTTGTGAGTGGTGAAAAAACAAGGCTCCCCCCTCTCCTTCCTTCATGCACAGACACAGACAGACAGACACACCATGGGTGGGCTTTATCTTTCTTCCAAGCACCTTCCTGGGCAGCAGACTCCTATGGTCCTAGCAATGTCTTTAAGTGTTTCCAAGGCCCTATGTTTCTTGAACTCAAGTACCCACTCCTATCTAGCATGGAGGTCCAGATCCCTCATCTGAAGCTGTTTTCAAAGTTCCCCCAGTTCCTGACCCCAACTGGGTTGGGGTTACTGTAGCCATAGCCTTATGGAGATGGCATTCCCCTTGCCAGGTACGGTGGAGAAAAAATGGTAGTGCAAGGTGCAGACTCGGGGGTCAGAATCACTGCTCTTACACTACAGAGCAGCATGTGACTTATCCTTGATGACCTTGGCTCCTTATTCATAAAGTAGGGATGCCACCACACAATCCAAAGGGATTCAGGGCCTTATCTGAAGCCTTGCAAGGGTGTCAATCAAGTAGGTGCCCATCAGCTCAGCACGTGCACCTGCCAGCCTTAAGGGCTGTTGGGACCCAGCCTGCTGTGACCTCACTCTGTCTGCTCCTGCAGACTCAGGCTGGCCAGATCATAGGCAGGGAGGTTGGCCCTGGGCCATCGCTTATAGAGCAGTGGTAAAAGGGAGCAGAGAAGCCCAGACCCCAGCAACTTCTAAAGGACAAGATGCCAATTAGTGTTTCATCCCTGTGATTCTGGGACCACCCTATACTAGCAGGACACAGCAGATTACGAAGTGTTCTGACAACACCATGTTCATGTCACCTTCTCACCAACCCACGGAGGTAGCCTGCCTCACAGCAGAAGCAGAAGGGCTCCCAGGACAAGTGACACAGTCAACATGGCCAATCAAGTCTGTGATTCACCTTTAGAACGTCCTGCTTGCACTTTTCTATCTTGTCTTGCAATTTCTTCAGCTGCTCAGGGTTGAGGGATGGATCTGCTTTGCTGTTGGCTTCCCGGGAGACGGCCAGCTTCTCCTCTTTGCACGCTGTGTGGTGTGCTTTCTTTGCCGCATCCACCTACGGAGAGTGCTTTCTCAGTGAAGCCGTCTGCAAGGTGGGACCTCCAGACATTACACAGGCTGGGAACAGGGATGTCTGGGCTTCATCCCAGGGACAACTGGCAGGACTCTAAATATTTATCCACACATGGTTCTAGGCACTGAGGACACAGGACAGAGATCACTTAATTTGTGGATTGGAATCAGGTGGCCAAACGTAGGTGTGATTAATGTTGGAGCACATTAGAGGGGCTGTGTGTCATGGAGGAAAATCAAGCTGAGATATAATGGCATCAGCAGAAGCACAGGGACAGAATTCTAGAGAGGACGACAGGGAAAAGACCCCTGAGATTGCTCGGAGCGAAAGAAGTGTAAATACTTAAGGAAAAAGCATGGCAGGACAGCCAAGACTAGGACACTCCAAAAAGCCAAAACCAAAACCAAATCAAATAGAAACCCCACAAACCTTGAAGGGTGTAATGCAGGCAGACCTCTGAGTCTGAAGCCAGCCAGGTCTGCATATTACAGGACAGCCAGGGCTGTAAACAGAGAAGCCCTGTCTCCCTGTCTCAAACAAATAAACAGTGAGACTGGGGTAGGGTGGGAAGAGTGGGGACGTGGGGACAGGGGGGCAGGGGGACTCTCACATGAATAAAAGGCTTACAGTGGGCTGGCAGGGATTAAGTCATAATTCCCAAGGACATTTCTGACAAAGCATCATGATACATGTCTAAACTGATCTCAAATGTCAAGAACTTAGATCAAGGGTTCTCTACCTTCCAAATGCTGAGACCTTTTAATATAGTTCCTCAAGTTGTGGTGACCCACAACCACAAAATTATTTTCGATGCTACTTCTTAACTATAATTTTGCTACTGTTATGAACTGCAATGTAAATATCTGTTTTCCAAAGGTCATAGGTGACCCCTATGAAAAGGTTAATCCCACCCCAAAGGGGTCACAACCCACAGGTTGAGAAACCCTGGTTTAGATAATCCCAGCTCAGCCCAGTATCAGCAACGGTGCCTGGCTCCCTGGGTCTAACAGCTACTTTACACACACTCTCTCTCCTTCTCCCCATGCCCCGATTCCTGCCTTTCCTCCCTCAGAGGCAATATGCATACTTAACAGTGACCGCCTTATCTGACCTCAAGCCATTGATTTCCTTCTAGGAGAAAGAGAAGTGTGCAGTAATGGACACATGGAGGGAAGACAGTTTCATTTATGAAGGCTCAGGGCAGGCAGAGTGAAAGGAGAAGTGGTTAAAGCAAGACTAGAGAGAAGGAAAGCAGAGGTGGAGTTTGCTGTGGAGAACTCTTTGGAAAGCACAGCTCCTGGGAGAGGTGGGTGGGACAGCACTCCAGTGAGAGGTGGAGGTCATGCCATACACAGGGTGAAGTGAATGTGCTGAGGCCAGAATGGCTGATGGCTTCCACCAGTCAGCCAAGGCCACATGGGACTTAATGAGTTTGATGGGTGCTTTTGAAGCAGTGGGGGGATCTGTGTTGGATGCTAATTTGGGAGAAAAATCCACATAAGGAAAAAGACAATTTTTGAACTAATCCTCTGGAAGAGCAATCAGTGCTCTTAACCACTGAGCCATCTCTCCAGCCTGAACTAATCCTTTATATTAGTCCAAAGGTCTCCATCTCTGGCACAGACAATTCCCCAAGCGGCAGAGAAAGATGTTATTGGATGACAGCTTGGACTTGGAGCTTTGCTATGATGGGCTGATATGGATTAAATTTAAAGGAAGCAAATAAAGCAGGGTGTTGGGCCCAGGGATGATGGCCTGTTCTCTACCAGCTTTGTTCTCCTGTGCCAAGGCAAGTCCTGCAAGCATGGGAAGGGAGTCCTGCCCGTGGAGTAGCCACCCAGAGAGAGAAACAAGGGTGAATAAGAGGGCTGAGGGAGGGAAGCACCTCTTTCAGCTTCTTGGCCCAGGGCTTCTGGGCCTTCCGAAAGCCATCCTCTGCTTCCTTGGTCTCCTTGAAGCCTCCCATCATCTGCTTGTGAAAGGCTTCCTTCTGCCAGTTCTTGATCTTCTCAAAGTCTTCGTTCATCAGTGATGCCTTCACTTCCAGGTGTAGCTCGCTCACTCTCTCTGCCTCAGACATGACAGCCATCCAGGCCTTCTCCACGGTCCCATACTGTGGTCCTGACAAGGAGAAAAGCTACCTGAATCTCTGCTAGCAGCAGGGGTTCCTGTGACCCCACAGCTGTCTACCTGGAGGCAGCCCAGGCTGCAGACAATTGTTTTTCTAAAGCTTCTGGGTTCCTGTGTGTGTGCACATGCATGTGGGTGTCCATGTACATGTGTGCAATGTGTTCATGTGAGAGCATGTATACCTGATATGCATATTTTACCTACACATGTATGAACGAGTGTACACGTGGTGTGCATACACATTTTCTGTGGAAGCCATGGCTCATGTTAATCTTCCTTAATCACCTCTCTGTTTTTCGAGACAGATCACAGGAAACCTGAAGCTCATGGATTCAGCTATACAGATTGGCTAGCAATTGCCCAGGATCCTCTAGTTTGTTTCACAGAACCAACCAGGTTACGGGGTTGCAGTGCTGTACTTGGTTTTTCAAAGAGATTTTTTTTTTTAATTTTTATTTTATTATTTTTTTGTTTTATTTATTTTTTCTTTCTTTTTTTTCGGAGCTGGGGACCGAACCCAGGGCCTTGCGCTTGCTAGGCAAGCGCTCTACCACTGAGCTAAATCCCCAACCCCTTAATTTTTATTTTAAACATATGTTTGAGAGAGATAAAGAGAGAGAGAGAGAGTGTGAGTGTGTGTGTGTGTGTATGTGTGTGTGTGTGTGAGTCTGTGTGTATATATGCACACTGTGTGCATATTTGGAGTCCAGGAAGGTAGAAGAGGATATTGGGCCCCCTGGAATTACAGGTGGTTTTGAGCTGCCCTGTGCTGGTAACAAACTCAGACCTCTGAAAGGCACCCAGTGCCCTTAAGCACTGAGCAGCCTCCTTAGTCTTGTGCCTGACTTCTAGGCAGTAAGTTAGAGTTGGTGCTCAGGCTATTTGCATGGTAAATGCTTGCCCAACTAAGCCAGCTTCCCTGCTCCCTCAGAATCTTTCAAACAATCCTTCCTGCATTGTTGATCTCAATTTGTTAAAGATGGTCAGAAAAGGGAGAACTCTCTGAAGTGCACAGCCCACCTCTCAACCAAGAATTTTCTTGCTCCAGTGACAGTCTATGACTGTGAGTGATCTCTCTCAAGATAAACTTAACCTTTGTTCACGTCCATGAGCCATGGCCCAGAGAAGAGTGTCAATGGAGACAGGACAGAGAACATTTTGTAGTCCTAGAGATTAGGGAAGACCCAAAGAGCCAATTTTCTGCTGGCCTCAAGCCCCATTCCTCTCTGTCATGACTCAGAACAAAGACTGCTAGGCACCATGAGTATTCAGTCACTCAGCTGTTTTTTACCTGGTTCACTTTTGACTTTGTTCTTCCCCCTCCTATCCAGATCCCTTATCCAAAGAGACAGTCCTGATTAAAAGTTTTCTTCCCAAGCCTTAGGGAACTAGAACTAGAAGGGAATGAACTGACAGTGCCCCACACATTCAGACCTCCATGTGAGCCTGGGCAGTTTCTCCTCTCTTCCCTCTTGTTGAAAAGACTTCCTTTCTGCTGAGAAAATGGTCATCCTACAGGCCTCCTCTTGTGGATGACAAGGGGGCGCTGCAACAGGAGATCAGGTATCTGTGCAACTGGCGGTTTGGATCAAGGAAAGGGGACAGAAGCTCATGCAGCCTGTGCTTTACTAGGTGATAGGCATTGTGCTGCCTTCCTCCACACAAAAAAACCCACAAAACACAAAATCCCACCACCACCACCACCACCACCAACACCACCACCACCAACAACAACAACAAAACCAAACCGCAGCCCCAGGAGCTGCAAGATGCACTCCTGGCCCACTGTGAATAATTCATCAGGGTCCCTGGCAAGTGGGCAGCTGGTACCATGCCTTACTTACCCTTCTCTACAAGCTGTCTCCAGCGTCGGGCCCACTCAGTGAGCTGCTGTGCATATGCCTTCTCGATACGTGCCCGCTCGTGCAAACAGTTCATGAGGTCACCACACAGGCGGTGGCCATCATCAATCCGCTTCACAGTCCGTTTGTAGTTCCCGACCTGTGAGACAGAGCTATGCTGAGAGGTGGGCACTCAGCATGGACGTCCACTAGTTAGACCCTCTAGCATGGCTAGCCTACCTGTTCCTGCTACATAAGCCTGTGGAGTTTTAGCCTAGGGTTTATCCCTTCTCCCCAGACCATGTTGCCAGACAAGCACTCCCCCCACCCCCATTTTATTACCAATAGAAATATGTAAGTCACTAAACTGAAGCTTCTGAGTATAAAACTCCAGGTCAGATCCTATGGCAGAAACCAATTAGCAGGTCAGGGAAGGAGGCAGATTAGGGAGAGCAGGGCTGAGGGAACGAGGCTGGCAGGTCTTCTGGCAGACAGAGGAGGGATAGTTTCCATGAGCAGGTAACATGTTACTAAATCCTCCCTTCTCAATTTAGGGATTATCACTTCCCAGTGAGTAGCAGAGATACTTTCCCCCTACTGAGTGCCTACGATGTGCCAGGCACCTTCATAGGTGTTTCACACTTTGCCTGATCCCTAAGTGGCAGCAACTATCCCCACTTCACAAACGAGGAACCTGAGGCATAGAGTAACTGAGAACTGCAGTCACACTGGCTGGCTGGAGCTTACGCAGTTTTAAATACTTTTAGGACAGCCTAGATGGCAAAGCTCAGATTCTAGCCTTTGTCAGGGGCACGTTTTGGCTATTCTTTTTCACATACAAAGGGAGAAGCAAGATTATCTAAATTAGAAATAAATATATTTTTACACTGTGTGTAGTATATACACATGCGTGTGCACATAGGCAGGGAAGCCAGAAGTCAATGACAAACATCTTCTTTAACCATTCTACTTGTGTGTGCGCTCCCACTTTATTTTAGAGACAAGGTCTTAAGGAACTTGAAGCTCACTCATGGATTTAGCTGTACTAGCTGGCCACCAAACCCAGAAACTCTCCTGTCTCCACCCCTCAGCACTGAGGCCCAGGCATGTGCCATCACATTTGGCCGCCTCTGTGGATGCTGAAGATCTGAGCTTTGGCCACCATGCTTGCATGCCAGTATTTCACCAACTGAACGACCTCTTCAGTTGGTTTCACCCTTCAAGCTGTTGCCTTGGAAGGGTATCAGTGCTAACAGGGCAGGGCTCACGGAAAACAGCACAGAAAAAGGACTGCATATAGTCTTATTAATTTCCAACCAGTATCTTCCAAACTCTTTTTTTTTTTTTTCCTTTTTTTCGAAGCTGGGGACCGAACCCAGGGCCTTGCGCTTGCTAGGCAAGTGCTCTACCACTGAGCTAAATCCCCAACCCCTATCTTCCAAACTCTTAACCACTCTTGGGCTTTCTAACACTCTTTGTCACTGACTGTCCAGTAGATGGGCAGCCCTGTCTGCAGTGCTATGGCACTTCCGAATCTCTCTTCTCCAGTGCTTAGTTAGCTAAGGGAGGAGGTGGGGTGCCAGAGATGACCTGCAAGAGGGAGAAAGGGAACACCTGCAAAAGGACAGACACGCAGGTACTGCGTGCAGGTGCCAGAGGAGCAAGAGATGGTGGCTACAATAACTAGAGGGGAAGGCTACTCCTGATCCAGAGCTCTAGGAGGCTGAGGTAACGACCTTCTGCAGGACCCAAATCCTAGTTAATAGGAAAGACCCCCAGAAGGCAGACAACCTAGGAAACCAGAGGCCCGGCATGATTTTGGCCTGTTTACTAAAGAATGGACCGTGAACTGCACTGTTAATTAATGCCCTTCACAGAGTCCGCAAGCCGGGCAAAGCCTGACTCATCTCCTCCTCAGCAAGCCTGGCAGTTCAGCGCGCATCAGTGTATACGGCTGAAGCTGAGCTCTGACTTAATACCTCAGCTTTTCCCTTCCCTTAACACAGAAAGAAAAACAAACACAAAAGTAAAACAATCCCCACAACACATACTCACTCCTCTTAGAATGGGGCTTTGAAATTTACAGAAGAAGAAGAAATAAAACATCAGTACCACTGGGTTGGTGACAAGAGGAACTGACTATACTGAGAATTATGGAATTTTGGCTTCTTTAAAAAACAAATATTGGGCTGGAGAGATGGCTCAGCAGATAAGAGCACTGGCTACTATTCCAGAGGTCCTGAGTTCAATTTCCACAACCATATAGTGGCTCACAACTATCTGTAATGGAATCTGATGCCCTCTTCTGCTGTGTCTGAAGAGAGAGACAGTGTACTCATACATAAAATAAATAAATCTTAAAACAGAAATATTTTAAGAATATGTATTCATCTTAATTGTAGGGATATGGGTTGCTTTGCAGCAGCTATGATTTGCTTTGTGCTCTAGCAGTGTTGTGGCTTTGCCAGCTGCAGACACATTTTCTGCTGCTGTGTGATGTCTGGAATTCTGGGAACTTTCAGAGTATAAAATGCTAGGGCCCTGAGAGGCAGGGTGGGTGGCGGCAGTTGCTACGGGGGATTGCCTACAGTTTGTTAGTACTTGTGCTCAAAGAAGAAAGAAATTAGAGTCACATCTCTCCTCTCTACTCCCCTCCTCCTTTTTCTATCCTATCTAGCCATGGGATGCGTGCGTGCGTGCGTGCGTGCGAGAGAGAGAGAGAGAGAGAGAGAGAGAGAGAGAGAGAGAGAGAGAGAGACAGACAGACAGACAGACAGACAGGATATAAAGGGTGGGAAAAAGAAGAACCCACAAAAATAGCTATGGTCAGCTCCAACAGAGTCAACCTGACTGAGTCTCCACGGTAACGTGGAACTGCACACACTATTCATTTGTCACAGTAGTGCTCACCTGGAGATGACAATCCAGATGCTTTTCTTAGCATCTGGAAACCTGCTCAACCCTTCAAAGAGTATAAAGCCTAGAGGAAAAGATTTCAGGAAAGGAAAGAACATCTGCAAATAAGCCACAAATTATACAGCCCAACAGCACACACAGCAACTGCGGCCACACTCATATAAGAACTGTTGAAACATGAAGGGTAGCCGCCTAGTCCCCAGTGCAAGAAGGCTGCCTCAGCAAGCAGACATTTAAGGTTGTTACAGGTGGGTCTGGAGGTGGCAGAAAACTCTGAACTGGTCCTGGGATTGCTTCTGGGGACAGGTGGTCAATATAGACAGGCATAGAAGAAAGAGGAGACAACATGTAACACGTTCTACCTCAAGTAAATTACCCAAATATAGCCAAGGGCTCAGGGAGCGCCTGTGGCCTTGTGGGAAGGGAACCAAGCGGAAACCACTGTCATACTCATGTTCCCACCTGAGCTGCCTTGGTCCGGGGGCACTAAGGAAAACTCCCACTGCCCTCCCCAGGGGAAGCCTCAGTGTCACAAGGAACCCGAACAAACAGTACTTCCTGAGATTACAGAGAGGCTCAGCTATCTCAAGGCTAATCTGGAAATGAGAGGCGTAGAAGCACTCTTGCAGGCAGTAGCCTAGATCTGTGGCCCACACTACCCTGTGCTCCTCTCGGCAGGCAAGCTGCACGATACACAAAGCACCAAAGGCCTAGAGCACGTGGACCACTGTCTCTGCCCATTCTTCTTCTAGGTCTTCTGCAGCAGGCTTCTAATGAAAACATGAACAGCAAAAAGACTAGTGATCAGAGAGCACAGAAGCCAGACACTCTGCAAGTTAGGCTGGGACTCTTTAAATAGCATTCCACATGTTAAAGCTGCATGAATACACACCTGCTATCTCACCAAAAACTAAAGACTTCTGTTCAGAAACAGACATCCTGAACAACTGTACAGCATAAACACCGTCTCCTAAAATCAACAGGGGGTGTGGGAGAGACAGATCAGTTGTCAGGAGCTCTTTCCACAAGACCAAGTTCCTATGCACATATGCACCAAGTTCCCAGCACCTACGTCAGGTGGCTCACAACTGACTAGATCCAGCTCTAGGAGGATCCCCTTTGGCTTCTGGGGCACCTATACTAAAGAAAGCATACACACACACACACACACACACACACACACACACACACACACACTCACACTCTCACACTCTCACACTCTGTCTCTCTCTGTCTCTGTCTCTCTCCGTCTCTCTGTCTCTGTCTCTGTGTCTGTCTGTCTGTCTGTCTCTCTCTCTGTCTGTCTGTCTCTCTCTCTCTGTCTCTCTGTCTCTCTCTCTCTCTCTCTCTGAAAATCTGCAAGGGCCTTAATTTTAAAATCTACCAAGTCCTAACCACCATGGTGAGAAAGACAGAGCTACTGCAAGGGTAGATGGGAAAAGGAACAGGAAGACACAATGGCGCACTCAGGGAGCTCTTTACACCATAGGCTAGCACACTGCAGAGAGGGAAATCTCAAGGGCAGAGTAGGGCAGGGCAAAGGTTCTTACCAGATAAAGTAGCAAAAGAGGTACAACCAGGACGTACTGAAGTCATTAGGCACCCGTACACCTGAACCTTTGGTCCACCCAGCAATTTGGTTTCAGGCTAATAGCCTCATGTCCCAGGCAGACAGGAGACTATTCACTGAGGATAACATGGGATGGGTGGCACAGTAACAGACTGAAAGGCAGATGTGTGGGTCAGAGTAGCCTCACCACAAACTAGAGACTATTTATATAAATTGCAAATGATTGCACATGAAGCAGGGACAAACAACTTTGGAAACACGACAATAAAATCTGGACTACTGCAGGGAGGAGGTAAACGGGCAGGAATGGGGAGGAGAGAGGTGCAGAGTGGGACCTGCACTGCCTGGCCCATAGTACCTTGCTTGAGAAATGGTTCAGCCAGGCTTCCCCATGGGCGCCTCCAAGGCCACTCACACTCTGGTGAGTCCACTTGCCAGCGCTTGCATCACCTGCACCCCTTGGCTGCCGGAACTGAGTCCTCCAACCTGAGTCCTGACAAATGTTCCTGCAAGGGGTCACATGTGCCCTTGCAAGCAGAGAGCCCATAGCCACAGATTCTCAGAGTCACCTCAGGCACATGGGTCTTGGTCCTTAGCTGAACTAAACTCTCTGAGCCACAAGTGTCACATATCCTATCACTTGACTTGCGTCACAATAATATTTGTGTTTTGCCAGGCAGGGAGTGACAGTCCCATTGTGACACACCATCCCATGTACTCTTACTGGGTGGGAATATTAGTGTTCCCATCTTATGAAGAGTTATGACCAATCAGGACCATTCAGGTAGAGACAGCCTACATGCATGGCCCTCTCTGAGTCCATCAGGGAGAATTAAGGGCTGCAGAGCAGGGCCAGTCCTTACCCCTGTTTCTACTGTATCCCAATGTAGCTTTATCCCAGGAACTCCAGATCTGTATGCTAAGACAACTTGACACGTTACCCTCATAATGAAGGCTCAAGAACCACATCTGCCCTCTCTCATCCCTGAAAGAGGAAAGCATCTGTCAGCAGAAGGCTGGCAACATCCTTCCTGGAAAGTCCAAGCTTTGGAACTCAAGTGTCTGACCCAATACTGATATAAAGGATGCCTCCAAGCTGTAGCACCTTTCCTGCTGGCTTGGAAGACACAAGGAATGATGGATGGGCTTGGGGGGTGGGAGGGACTTAATTACAGCTCTGCAGGTCTTGACCATACTGAATAAAAGGCCTTCAACTTTGTGTTCAAGCCCCTCTGTTCTCTTGGCCCTCTCTTCCACCATATTCCACAGAGGAACGTCACAGATCTGGCTCTGCCCCAAAGCATGTGATATAGACAGGTCTCTGCATTTCTGACTCTGGAGGGTGGGGTGAACACAGAGAATCTATGCACCCTGTGTCCCAGAGGTTCATACTGCGGGCTGGGCTCCTCCCATCAGCTGCATGACAGGGATCTAAGTTCTTTTCTGGCTATTTCTTCATCTTGTCTACTCAGGCAAGGAGAGAGAAGCAGCTTAGGTGACCTCCAGAGGCCCTGCCTGCATGGTTCTGGAATCTTGAAATGAGCTGTGTCTGCCTCCGACACTAGCCAGCCAGCTCCAAATAGAGCGTGATGCATTCCTAATTCTCAGCATCGGATGTTCTGGCAACCCCTTCTTGCCACCCACAAATATTTAATAAACATCCGTGGTGTGCCAAGGGCTGTAAGGCAGAGTGGTGTCATAGTGAATAAAACATCACTACTGTAGTCTGATGGGATTTTATGGCCAGATGAGTAACTTCACAGTTCTGGAAAGGAACACTTCTTGGGTGCCCAGAGCTGGCCTGGAGACATGAGGTAAGAGTGAAGGACCTCTGGAAGGCTTGGCGCAGGAGGGCATGATCCACATAGCATAAACGATGCACAGCACCACTCCTCCTCTGGCGTCTATACTGCAACTCCAGCCAGTGGACATCTGCTACACATAGAACAGTGTCATTACTCTCTGCTCCCCAGGCCCATAGACGGGACACCCACAATGACATCTCTTGTCTAATCTGCATGGTAGCTAGATCTGGATTCTCATTCCACTCAGAAAGGGAAAGGTCTGAGAAGTTGCTAGGATACTTCCCATCATAGATACTGAAGTAGCCTAGAGTCTTTCATTCACAAAGTTCTCAATCCAGGGAGCCTTCCCATCAACAGTGCAAAGGAATCAGCATGTTAGCAGATGGCAATTAGTTTCTTACGGTTGCTATTGCTGTGATGAGACACCATGACCAAAACAACTTGGGGAGGGAAGAGTTTATTCCACTCCCAGTTCCTTATCACAGTTCAGCAGCTAAAGCAGTGAGAACAGGAACTCGAACAGGAACCTGGAGTCAGGAGCTGGTACAGAGGCCAGTTAGCAGCACCGTGCTCTCCAGGCCCTGCTCAGCCTGCTTTCTTACATGGATGGCACCATCCACAATGGGCTAGGCCCTCCTCCCACTAATTACCAATTAAGAAAATGCTGTCGTTACTGGAGTATCCTCTGACAAGACAGCAATGCCTATGGATCAGTAAAGGACATAGAGATAAGCTACTGGCTACTTTTGCTACTGCAGAATTTAGTGTTCTGACGTTAGAGCATGCTGTGCCATACTTCTTATTTAGAAGTGCAGTGTGCCAAAAAGGCTGACTGCCGGGACATGCCTGAATCTTCTCCTACAGCTCTGCCCTCTGTATCATTCTGCTTTCCGAAAAGCAGAGCTTCATGATCAATGAGTGAACATGCCAAACAATACATTACAACTAAAGAGATAATATAGGTAAATAGATTACAAGAGTTATGAAAGAAAAGAGGGTATCCGGGGATGGGAGTAGTATCATTCTAAATTTTAGAATTTTATCTTATAGGACCCATATCAGGAAATAGGTCGGAGCCATTACCAAACAGCTGAGGACAAGGTCCTTTGTTCTCCATAAAAAAGGAGGCTTAGGTACCAATTCCCAATAATTTCCAGCCCTGGCACTAGTTAGAGTCAGTGCAGTAGTGGACACGTGAGCAGGGTGGGTGCTTGCTGCTGACTTGTGGCTGCTCCATTTCATTTGCTTTATTGCTGCTCTCAGCTGTACAGGATCTGGTGAGCCGGGTGGGGGTACAGATGGGCTGCAGTCCATTTTCTGGAAAAACACAAGGGAAACCTCTCCAATGGTAAGAGTGGAGCTAGTGATTGGCATTTACCTGTTATTAAGTCTTTCCAGATCACCATGGACACAGGTGCCCAATGTTTACGAGCTACAGTATTTCCCTTGTCATCTGCTTTTTTAAAAATTTAAAGTAAGTAATGCCATGTTAATAAGATGTTAAGGGTGGAGCCTTATTCAGACCCATACCTCCCCCATCTATCTGTTCTCTGAGTAGTGTGTGTGTGTGTGTGTGCTCTCCACTACAGTTTGGCCTTGGGATTATAGGAAATCCCAATAATATGTGAATTTTCCATTGGAGACAAAAGTGTTTAAAGGTGAAAAAGAGAGGTGAGCAGGGCCACTCCTGCCATCAGAAAACATTCTAGTGAGAAATGCCATGAGAGACCTTCTCCTCCATCATAAGAAGAGGGAAATGTCTACCTGACACAAACATTTATGCTGACTGTTCAAGGCAAATATGCATGACATCCATTTGCCATAACACCACTGGGGAATGACCCTGCAAAGGTCCTAAAGGGAGAAATGGGGCATAGGCATTATGTCCAAACAAAAAATCTGTTCTGTTTGGAGGAGTTAAAGCAGAAAAAAAAATGGCACTTAAGGACTGTGCAGACTGCTAAAAGCAATTGTACAGTCACTGCATCCTACCCAAGGGAGGCCACTAAAGATCATGTGTTGAGCAAGAGCATTTTCTTTATTTAGCATCCTCGGAAGAGAATTATGGACCCTGATAGTCAATATAAAGGTAGAACCTGTTGCTGTTTTAATACAGCTTCAAAGAAAGCTAAAATATGAAAATCAAAGAACATAATTTTAGTCCTTATGAAAGTATCAGGTAATCTAGGAATAAGTTGAGCACAGTAAATACTGTCAATTAAGGCTGAAGATTGTGTTTTATGGCCTTGAGTGTAATTTTCAACTCTAGATGTAGAGAAGCTCTCCCTAGAGTGGTCTTCAAGATTTTAAACTCTTAGGTATTGAGTATTATGTAAGCCAATCTTCCATGGGAACTGGCATCAATGAATATTACGTCCAGTCCAGATATAGGGTTTGAACTAACAGGAAAAAAGCTCTCTCCAGAGATTCGTCTTAAAACTTAAATGGGCTTCCATGGAGGATAATGGTTAGCCAGTCCTCCTGAGAACCAGAAATGCTAGCTTTTTCACAAAGAATGATACTGTAAATTAATGGCTGTTAAGTCATATAATAATTTCCATTGTCCTTTGTCCTTTAGATTTTTTTCTGAATGACAAAAATAAAGAGTTGGGGACCGAGTCGGGTCAGTAGGTCTCAGATGTCTTTGGTCTTCTAATTCTTGAGCAACTGCAGTTGCTCTTCAAGGCCATTGCTCCACCAAACAAGCTCATCTGTTTTCCACTGAATTTTTATGGGCTCAGGAAGTGAAACAAAGACCCCTAATTAGACAGTAATTAGCTGCAAGAGCTTCAGCAAAGACAATGTCGGTATATGCCTGAGTCCCTATGTTTTGACATTCGAGGACGCAATCATCCAGAGGCCACTCTTTATTGGGTCTAGCACCTTCCGTAGTCTACTATGAGCTCATCGTAAGCTGGCACAGTGCGCTCACCCGCTCACCACCTTAGCTGCTGCACTTCCATTCCACACAACTTTGTACTTGGGCCAGAAATTTAGTAAAAATCTCAGTAGGCCCTGTCTTTAAATCTTTGAAATTTGCTGTGTCCTGTGAAGAGCACAGAGTCTTCCAAGTTCTTAGGGCATACAGATGAACTTGACCAAAATGCTGAGGAGGTCCAGGAGGAGGAGCCTGTTCAGCAGGTGATGAGAATGCTCCTTCCCCAGAACATCTCCACATTCATGGCTACATCTGAATTTCCATTTCTCACGGCCTGAAGTCCACATTGATTATAATAATGTGCCTTCCAAATTAAAAAAATAAAAACAAAACAAAACCCCAAGGGCTCATATACTCAGACCAGCAGTTTATAATTCTCTGGCATGTTTAAATTCATGTTTATACATTCTAGTAAGCGCATTACATACGAGACTGACGTCTGTCATTTGACAAGCAGCCCACTATAGCTGTTCTTTTGGCTACTTTGTCAGTTCATTTTCCTTCCACCTTTCCTCAGCCCTTTTAGTCCCCTAATACTAGAGAGAAGAGAAAAAAAGGATAGAGGGGAAAGGGGGTGATACTATCTGTAACTACTTCCTGCTAATTAGGGATGTCAAGTTTCTTGGGGCGAGTTTCATCTTTGCTGTCAAGGTATCTAATTTCTTCTTGTTGTTGTTTCTTCTTTGTGCATGACTACTTAACAAACCGTGACCAATAGCAACCAACCAACAACCCTTCTTGGGGCCCTAGCCTTTATATATCCTCTGAAAAAAGTCCCCAGAACTCCACAGTCACACAAGCTCAGAAACAATCTGCAGCTGGCAAAATCATGCCGCGGTAGAGACTGAGGGAAACCATAGTCGGGTGCTGCAGACAGTCTGAAGCAGCCCATATCCCACACCTGGGATTAAAGTAAAAACACATTCTTATAGTATTTCTGTGTTTTTTTTTAAGAGACTAAAATTCTCACTATAGCCAATAGCTGCTGGATGTTTCAAGGTCATATGGATACTGTACTAAATGTCTCTGCTGGGTAGGATTTAATTTCCCCGGAAAAGGAGAGACTTTGTGTTGCTCATCTGGCCAGCAGTCATCTTGACTAGCACCAAGCCATGAAAAAGGATCTAAAGGTGGTGGCATTTAGGGTTCAGTGCGCAAGCAATGCACTCAAGGAAGGATATAAGGAGGAGTGCTGAGGCCTTCTTGTGGGAAGTGTCCTCCTTTGTGACAAGAATTTCTATTAGTGCCATCTTGATTTGTTGTCTTTCACTGACTTTGTCTTTATCTGCTACTAGGAAAGTCTACAGGGCTTTAACTGCAACCCTCCCCATCCAGGCACCCAATTATGGCCATAATAATAGGTCAGAAAGGCTCAGGCAAGGAAGCCGGTCTTACTTTTCTTGGTGCATTATTCAAAGCTCTCTGCCATAGCTATAGATCAAAACTACAGGAAACCAAAGATTTATCTGTAGGAACTCAGACCAAACTTCTCTAACTCAGGCATTTGTATTTGAATTCCTTTCTTTTAGCAGGCACTTTACCAACTGCATTTGAGGTACTCTTTGACCCAACACCAAATTACCCATTCTGTGCCCAGTTTTGCTTTTTAAACCAGGGAGTCCCTTTACCCTATGTACTCATGTCTCCCACATTTGGGTGCCAAATTGCTTTTGTTACCAGAGCATCCCCTAAAAGACAGCGATGACTGTGGATTTGGTAAAAAAGGTACAGAGATGACCACTCAGGAGACAGTTTCAGGGAACAGCCTCTGCTTTATGACACACAAGCCACCTACATAGTGGGATTCTACGAACTGTGACTGGTGCTCAGGCCACCAGGTCTCTCTTTAGAAGCAGCACATGGCAGGAGACATGAGGAGTGGGGACTCATCTGAAAGCCGGCTACCAGCTTCTCATGCTACTACAGAATTCAGTGTACTCCGGGGCATGGTGTGCCACACTTCTCATCTAGAAGCTCAGTATGCAAGAAAACGCCCACAGCCCAATCTTATGGAGGCATTTTCTTAGCTGATATTCCTTCCTCTCAGATGATTTTAGCTTGTGTCTAGTTGGCATAAAACTAGCTGGCTATGTCCATAAAGAGGAGCAGACCGCTCCTCAGTTTCCATGCTGCTAGAAGGGAAATGAGAGCACCAGCCAGGAGGGCTTTGTTGATCCCTCTTGCAGCCTACAGAATCTTTGGTGACAGTCAGGGCTTGAATATTTTATCACGAACCCACAGTATCTCAGTAAGGCTTGAAGGACCGCAGGATAGTCTAGTCTTTCTTCCAAAGACTCCAACCTGTAGCACCACTTCACTGTCACAGATATGACATTGTATACATGCCTTCGGCGAAGGGGGGGGGGTACCTCTGCTGAAGCACAGGGTCTCCATCTCTGCAACCTCCTGTGACCCATCAAACCCCTATTCTGACCCTTCCAACAGGGATGAGTCCTCTGCTGCTTTTGTTCCCATCTTCTACTCATCTTTGGGTTTTTAACTCTGTGGCACTTGTACTTTAAGCAACCAAGATAAGGGTACCTAGAAACCCTTCATGTCCATGTGTAGCCTTTCAGGGGTCAGACAGTGTTCTCTCATTCTCATTTCTCCAGGGTTCTGCTGATCTCACACTCAACTTTCTGGTGGCACACGGGTAGGTGTTCCCATAAACCAGCAGCCTGCATCACACCTCACTGGGCTTCCGATCTTCATGGGATGACGCTCTCTACTTAACCTGCAGGCCCTAAGAGGGCCATGGCCGAAGCTTATGGGTCTGCTGGAGCCTCTGCTGTCCCAGCATGACTCTCAACGTGACTCTCTCCCTGCTACCCCAGATCCAGATGTGCAGTTCCAGCCCCACAGTTCTGCCATCCTCTGTTTCTGGAACTGGTTATCAGAGAAAGGGGAAGAAAATGGGGCTCGCCACTCAGCAAAGAAAACAATTTACTGCTCAGCAAAGGAAAGGGAAGGAAATGGGATTTACTGCTCAGCAAAGGAAAAAAGGAAATGGGGTTCGTTGCCCAGTAAAGGAATTCCTTGCTTTCTGAGTGTTTAAAAAGTGGTGGTTTAAAACACCAGAGAACAAATTTAAAGAACTGAATTATCAATCTTTAACCAGCTATTCCAACTGAAAAATGAGTAATGTGGAACCCCTAAACTCTTAATTGTTGGATCCTAATTCTGAAAAGCAGAACACCCGAAGTAAGAGGAGGAAGATGTATGTAAACAATCAAAGCCTTCTTCTCGCTTGGAACACAGGACAGGAAAGTGCTAGTGAAGTCTGAGCCCTCTGCTACCTTTCCAAACCTGACAGTCACTTGTGACCACTTGTTTCCATTAGCCTGTAATAGCAGGTGACAGATTTTCAGACATGCTAAAACCTCAGCAAACACCAGGACTACACACTCACCTCCTCCCCCCGGAGCCCCTCATGTCAGGAAAGCATCCACACAGTGCTGAAGACCACATTCCAGCGTATCTAGCAGCCCCTCTTTTACAAAGACTTTGAAGCTCAGGTAAAGTGGGCAATGTACCCATGGTCACATAGCTGTCTCTGCACAGCTGAGGTCAAAGCTGACATGACATCTAACTACAAGCTCAGTCCTCCTTACTCTGTCCCATGCAGCCCAGAATGGAAAGAAAGTTGCAGGGTTTTTTCCATGAGGGTAAAATATGGTTAAGAGTTTACTTTCATGGCTGGAGTCAAACCTCAAGTGTTAGGACTCCTGCCTCGCATGCATGAGGTGCAGAGTTCCACTCCTAGTGCCACCACCACCGCCAACAAAAAGAATACAACCGGCTTTTCCTTAGTGGACAGGAAAAATAACTGAGGTGAGGGAGAATAACCAAAGTTAGTCACAGGATAATTTCATCAGGAAGGGAGCTCCCAGGACACAGGCTGCAGGCAAATGCTCTATCAAAATCCAGGCCCTTTGTGCAGCCTTCTGGTGGCTTGCCTGCACTACACAAAATGATGTCATAACAAGGCCACCCATGTAAAAGCTGTCTGTGAGACTGAGCTGGGTTGCCACTGTGTGTTGTTGCCCATTGTGCTAGACACCCAACAACCATTAGAGCACAAACCATCAAGACCTTTAACTAACACCCTCTCCCCCAGCTTGTGGGGAGATCAGACATTCCAGGTAAGCAAGCTCACACCTCTACTGAGGATTAAAACATTCCAGCACTCCCCCAAAAACCAATGCCCTATCCTCCTCCACAACCCATTTGATGGCCAAGTGCCCAGCTGATCTGAGTTCCGCTCCTCTCCTCCTGACTCTACCAACACCACCAAGGTACGCTGGACGCCAGCACCCTCGGATCTGCACTCATCAGAAGGGGAGGCATTACCTCCCAGAAGCTGTCGCTGGACACTTCCACTCCCACAGAATCATCGTAGGTGACAGACATCTCTGCAGAGAATAAGGGGGCGGCAGCAGACACTCCAGTTCAGGGATCAGATGCTCAAAACCTGTAGACAGACCTATAAAGGGAAACAAACAGTTGTAGTTTTCATACTCTAGGACAGAGGCCCTGAGGACATCGTTATTGAATACATGCCACAGCCTCACAGAACTCTGCACCAGGCTTGGGTTCTCTTCCCTGCCCTGCCACTGAGTTTCAGTACCCGAGGTTCACAAGCATTCCCAAGACTCCAGAGCTCTCTATGTCTCTATGACTCCAGTGTCACCAGTGTACAGGGACACCACAGCAGCTCTTCTGAGAGCCAGCCATAGTCAAATAAGGATGAGGCTGCTCTACTCACATGACATGAAGCTAGTGTGATGGCTAGTCTTGGTTGCCAAATTGACTACACCTGGAATTCACTGAAATTCAGGGGCTGGGTGGGGTGCACCTGTGAGGGATTTTTTTTTCTCTTTCTTTTTCTTCCCCAAGACAAGATTTCTTTGTGTAGCCCTGGCCATTCTAGAGCTCACCTTGTAGACCAGGCTGGCCTTAAATTCAGACATCCGCCTGACTGCTTTCTGAGTGCTGGGACTAAAGGATCCACATCCAGAGAGATTATTTTCTTAATAAATCATTTGAAATGGGATGGCCCACCTTTAATCTTGGCCACACCTTTACATAAAGGCCGGAGAAGACGGAAGCTGTTGTCCTCTGCCTTCCTGCTCTTGCTGGCCAGTCCACTCCCTCACTGGTAACAAAGCCTACTTTGGATTCTGGCCGTATACTGAAGACCAGCTCAGACATTCAGCCTCGGGGACCAAACAACTACTGGATTCTTGGACTTTCGTAGGGAGATACTACTGTTGGATTAGCTAGCTGGACCAGAGCCTGTAGCTACACTAATAAACACACTCACTCTCACACACACACACACACACACACACACTCTCTCTCTCTCTCTCTCCCTCCTTCCCTCCCTCCCTCTGTGTGTGTGTGTGTGTGTGTGCGTGTATTTATATTTGTTCATTCTATCCCTTTAGAGAACCCTAATACAATTAGCAATGACAAGAGCTATCTGACATAACAAAAGTGTCCACCCTGCAAGCTGCCCAAAGATAGTGTGAAACACTAGGTTCTGGAACTGAAGTTTTGTTAGTTATTGTTTCTGGGACAAGCATTTTCTCTGAGGCTGTCAGTTTTTCTTACCCAGGGAGGTGGCCACCAGGTGCCAGGAGCTTTATGTGGTCTTCATGAATGTTCTTCCTTCCTTCAGTTCTAACTGATAGCCCTATGAGGTGGCGGTCATCACATGCCTCATTAGATCAGGGAAATAAAGGGGAAGAGTTGTCCAGCTCAGGAGCAGGGTGATGAATAAGGCTCACACCCTGTAGAGCTAACAGCAGGATCCTCAGGAGCTAGCTGAAGTGCTACCCTCAGAGAATCTGTGGGTCTTGGGCCTCTGGGTGGAATGAGCAGTAGCTCACTGTGGATCTGACTAGTGAGTCTCTCGACAAGGCCTGGTATAAACTGCATGTGTTACCCTGGGAATTATCTTCTCATCACTTTATGCTGTTATTATCACATTCGTAATCTTCTAAACATGTTTTGTTGTTGTTGTTTTTTGCTTTGCTTTGTTTTGTTTTGTTTTGCTTTGCTTTGCTTTTAATCACAGCACTCAGGAGGCAAAGGCAGGTGGATCTCTGAATTCCAGGCCAATCTGGTCTGCAGAATAAGTTCCAGGATAGCCAAGGCTACACAGAAAAATCCTGTCTTTAAAAAACAAAACAAAATAAACCCCTGCTCACTTTTATTTAGGGGCAGGGAGAGAGAAGGGCAATTGGAGGACGGAGGGAGATGTACATACATGAGCACCAAACTCCCACCCTCTGCCACCACTCTGGCCCCACATAATCGTAGCACAAAGTCTCATGCATCATTATTCTTTCTGTAGTTAGTGCTCTCCTATGACCTTTCCAGGGCCTCTTTTGCTGATGTCACTCTTCACCTTTGCTCCTCTTACATCGTGGTGTGTGTTTTTCACTTCTACTTTTCTTATCCAGAAATGGGACATATATGATAAGACGCGAGAGTCACTTCTGACTTCCTTCCATGTAGAGGTCAAACTGTTCCAAAGCTGTTTGCTGGGGTATCTCGCCCTCATTCTTTGTCTGACCTAGCCACAGTCCTCACTGCTGTACCTGAGTCTCACAGGACCCCCCTCCCCCACATCCATTCTAGAGCAGCTACTCATAGTCCTGTGTATCTCCAAATGCAATCTTTCAACTTGTTTCTTTAGTTTCATCAAACAACAAAGTCTGCTTCCTGTCTATATGGTGGTCAAAAGGGATCAAGACAAAGAATCGCATCTCTGGAAATCTGTAACTGGTAATGTGAGACAGAATAGGCACTCAGGCTTCAGGACCACACAAGAGCATCCTGTAGCACTAAAAGTCTGAGTCCTTTCATAGATCAGATGTGATCAGCACTGCTGATTCAATATGGCAAGATGAGTCCGTGCAATTCCTAGGCCCACATGAGTCACCAGCCACAACGAGGCAGCAGAGCTGGTCAGGAGGAAGAGTAGAAGGAAGAGAACCTGAAGCGCCAGGCGTCGGCTCATACTGGAAGGGTCTACACCACACCAACCACTGTTGGTAGCTCTCATTCATTAGTAACTACTGTTGGCACATCTCGGTCATTCATCTAATAAGTAAGATCTTAGGTCTCAGGCTGGAGAGATGGCTCAGAGGTTAAGAGCACTGACTGCTATACCAGAGGTCCTGAGTTCAAATTCCAGCAACGACATGGTAGCTCACAACCATCTATAATGAGATCTGATGCCCTCTTCTGATGTGTCTGAAGACAGCTACAGTGTACTTATATAATAAATAAATAAATCTTTAAAAAGCTTCTCAGGAAACAAAAACAGAGGATTCCTTGGATCCAGAGGTTCAAGGTTAGCTTAGGCAACATAGTAAGACCCTGTTCAAAATGTAAATACATAAAGAAACAGTAATCTTAATTCTAGCCTGGGATAGAATGGGAATTAAATAAAGGACTAGATATGAATTAAATGCAAACACAAGAACTGTTTCTCCCTTTGATGCTGTGAGTTAAATGAAACTGGTTGGTAACCACTGACCATCACAACTGAAACCTAAGGACTCGGACTGGAGAGATGGCTCAGAAGTCAGGAGAACTGGCTGGTCAAGACCTGGGCTTGACTCCCAGCACCCACATGGTGGCTGTCTGTAACTCCAGGTCCAGAGGATCCAATACCCTCTTCTGGCCTCCAAAGGCACCAGGTATGCATGTGGTGCACAGACATCTACATGTAGGTGAAAACAATACATATTAAAAAAATCTAAGAATGTTATTATATATTATACAAAATAAATTTATTTACACAAATAAGCTACGTATTTATGCAAGACAAGAAAAACTGGTGGTTTAAATTTCAACAGCCTCCCCTCTATAAGTTCACACATTTCAACACTCAGTTCCCAGTTGTTGGGAAGAATTAGGTGTGCCTTGTTGAAAAGGTCTGTCACTGGTAGGGAGCTTTGAAGTTTCAAAAGACTTCTTTGATTCCCAGTGTTCTCTCTGTGCTTCTGGTTGTAGATCTTCAAGATATAAGCACTCAACCTGGCATGGCGGCACACTTCTTTAATTCTAGTACCCAGGAGGTAGAGGCAGAAGGACCTCTGTGAGTTTAACTCCAACCTAGTCTACACATGTGTGTGTTCCAGGACCACCAGGAACACAGAGATGTATAACTGAGGACAACTATAGCTACAGAGAAATAGCTCTAAGGTACGAGAAGAGGGCACAGGACATAACCACACTCCAAAAAGGCTTCCAAATCAAGATCCCTTCTTGTCCAGACTGTGTCTTTCTTCTAGTAGGGATCCTATTATGAGAGCCATCCCTTATGTGTTAAGAACCAGCTATCAACAAGGACAGGTAAGTGGCACCCCAAAAGTGCCACACTTAACCTCACAGATTGATAGTCAAAGATTATCAGGGAAGGAACTAGGAAAGTTGCCTGATGGTGTCACATAAGTATTTAGTTACTAAGCAATAATTAAATTATGCACCCAAAGAAGGCTCTTATTCTGGAGGCAGCCATGTTTGTGTCAAATACAGCAAGCCTGCTTTAGCCAGGTATAAATAAGTCTTTTGATCTATGTGGAAGTACATGGTAAGAATATGGAGTTGTCATATGTTCTGCACACCTTTAAGTACCAACAGGTAGTCTATGCTGAGACTATGTAGCAAGTTTCTTGTTCCTCAAAACCTCTACACACATATGCTCCTATTGTCACTTTTTGGGCAGGCAACTGAGTATCCAGGATTCAAACCACTGTTCCAGCACCTGCTGTGGTTGGATGGAGTTCTGTATCCTCCAGAGGCTGTGTTGAAGGTTTGCTACTCGGCTGGTGTGCCAACCATTGAGAGGAGTCTAATGACATCAACACATTAATCTCCCAACTGCTTTTGCTCTGTAAGCTTGAGGACATAACTGCATCACTTGGAGGATGGAGGTCACTGGGAACATCCCCCCCCACCACCACCTCTGCTTTCAGATTCTATGGAGATGAGCAGTTTTGCTCTCCCACACCCTTCTGTCTGACCACAAACAATGGAGCTATGGCCGTGGATGGAAACCATGAGCCAAAACAAACCTTTACTCCCATTACACTGTTTTCTTAGATATCTGTCACAGTGGCAGGAGGGGGATGGGAGGAGGAAAAGAAAGACAAAACCCTAACAGAGTCGCTCCACAGTGCCTACTGCATGTCTACCCAGCCTCCTCAGACTCGGCTTGTTGCAGGCTTGGAGGTGACTCCTTTGGAAGCGGAAGTTGTGGCTGTGGGGCTTCCCTACCGCCAGTGATGGCCAAAGCATGTGTCCTCCTCATGATTCACAGTTCTCCTCTGTGGCACAGGACCTAACACACTACCTCCTGCATTAAGTGGTAGACTAGAGGTTCAGGGGTACACTGGGAATAACAGTTACTAGAGAACTCTAGAAAAGCACAAAACACAAAAAGCTATTACCACTCTTTGTAAGAACAGGCTGGGTCTAGTCTAGCATATGGTTCGTGCACTTCACACCCAATACTCAGAAAGTGACTGGTGACTTCTTCCTAAAGAAACTAAGTTCTACTGCTTGAACATTAGAGTGTTCCGAGTTCTGAGAACTCCCAGGAGCTGCTGCTGAGGGAAAAGTTTACTCCAGGAACTCAATGTTAAGATGAAGCTAGTTAAGTGATGAAACCCGGGGATCTCCAACCCATCAGCCAGGCGGACTGAGACACATACTGTGCAGTAAGGGTTTCAACACAAGTTTAGGCAGGTGAGCAAGTGACTTGCTGGGTGCACAAGGACTCTCAGCTAAGGGCTCCTCCCTTATGGACCTCTTAGAGGGAGACACTCAGTGAGTTGTCCACCATAGGTGAGCCAATGGACAGTGCCCCAGTCCAGCTCTTCCCAGAGGCCTTAACATCCCAGTTACATAAGGGACAAGGACAGCACAGGCCCTGACAAAGCCAGCCTGAGGTATAAAGGGTTTGTCTGAGCTCATGGTTTGATGACACAATCCATTAGAGTGAAAAATATACCCCAGAGTGAGTCAGCTGGTCACACTGCATTCACAGCCTGAAGAACAGAGAGATGGGACTCAACTCTTCTCCTTTTATTCAGCCTAGGACCTCCACCTATTGGACTGTGCTACCCACATTTAGAGTAGGGCCTTCCCTTCTCAGGTAAACCTGGTATGCCCTCACAGAAATTACTAGATGTGTGTCTCCTGGGTGATTCTAAATCCTGTCCAGTTGACAATGAAACAAACAGGTAACTGCCAGCAAGACAACTCTAATTAAAAAGTCACACTGGTGGCCAATGCCCACAATCTAGCACTTAGGAAGCTCAAGAGACAAAAGGATTGCTGGGTTCAAGGCAGCCTGGGTTGCAGAACATGCTCCAGGCCGCCTGAGCCACAGTGTGAGACCCTAAGGCCAGCACACAGTAAGCCCTCCTAAGACACTTACCAAGCAATCCTGTTTTAAGAGGCACTCCTATCGCTTCTCGGCCTTTTGGCTAAGATCAAGTGTAGTATCTGTTCTTATCAGTTTAATATCTGATACGTCCTCTATCCGAGGACAATATATTAAATGGATTTTTGGAACTAGGAGTTGGAATAGGAGCTTGCTCCGTCCACTCCACGCATCGACCTGGTATTGCAGTACCTTCAGGAACGGTGCACCCCCTCGGGGGATTTAAAAAAAAAAAAAAAAAAAAAAAAGAGGCACTCCTTAGGAATCCAGGAGTAAGACTGGGGCAAGAGTGCCTAGGTCCCTACTTCTAGGGACTGTGCTGCTGTACAATGTCAACACATGTCCCAGAGCCAGTCTTTTGCCAGCATGCAGAAACTTAGAGGTTAACAGAGGAGGTCACAGCTGCCCTTGGCCCCAGCTGGAGGCTGGCATAACCCCCTCCTACCATTTCTGGCCTGATAACAGGTATCAGGTAAACAAGGATGTGTTACATAAGACTTCTAGCTTCCCTCTAATCCCTTTAGTTCATTTCGGAGGGAAAAGCAAGAGGCCCTTCTTGAGGGCTACAGGCTACTGCAGAAAGCAAGGTGGTCCAAGAACTGTGCTTGCCTGTCGCCCCTAGACGAAGAGCAGGAAGCTCTCCTCTTAAATCCTTGCCACGCACTAGCCCCAGAGAGCAGCAGTGGCCCACGTGTGGCCTTTACAGGCTGCTTTGTAGCTCCAATGGGTACACAAGCATCTTTCTTACTCATTACCAGCACAGAAACTTCTTCAGTCCCTAGGAAATGTCTGCAACTTCTGAGCACTGTGCGGCCAGGGTAAGGTGGGCATCCACCATCTTTACACAAGGCCACAGTTAGCCATTCATTCCAGAAATATCTACGGTGTACTAGGATCTGTCCTAAACTGCTGACAGAACAGTAGCAGAAAGCAAAACAAACTCAGTCTCTGTCCTCCTGGAGCTGATATCCCCCTAGGGTACTCTGTTATGCGGCTAAGTGACATAGTCACACTGTGTTAAATTCTAGGACAGAGGAGAAGTGTGAGGGGCAAGGGCTTGTTGAGATCAAGTATGGCCTCAGAAGACACCAAAAGATGGGAAGTAGGGACAAGTGCCTCTTAGTAAAGGGACAGGAGAGTGATGAGCCTGCCCTGTACTAGGCACAGGGACGACAGCACCACAAGCTGCAGAGGGGACAATGGGGGTCTCCCAGGATGCACAGTGACTTGGACTTTACTGCTCAGTTTTTCAGAACTAAACCCCAGAGCAAGACAAGCTATTTAAAGCCAGGCACGAGGCAGTTAAGAGCATTCGCTGCTCTTGCAGATGAAGCCAGTTTGGTTTCCGGGATCCGTGTCAGACAGCTCACAACCACCTAACATCCAGTCCCAGGAGCATCCGATGTGTTTGGCCTCTTGGGGCACCTGTACCACACACACATGTCCCCTCTTCTCACAATGCATTCACATAATTAAAAACAAATCTTAAAAAAAAACCTAAGCTTGTTTGTATTTACATTTGTCCTTAGCTCTACATATTGTCCAAATGTGTGAGAAGGTGCCATCTATCCTGCAAATTTACAGATAAGCTCAGCCAGAAGAGCCAAGAGTTCACTGTGGGACTGTTTGTAGCAGCGAAAAAACAAAACTGAGAAACCAGAGCTCCTCTGAAGCCCATCAAGTGCTGATCCTGTAGCTGGGAGAAGTGACTCAGTCCTGTGCATCTGACACAGGACGGTGAGGAAGCAGAGCCGACAAGGCCAACTTTCCCAGCGCAAGGTCCTGTCTGAGAAAGGAAAGAAAGATGAGAAGAGATTTAAAGGAGACGAGGAATAACTATTGAAGCACGGGACACCAGGCAGTCAGCACAAGGGCTGTGCAGAGATGGGAACACAGGCAGCTCAGACACATGTGCCCCTGGCATGGGAGAGTCTACTGTTAACAGCCTCCTAAAAGAATCACCACAAGGAATGCTTTTGAAAGAAATACAAACAAGCAAAAACAATGTTTCATGAATGACTCCACGCTGGGACAAAGGGTGGTCCCACATGACCACATCCCAGGACACCCTCACAGCTTCAAGAAAGATTTTCCCATGCGCTGCAAGGCTGCTCACCCCTCTCTGCATACCCAGGGAGATCACCAGCCTGTCTCCTCCATTGCTCTCTGGTATCATCACTGCCACTGTCACCTCTGCCCTGCATGTTTGCTGTCATGTCTCAAGCAGTCCTCCCAGCACATATACCAACACTGTGACCTTCTCAAAGTCAAGGCCAACCTAGTGCCCATGCATGCCTCTCCAGGGCCTCCACAGCTACAGCTCCGCTCCCTTCCCAAACTGTCGGTCCCCAAACCTCGCCCTCTGCCTCACCCCCATTCCCCAGAGCACAAGGCTCCAACCAAGTAGCTGCTCCACTGATACTGGCAATGGCTCCAGGTACAGCCAGTTCGTTCTTCCTGTCTGCAATGTCCTCCCTGCTACAGACCTGGGTGAGGCAGCCTAGCCTCAAACTCCCACTCAAAACCACTTTCAATGTCTACCACCTTTTTGTATTTTGGCGTCAGTCGATCTACCTATCTACTACCTCCCTACCAACAAGGGTCTCTCCACATAGCTCTAGCTCTCCTGAAGCTCACTGTGTAGACCTGGCTGGCCTCAAACTCACAGAGATCCATCTGGCTCTGCCTCCTGAGTGCTGGGATTCCAGGCGTGCACCCCTGAGAGGGCATGGGTCTGTATCACTACCCTCTTTTGTTCACTGCTTGACTCTAGCTAGCATCCACATTTCTTTGGGTACCATTCACTCTGCTAAAACTTGTCAGACATTTTAGGGTGAGCTAAACTCAAGTCTTTGTGACTTTGACTCAAGGAGAGGAGATCCACAGAAGGAAACTATTTGAAGAGGTTTTAACTCTAGTGGTTACTCCATCAATACAACTGTTCCTTTCTACTTTATTATATGCTCTTTCCTTAAAATCCTAAGGACTGCAAGAGAGCCCTGCACTGCTGCACTCATGACAGAGAGAGTCCTGCACTGCTGCACTCATGACAGAGAGCCCTGGACTGCTGCACTCATGACAGAGAGAGCCTGCACTGCTGCACTCATGACAGAGAGAGCCCTGCACTGCTGCACTCGTGACAGAGAGATCCCTGCACTGCTGCACTCGTGACAGAGAGAGCCCTGCACTGCTGCACTCATGACAGAGAGCCCTGGACTGCTGCACTCGTGACAGAGAGAGCCTGCACTGCTGCACTCATGACAGAGAGAGCCCTGCACTGCTGCACTCGTGACAGAGAGATCCCTGCACTGCTGCAGTCAGTACAAAGTGGGTTTAACGGCTCAACAACAAACTGAAAAGCTCAAGCCCAACCACACAGGAAACCCTGCAGCCTAGCTGAGCCCTCTGCTGCCCTCAGTGTGTCCAGTCAGTCTCTTATAAAGAGCACTCAAGCCACCTTGCACATGGAGCTGCTCAGGCCTGAGCTAACACATGGCCTCACTCCACTGGTTAAGAAGAAACACGTGTTTCAACTCAGCTACCTGTCACAACCTATTTTGTTTCCTATTTTCATCTGGAAAAGGAACATTCCTTAAAGGAAGTGATAGAGATCAGCAAATAAAGTGACTTCTGTCTCTGGAATGCTGTGTGGAGCGTTCAACAATGAGTGGGAAACCGACCATCAAAGAAGCCATGCCGGACTCTAAAGGCTGTGTAAGTGGGGCTGCCTGAGACCCACACTTGGGCCCCACCTGCCCAGAGCCCCTGCCAGTGAAAACAATGAAGGCTTGGAGGAGCAGCATAGTTTTTCATTCTTTGCTTCTAAGAAGCATCTCCCTGAAGATGTAGTTGCCCTAGAAACTGCTGTCTGAAAAATAAGTTGGCTAGAGAAGGATTTCAAACCATGTATGACAGGCTAGCCCATCAAACTAAAGGCTGGGCTGGTAAGAGGCAAGCAAGTTTAGGAGCTCCATAAGGACACAGAACCATTAACCTGAAAAATGAACACTCCAATTAAAGCCAGGAGGTGATGGCATGTGCAGTACTCAAGTGGCACAGGCAGGCGGATCCCTGTGAGTTTGTTTGAGGACAGCCTGGTCTACAGAGTTCAAGGACAGCCAAGGATAAACATAGAAAGAAACCCTGTCTCAAAAACCAAGAACAAAACAAAACAAAACAAAACAAAAAAACAACCAAACAAACAAAAAACAGTTCACAAAAGGGGTGGGTGAGGCTGGTCTTACTTGGTTTCACTCAACATTCAGGGACCTTCTTCCCACAGGAGGGATAGAGGGTAGGGGAAAGACCATTAAGAAGAGTGAGGAAAAACATACTTTCCTAAAATAACCCAGTGAAGGTACCCCACACTGCCACGCTGTAATTCCCACTCAGGAACCACCTTCCACATGTTCATGCTGGTAGGCCCACGACAGCTTTAATTCTAAATGACCTTTCCTGGTGCATTGGCACGGAACAGTCACACCCACTTGGGCCCGCCACTCTCGGTGCTTGGCCCTTTGAACCATCTACAGCTCAATCACAACCACCACCCAGCCACCCTGGTCTGCCTTCCATCACTGTACAGGTCACACGCCTCCCTCCATTGTTCTCAAACAGCATCACACTGTGGTCCTGGGCTTGACTCCAGCACAGCCTCAGCCTTCAGGTCACAGTGGGCACCAAGACGGGGGTGTCCCCGCTTGTATAGTTTCCCATTTCTGTCCTGCTGCTTTCCCAGGTACTCTTAGCTTCTGCACTCCAGATTGCTAGCAAATCCTCAGACCCAGTTTAAAGGGCAAGCTCCCAAGTAACCTTCTCCACTTGCATGTTAGAGCAGGTTAGAGCAGGAGAAAGATCACCTAAAATGCTTTGTCTAGCAGTCTTAGGAGCATTTCACTGCCTGCTTACAGCCCTGGGATTGACTCACTGTGATATTCAATAAGCTGAGAATAGAGAGCAGGTGATAACCTGTGATATCATAGATGAGTAAGGAAGGACAGAGAAGGAAGTGGAATGCCTTATGAAAGCGAGGACAGACAGGCAAGCCTCCTTTCAGGTTCTCATCTGTCAAGAGTACTGGCTCCTCTGGTAGGGACCCAGGTTCAGTTCCCAGCACCACATGGTGACTCATAACTGTCTCTAACCCCTATTCAGGGAATCCAATGCCTTTTTCTGGCTTCTGTAGGCACCTGTATACACATGTACATATACATATGTATACACATATACATACATGTAAGCAAACACTCAAAACATTTTTGTAAATATCTCCTTATTTCACTGTCCATAGTATACAGGAATCAGGTTAATCTTGTTTTTTTAAGAAACTTTAGGTAAGGGGTTGGGGATTTAGCTCAGTGATAGAGCACTTGCCTAGCAAGCGCAAAGCCCTGGGTTCAGTCCCCAGCTCCGAAAAAAAAGAAAAAAAAAAAAAAGAAACTTTAGGTAAATGACACAGATTTTATATATGAACCATCTTTGGAACAGAGCTGCAAGAGTACTTCACCCTGTGCATATTTAAAGAGTACCGTCTTCTCAACTCAGGCGATGTGTCCACAAACAACCACGCATACTTGAGTAGGTCAAAGGAAGTTATTCCGTGTGCTGAAAGTGATCACACTTCCTTGTCTCAAATGTCACGTTTACATTTGTTTTGTGACACAGTCTCACTAAGTACCTCCGACTAGTCTGGAATGCACTTATATAACCTACGCTGGTCTTAACCTCAACATCCTCCTGCCTCAGCTTGCCAAGTGCTGGGATTACAGATGTGCACTACCATGCCAACCCAAAACAGTGATTTTAAAAGAAAAGTATACCCAGGCTTTCCTATACCTTCAAACAAACAAAACCAGTAAATCTATGCCAATCATAATTTCTGGGGGCCAGAGAGGTGGCTCAATGGTTAAGAGCACCGGAGTCAAATCCCAGCAATAACATGGCAACTCACAACTGTCTGTAACTCTAGTTCCAGGGGGTCCAATACCTTCCTCTAGCCTCCCTGGGCACTGTACATACATGGTGTCCAGGCAAACGTGCAAAAAAAAAATACCCATACACATAAAAGTAATACACATAAAAAATACAAAAATTTAAAGTTGAAAATCCCAAACAAAAACAAAGTACAAGAATATTTTCAGATTTTAATTATGCATCGGTGTGAATGCATCTACATGTATGCTAGTGTCCTCAGAGGACAGAAGAGGAGATCAGATCCTCACAGCTAAAGTTAGAGCTAATGAACACGGGTGCTGAGAACTGGCTCTGCGTCCTCTAGAAGAACAAGAGTGTTCTTGGCTGCTGATCCATCTCGCCAGCCAAATGCCAGTTTTTGCAAAGTGATCTCAGGGTCAAAATTTGAAGATTCATTAAAAACTTGCCCTCAATGTATCTGTGGGATGTTAGTCAAGTCCCTTATCTTTTTAAGGGTTCACAATCATCATTTGAGAATAGAACTAACCAACCAGGTGTGGTGGCTCATGACTTTAATCCCAGCATGGAGAAGGATCTCTGAGTTCAAGGCAGGCCTGGTTTACAGAGCGAGGTCCAGGACAGACAGGGTTTTACACACACACACACACACACACACACACACACACACACACACACACTCTCTCTCTCTCTCTCTCTCTCTCTCTCTCTCTCTCTCTCTCTCTCTCCCATAATCCTGTCTTGACAACAAAAGGGGGAAAAAAGGAGAGAGAACAGAATTCATCTCTTGATGGTTTTAGAGGGAGTCTCACAAGAAAGGGAATGAATTATGAGGGAACGCTCTAGAGCTGAGGCTAGAGTGCATATTTATAGTGATCTTTAAGGCTGCAAGTGCATTCCCATTTCATCAGACCTGAGCACCAACTGCCCCATGTGTGCATCCTCACTAGGACTGCAGTGGCTAGCCTGTCTCTTTTCCAGGATCTTGCTGTAAATCAGGACACAGCCTGTGCTTCCCAAGCCTATTCACGTCACTGAAATTGCTCCTGATGTTGCCGACACAGGGTCCCAGCCTCTACTATGTCCTGTGGACTAATGCTAAACATCAAAAGGCCAGTGCTAAAGCTAACACATGCATTCTACACCCTGAGTAAAACGCAGAATAAAGCTGGTCAGGCAAATCCTCCAGGCTGTGTGCAGTGCAGTTCCTGCCTTTGCTGATTAACAGAAACAGCAGCTGTTAACAGTCACTGAGCAGGAGCCCAGTGCTGGGGCATACCCACTCCCGAACAGCTCCATAAGGCATCGAAAGATGAAGAAAGATAGTGCTGTGTACCATGGCTCAAATTACCCAGGAAGTGGCAGAACTGAGTCACAACACTAGGCTGCATTCCCCTAAGTGAGGCAGGAGGAGGCGCACAGGGAAGGAGGGTTTGAAGGGAGCTGGTGTCTCTGCCAGGGCTCAAGTTCTGTGTAACAATGACTGGTGTGTGTGCACTGACTGTCTCAATTTCACTCATGAAGGCCACATACTAGCACGTCTTACAGCACACAGGAAAGGAAAGAGACTAATTACTTAGGTTACTAACCGAAAATGTCCTGAACAAATAGGGGAGGGGCAATTCTATAATGGTCCGATGGTCCATTCACTAAGTCACAGAACTTCCCACCCTGGGAGCACCTGACACAGGAGGTCACTTTCTTATGCTGCTCTTGTTCTTCAAAGAGGGTTGCCTGTGCATCAGGAGACATCATGTTAAGGAGCATCAACGCTGTCCTATCAGTCTTCCAAGTCATCATGCACATGTACAGCAGAACCTGAAAACATATTGCCAGCACACTTCCCTTCAGAACCAAGATATACTCAGAACCTAGTAGGTCATGTGCCACCCCTGACCTGGTGACCTCTGAAGTACAAGACTTTGAGATGGACATGAGCTGTCTCTTTCCATGCATGGTCCTCTTGGACGATCTTTAAACCCTGGACAATCATCTAAGAAATACAATGTCTTACAGAGCTGGAGTGCAGAAAAGTACCTTACAGAATAATCCTGAATGCATGACTAGAGAGCAAAGTAAATGTGGTCAGAATGCCAGGATTAGCACACAGGCTCTTTAAGACCTTGATTAAGAGGCCGAGGAAGATTTCTACAACTTCTTTTTTTTTTTTTTCCCCCCGAGCTGAGGACCGAACCCAGGGCCTTGCGCTTTCTAGGCAAGCGCTCTACCACTGAACTAAATCCCCAACCCTGATTTCTTACAAGCTCAAGTCTAGCCTCAGCTATGTAGTGAGTTCCAGGTCAACCTGGACTACAATGTAACTTTGTCTCTAAACAAAATACCAGAGGAAAAAAATGGCTCATGTTTGATGCTCTCAAGAACCAAGGGCCTGCTAGGCACACAATACCAATATCTCCCAAGTCAACATTTGCCTGTGCCCTCAACCCAGAGACCTAGATGGAAGGGCTCAAGGCGGAGGAGGGATCGGAGGCCTGACATCCCTGAGCCACTGCAGCGTATTTCCCAGACCAGCTCCTTCTTCCCAACATCTGTAAGTTGTAACATTTGCAACAACAGACTATTCCCATTTAGAGAAAATTGCTGTTGCAGCTGGAGAAACACTGCTGCCGACTCGGCCTGTGTGGAGCAGTCAGGAGCATAAGCAAGCGTAAGCATACAGACATACGGAAATATTATGGGGCCTTAGTAACAGCCACAAGGAAACTCTGCTTGCACAGAACTGTTCAAAAATAAACTGGCACCACACTGTCCTCACTGCTGAGAGGACAACGTTCCTTAACAGACTTGTCTCCCAGGCTTTTTCCCCAGAGAAACAAGACAGAGTAAAAGAGAAGCCCTGAGGTCTAATTTTACCAGATGAGTAAGATCTTACATGTTTAGAGTTAGGAGTACAGAGATGAACATTCATGCAAAGTACTTCAACAAAGAAGGAATTCTAAAGCAGAACCAGAGCTGAGTGTACGACACTGGTATCCACGGCAGTGCATCTGACAGACAGCCCAGACTCAGCCAGAAGGCGGGACTCATGCTCACTGCCAGGATGACCTCTTCTTGGCCATGCACACATCCTTCACCTTCATACTAACTGTTCTCAATGACAGAAAATCCTTAGTGGCCTCAGCCTCTGTGAAAAACCAACCACCAATGTGACACACTGCTGTCCCAGACTGCTCGCTCTTTCTGGTCAACCCTGACTCACCCTGCAAGGTCTGGTGTGAAGGTCAATCCCTCTTCTACCATCCTACTGGAGGTGGGAGCCATCCCAACATGAAGAGGCCATCCCAAGGCAAGACACCCCACTCAACCCACAGAACCAAGCAACGGGAAGGTCCAGCACCCCTTGGAGCCCAGCCACATAGGCTTGGGGCTGGAGCAACTCAGGCAGTCCTGGACTCCTTCAATCTTCCCAACACCTTCAAAACAAAGCTACACCCACCCAGCAGACTCCTCAGTTCACCTACCTCAACCCATACACATGCAGAAAAAAACAACCTCATTTTGCTAAATGCTTGTCTCACATCAACACTAAGAACCAGTGGCATTTACACTGAAGAGAACTGTGTTTTTGAAACCAGCGAAATAATTACTTGAGATAGCTCTGGGGCTATCAGTTGTGTCTGCATTAGAGCTCTAGTTTCTAAACTGTTTCCTGTCAGAAAGCAGCAGACATGAGACAATATCGGAGTTCACAGTGAAAATGAAGATGGTTCTGAAGCCCAAAAGGAAAGCACAAAGTACTTGTTAAAGCCTCACACCTTTGGAATCACAGTCAATGAAAGACATGACCTTCCTTTTCCTGACTCTTACAGGAAAGGAAGGCATTACAGGACAGCTGCTGCTCTCTGCCCAGCAGGCTTCAGAGGACCCCAGCGAAGCTCCTTCTGCCAGACTGTGTATGTGCCAAGGCTCACACCACGTAGAGTGCACAAACACTAGTGGCCCTGCTCTGCCAGGTCCTTCAGGCTCAGCTACTGCCTAACAGCCTGTCACAGTTGGCATCACCTCTGGGCTGCGCCTGTCCAGCTGTCCTGCAGCCTCCCTTCATTCAGCTCCTGGAGCCCCGGGAAGAACTGACCGGCTTTGCTCTGCTTCTCTGTGTAGGACCCACAGCAGCAGGCATGCAGGAAATGGAACAAGGAGGGAGACAGAAGTCCCAGGGGGTGATAGGTTGGGAGATAGCATTCAAAAGTTGTGGATTCAGTAGTAACTTGTTTTGCCCCTTGTGTCTTTTGTATCCTCATAGCGCAAAGAAAACAAGCTAAGGGCCAGGTGTTTTGGTCATTTTCAGCTGCTCTGCTCCCTGGTAACTTCTGTCTCAGGTCACAGAGAAGGAGTCACAGAAGTAAGGGGAAGTTCAAAATCAGAAGGTCTCAGGCCAGTTGTCAGCCACCAGCCCACCCACAGGATGTTAACAGTGAAGGTCTGGGGCTCACAACATATAGTCCCCCCAAAAGAGATTTGTGTTATGTAATGGGAAGAAGGCAAGGATTATGTCTAAAACTAATCTCATGACAATGTTTTCTATACCTCTGCCTGGCAAGTGTCCTAGAAAGGAAACATGGACACTCAGCTGAAGATTTCCTAGACCTGAATATCTGCTGATACTCTACAGGGTTACAATACTTGTAAAAGAATAAAAATAACACATTTTAAAATCTGATCTTCACACAAGAATGCCAACAGTAACGTAAGAAAACACACTGAAGGAACCTAAAGATTGGAAAGAAAAACAGGAAGAGGAGCCCCGTTAGAGCTGGGTAAGTAGACAGCTCACAGTTCCTGAAGAGAGGAAGTGGCTAATGCACCCTAGACAGTGCTTTCATGAGAAACACTCAACTCCTTTTGCTCTCAAGGTTGAGAGGGTCTAGAATCCCGAAACCTGGACTCAAGAGCTTCACTGTGACTTTCACAAGCTGCCTAAGGAATTCCTATGTAAGCCACTTTCCAATTAACCTCAGGCTCTTTACCTCCTACATAAGGGAGAAATATGCCGTCCTGCCTGGCTCTCTCAATATAAGTGGAAGGTCACTATCACTGGCCATTGTACAGAGGACTCACCCACCACACTCTCACTCAGTAACGTCTCCAGAGTGCCTGCTTCTTAGAGACTGCTGCTGAGTGACCTGAGCATCTACCAGACCTCTGTGAGATGGCTCCAGGAAGCTACTTAGCAGCAGAAGAATGGTAATTTGGGCTTTATGCCTATTACCTAGTGCTATCACTCTCCAGTCAGCCAGGATGAGTAAGGAGTGAAAACAACTGGGAAGCACAGACTGGAATTCTATGCATATAAGTGAAAAGGTCCCATATACATCTGTCTAGCAGAGACAAACTCAGATAGGGACAGAGCTCGCCAGTACAATAACCGCCTAGCTAAGATAGCTTCAATCTCCAAAACCCATGAGTGGGGGCACCAAGGAAGGGAATTATTTAGCAGAGGGCTGGAGGTAGCAAAAAGACTTACCTAGTGGAAATGGCTACTTTTCAGAACAATGTTTCTAAGATACAACTTACCCATATTCACATACTCTACCCACTTAAAACAGGCGAAGTGATTACTATCAAGTTCACCATTGTGCCAGCATCACCAGTCAATTTTTACAACATTTCCAGCACACACAACACATCCCTCAGCCCCGAGCAGTCACCTCCATCTCCACCCTAACAATCACCGAATTAGTTCTCGTCTCAGGGTGGGTCTCTTTACTGGTCATATTAAAGGAACCATACAGGCTGTGCTCTTGCTTCCTCCGCTAAGCATGCTCCGAAGTTCAGGACTGCTGTGGTCCATCAGTATTTCATTCCTTAATGCAGAATAGGGTTCCACTGTATGAACATACTCCAATTTCTTTATGACTGCTTAGTTAGTCCTATACTGCATACGTGTGCATAGGTCTCTGCTTAGCCCTGCACACGCCTTCATTTCTCTAGCACAGACCTAGGAACTGCCTGGTCATACTGAGAAATAACTTCCCACAGCCCTTCTGACAAACAACTGCACCTTTTACACCAGCACCAGCAGGGTTCAAGAGCTGGAGGAGAGACAGATGCAGATGCACTCATGGACACCAGCTAAGCCGGGGAGGCATGAGCTGTCCAGTCACATGAGTAGAAAGCTGAGGTGAAGTCCTAACAGTGTCCTTTCTGCTGTGTCCATCACTGAGGAGGCTTCAACGGGTAGCTGTAGGAACAGAGTCTCTTGGATCAGCCTGGCCCCAGGGTTATCCCTGTGTACAGGACAATACACCCAGTCACCACACAGGAACGTTGGGGAAAGTGGGGGTGGTAAGGAAGGCTCAATCCCTGAAAACTCACTTGGCTCACTGGTGAGGCATAACCTAGAAAGATGGAGCACAGTGAACTATGGGAGCAGCAGCAGTGCTTCCGTAAAACAGGCCAACAACCTGTTGGGATGGAGCTGTGGGAAACAGGAATGTGCTCTTACACTGCCAAAAGGCTTTATGGGAAAAAATCTAGAAATACAGAACAAGGCTGATAATAGTTACCAACCTCTGACTCTGTAGTCCCACTCTGGGGAATACGCCCCAAGCAAATAAACGCGAAGGAAAAAATAGCTTGAACAAAATGTTCATCCCAGTAATATTTATAACGACAAAAACTGGAGACAAGTCAAATGCTCAAAAGCTAAAAAAAACAATGGTGAATTGACAGGATAGACACACAGTCACCATAACGGACAGGCAGGAAAGAGGTTTACACTTCAAACTGGACATATACACGGAGCAGCACAGACATCCGATATTTGGGGGGCAAGGGCTATGTATCCCCATTCTTGTTCCCAGGGCTTGGCATGAGGGACACACTTACATGCCCAAGTAACTACATGTCCGAATCAATAAACAACCATGTTAATTCAGTGAGTGACAGGAGCTGAGGGGAGAGAGTCATAGCGCCTGCTTCTGTCAGAGAAGAAAATGGGCTTTCTTCTTTTAATGTTCACATTCATGAAGAATCACCAGAAACTCTAAGGGCTGCAATGTGAAAATGTTTTCATCAGACAGACCCTCCTCAAATAAATGATGGTGGTGGTCTTGAACCCACCACCAGCATTTACATGAACTTCCTTCCCTCTGCATTGCCTTCCTTCTCAGTTGTCCTGAGCTAGCCACTGTCACATCGTCACCCCCAGGCACAGGGCACAGAACGACTGCCAACTCCTTTATGTCCAGCTCTTGCTCACCTGCTAGAGAAGCTACCAATCCAACTGCTGGCATCTGGTCTTGGTTTCCTCAGCACTGGCAGCACTGAAGAACTGCATCCCGACAGACTTTCCTCTGTGTGCTGGCCAGTCTCAGTCTTGCAAACAATCCCCTCCAACCTCTTCCTCTACCCACCTCCTTTCTTTCTCACTCTCACCCTCAGAAGACAAACAGCAATCAGAAGGCCTCCTGTTCCTCCCACTCCCCACTGCCACCTTCTCTGGCCAAGATTCTATTCGTTTCCACTCTTGTCACGGGCCCTCTCTTCCACAGCACACTCTACCTGAGCAAATTCCCTCATTCCACACATCAAAATGCCTTCCGCCTTTTGCCCATACCTGTTCTTAGGCTCAAACCAACACATCTGACTGCCTACTAAATGTCCTCACTCAGCCTCACTCAGCCGCCTCACACTCTGCCTTTCAATCTGCTCCAGACAGTAGGTTGTTCAAGCGTCAGGAAATGGCCCCAGCACTCACAGGCTGCTCATGCCAAAAGCTCCTCTTCCCATACCCAAACCTTGCTGACACTTCTGCACAGGGTAGGCTAAGTGATAAGAGTCTCTACAGGTTTTGATATTCTCCTTTTAAATATGGGAAAGTATTTCTGATCTAGAGGCACCAAACTCACAGAGCCGTATTTCCTTTCACTTGACAGATAGGGGTTTTCTAACCCAAATGTTGGCATCCCACACAAACAGCCCAGGTTGCCACATTCAACAAAACTTACTTTGCTGTAGAGAAATGCTTATTGGTTTACTGCCACGTGCACACAGCTATGTGACAATGTGCAAGGTGGGTTGCCAAAAGGTGACAAAGTGCTGCTCCAACAGTATTAGAATTCCTTTACAGCAGGCTAGAGAGGACTCAGAGGTTAAGAGCACTCGTTGCCCTTGCTAAGGACCCAGGTTCAGTTCTTAGGTATCTTATAATCATAGAAAAACTCCAGTTCCAGAGGACCTAACGCACTCCTGAGTGTGTGCCCCAAGCATACTATGGTGCATATGTACTTATGCACATAAAATAATCTTAAAAAAAATTTTTTGGCAGAGCTTGATAGATGGCTCAGTGGTTAAGAGCACTTGCTGCTCTCCTAAAGGACCTCAGTTTGGTTCACAATTGAGTGTCTTACAATTGCCTTTAACTCCAGCTGGCCTTTAGGGGCACTGGCATATATGACATACTTAATATACACATAAATAAACATAAATCTTTTTATTATAAAAGAATCCTTTCAGCTAGTCATGGTGGCACATATCTTGAATCCCAGAACTCTGGATGCAGAGGCAAGTGGACATCTGTGAATTTGAGGCCAGTCTAGTCTACAAAGCTAGTTCCAAGATAGTCAGAGTTGTTACACAGAGAAACCCTATCTTGGGGATCAGGAGGAGTTTTAAAAAAACAAAAAAAGGAATCGTTTCACCATGCAATACACCTGTGCTCGTGTATGTACGTCTACTGAGGGTCAGAGCTAGAGAACACACAGGATACATCAGCTCAGCTCTGCCTAGGCTTGCCTCTCACTTTAGGGTATCTTTTTTTTTTTTCTTTTCTTTTTTTTTTTGGAGCTGGGGACCGAACCCAGGGCCTTGTGCTTCCTAGGCAAGCGCTCTACCACTGAGCTAACTCCCCAACCCCCACTTTAGGGTATCTTAACATCAGAATCAAGTCTTGAACAAGTGACAGATGGCTGCAGCTACAGAGAGGCATGTCACACAGCAGCAGAGATCTGGGATGGCAGCTGAGGTGCTGCTGTTTCAGATATTCTCTGTACTTCATCTGTGGCTCCACTGCTCTCTGCTCTAGCCTCTGAGAGGCACTGCCACAGCCTGTCAAAGCACATCAAACACTCCCCTGGAGACTCCCAGTCAGGGGTGCTGCCTCTCAGCTTCCATTCAAGAGGTGCACTTCAACTCTAGAAAAGTCACATAGATGCAGGTGAGTCAGAAGGACTCTTCTGGCCGAAGTTGGGAAAAAATATAGAACTGGTCAGGAGGTTGTCCTTTGTTCAGAAGGACAGAAAATGGGGGCATTCACCAAGGGGATAAAGGAGAGAGTTCTGTCTGATGGGAGCAGACACTGCTGAAGCACATTCCCAAGCATGGACACAGGGCATTGTTAACACCACATGAATCAGAGCCCCAGGTCAGCCCCTTCAGCTCCTTTCAGGCTCCACTTTGAGTCTGCCTCCTAGAAGCAGGCCTTCCTGTCACACAAAGGGCCTCTGTGGTCCTATGTCCACAGAGGGAGAGTGGATGCTTTTCCTGTGCACAGGCAGCAGTTTCAGAGGCCCTTCCCCACAGAAAAGTCTGACAAAGCGGATGCCTCTAGAAACTGCAGTCCTGCCTCAGAGGTGACAGTCAGTGAGAGAAAATTAGAAACAGCAAGAAAACAATAATATCACAGAGCCCATGACCAGGAAAGATCTCTGACATCTGTGACTTTGACTCTTCACAAGACCATACCTTCTGCTGGTCTGATCACATCAGGCAAATTATTTCTGAGATGTAAGTCAGTGTTCATCTTAAAAATGGAATAAAATCTGCTCTGGAGGCTGTGCGGGGGACCAGTAGCTTTCTGCTTCGAGGTGGGGTGGGGTGGGGTGGGACAGGTGACTTCTGTCTTCCTGAGTGGTGGCAGTTAGGTGACCGTGCCTCTGGCCAGGTCCCTAGCACTGAGGTGCTCTGTTCTCACAGAACTTACAGTCACAGAAAGGACTTCCTTCTTCTAATGAAGAAAGGGCTGTGCAAAAGGGACACAGCCAGGGTGCTTCAAGGTGGGCACATCACTGGGAAGCCACAGGTTGGAGGGGTGAGCATTCCAGGAAGGAATCTGTGTGACGACAAAAGTTGTACAGCATAGTAGGGCTGACTTGGTGGGGAGGGGGTTGATATTTACAAACAACAATCTCCGTGGGTCAGACACAGCCTGAGTCCTTAGGCTACCGCAGCGACAATGTTCCCTCTACCTACCAGGGATTCCTCCTCCCACCCGCACCGACAAGATATATACATACATACATACATACATACATACATACACACACACACACGTATATGTATATATGTATGTGTGTATATATGTATGTATATGTGTATTTTTTTTCCAAAGCTCACCTCCACGAGAATGTTACGAAATGACACAAAATCATGGCAATGCCACACCTTTCAGAAGTTGTATTCAGAAAAGGAACTGTTCAAATAGACGCACACCTTTGAAGATAAAAAAAGCTGCACAAACCACATGAAGACAGGTTTTTAAGTGTTGTGTAGGCACTGCCTGCATTCAACTATGATGCCATTTTTTTTTTTTCAAGAACCGTTTTGCTCATCTGCACATACCAGCTGGAGCCCAGGGCATTCTACCCCAGAGAGCACTGGGCTAGTTTGCAGACAGTATTCCCAACACACTGGGACAGAAGAGGGAGGGAGGGAGGGAAGGAGGGAAGGAGGGGGGGAGGAAGAAGGGAGGGAGGGAGGGAGGGAGGGAAGGAAGGAAGGAAGGAAGGAAGGAAGGAAGGAAGGAAGGAAGGAAGGAAAGAAAGAAGGTAGGTAGGTAGGTAGGTAGGTTGGTTCTAACCTGATACTGGTTTTAGTTTAAAAACAACAAACTTGTAGTTTGGAGCAACAGAAAACTCATTTATCAAGCAATAATCTGAAACCAGTATAAGCTAAGTATACATTAGTAGCAAAATCCCCTTTACGTGAAAAAAGTGGAAGACCAAGATTCTGAGTCCTGGTCACAGCAATGATGGGTGTGAGGCTTAACTTGTAAGCTTCATTCCCATCTGTAAAATGAGGATAAACAAGATTCTACTTCATCGAGAAAATGATAAATTAAAATGACACATTTAGCGTGTGTGCCTGCATGTCTGAGGCACTCCACAAATGCTGGTCTCCCATGCTCTCACCTGCTTATCCTTAGCCTAACTCCTGTCAGCCTCTCCGGCCTAGTCCACCCAGAGGGCAGATGTCGCTTAGCTGTTGTGGTTTGCCCTGAAGTTATCTGTATTTTGATGCTAATTCCACTGCCCCAGGACCACTGCCTAGTCTTGTACTCAGGAATTAGAAGACTTCACCAGAGCCTTTTCCCCATTGAATTTGTAAAGTACAGGTGAGGGGCAGGTACAGGATAGAAGGAGACCTATCATTGGAGGAGAAGGAAGGATGGGGGGAGAGAAGTTTGAAGGAAAAGGAGGAATCTAGAAGAGACAGGACAAAGGAGAGAGAGAGGGGAGAAACCATGGCAGGTGATGTTAAGAATCTGCTCTGTGTATTTACAGGTTGTTATCAATGTTCTTAAGGGATGGATGGTACCAGGCTTTGTATGTTTAAGTGGGCAATTATATCTTATCAATTGGGTAAAAGATTATTGTGTCGTGTGTTCTTTTATGTGAAGGTTTGAGTGTAGGAAAGCATGTGGCTCGGATGTGTTTTCGCCAAGATATCTAGCAGATATCTTGGGGCACCGCGGTGCAGACCCAGCGGGGTAAAAGACAACTATACCTTTTTATTTTTATATTTTTACAACAACACTTAGCAAGGAGGGCATAAGCACCATGCACAAAAGTTCTCTGAAGAAGCTGCACCCACAGATTCTCTGCTTGATCCTGGCTGGCTAGAGTATTATGCTTCTGGTGAGATGGCAGAGGATGGCCCAGAGCTATCTTAGGCCCTTTAGTGACCATCTTTCTTTCTTTTTTTTTTTTTTTTTCTTTTTTTTCCGGAGCTGGGGACTGAACTCAGGGCCTTGCGCTTGCTAGGCAAGCGCTCTACCACTGAGCTAAATCCCCAACCCCTGGTGACCATCTTTCTTAACTTTTGTATCTGACTTGGCATATCTGACCAACAGATATACTTCTCAGATGTATCAGTAGGCTTGGCTGACCTCTAGCCTCCAAGCCTAAAGCTAAGGATGTTATGGCATCCAGAACCTACAGAGGAGACTTCCCACCTTGTGGGCTGCCTACCTGATGCTCCCACTAAAATAGCCAGCAAACGTGCTGATGGTCCCCTGCTGTTCTGGGACTGTACAAATTCATGCACCCTGTTCCGTGGTGGCACATGACATCTAGAATGAACTGGCTGTGTTCTTGAGCCTGTCTACTCTCCTTACTCCTCTTAAAGCTTAACTGTTGAAAACACAAGGATGGCTCCAAGAGACAATACCATCACCATCCATTCACACACTGTCTCCCCAGGAAACAATTCTAAGGACCGTGGTATGAAGAAGAAAAAGGAAGCCCATCTCCACCCACGGCAAAACACCTAATTGTCATACTTGCCTTACCAAATATTATCTGAGGAGCCCAAGAAAATACCTTGGTTACTATCACAACCTTAATTACCATAAGCACCTTTCCTCTTCCAACTCCCCTCCTTCCACCTACTCATTTTCCTATACTCAATAAAAAAAACAGTATTGGTTTAAGAGATGTGAGGATGAAGCGGGCATGGTGGCAGACACCTTCAATTCCAGCACTGAGAAGGAAGAGGCAAGCAAACAAATCTACAGAGTGAGCCCCAGGACAGCAGGGCTATGCAAAGACCTTGTCTCACACATAAACAAAGAAATAAGATGGAGCCTGTCACAATTTTTACATATTTTCAATAAAATTTTTAATTTATTCTGAAACGCTCAAAAATGAAGAAAAAAGGAGAGATACATGGGCAGCAACAGTAAAAAGAGATACAGTAAAGCAGGAGAAGCAGCCCAGCAGTGGTGGCACACACCTTTAAACCCAGCACTTTGGAGGCAGAGACAAAGGCAGGTGGATCTCCAAGTTCGAGACCAGTCTGGTCTACAAAGTGAGTTCCTGGATAGCCAGGACTACACAGAGAAACCCTGTCTTAAAAAACAAAAAGAGCAGGACGGTAGTATTTAAGGATACTTCTTCAGAATAACCAAAGACACTAAACTACAGATTAAGGAAGCCTTATAAGCACAGGCAAGACTTTAACATGGCTGCAGCAGAGAAAAAGACAGTTTGTCCTCAGAGCCACAGTGAGAGCCAGAAACACTGGAGAAACGATACGCTGAACAATGACAACTGCCCAGGAGAAGCCATGCCCAGCAAAACCAGCTTGTAAAAGTTAGACCTGTAGACCACATGCTAGACATGGACACCACCCGAAAGCCCTGCAGAAGGGAACCCTAAAGGCTGTGCTCTAGACGGCTTCTCTCCGCTGAGAGCACTGTAATAAAAGCTAGCTAGCGCCCCCCCCCTCACCCCAGGTAGAGAAGACAGGATTAAAACTCATCAGCAGACAGTGCTGAGAGAAACTGCTAGATACTAAGAGACAAAAGAAAAGCCACCAAGCCAAAGAGCCTTAGTTGGTACACTAAGGAGGACTCTTGTCAACTGTGGGGCTAGATGGACTAGACTGGAAGCCCACGAAAGAACATTCCCCTGGACAGAGTCCCCAGCATCAGAACTTAGGCCATCCAACATGGCATTACCAGCCCTGAATACAGGAGTGTGGCTGGTTCAAATGCCATCCCAGCATCCACACGGTGGCTTATAACCTTCTATAATGTCAGCTCCAAGGGATCTGATACCATCATCTTGTCTTTGTTTTCACAAGGCACACACATGATGCACAAACATACATGCAGGCATCCATGTTTGGGGGAGGGAATTACTTCCAGAGGCTAGAGAGGGTACCAGATCCCAATAGGTTATTGAACGCTTGGAACCAAACTCAGGTCCTCTGGAAGAGCAGCGAGTGCTCTTAACTGCTTAGCCTTCTCTCTAGCCACTCCTAATTTTTTTTTTTTTTTTTTTTTTTTTTTTTTTTTTTTGGTTCTTTCTTTCGGAGCTGGGGACCAAACCCAGGGCCTTGCGCTTCTTAGGTAAGCGCTCTACCACTGAGCTAAATCCCCAACCCCTCCCCTTTTTTTTTTGAGAGACAGTCTCACTTTGTATCCTTTGTTGACCTGAAATATAGTAATATATAGACCACCCTGGCCTTGAGGTTACAGAACTCCATCTGCCTCTGCTTTCCCAAGTGCTGAGATTAAAAGCATGGAACCCCACAAATTGCAACCATTCCCTAGTGTTTTTTAAGAGTTCTGCAGTAACTCAATGCCTGAGTTTATTTACACACACACACACACACACACACACACACACACACACACACACACACACCCCTCATGACTGACTTAATAGAGGAGACCAAATCAAATGGGCAGAACCTGGATCAAGAAGAATCACTGTGTTAAATAATACTAGCTGACTCCAGCAAGAGATGATCAATTACATTATTAGGAAAAGGAAGCCAGATGAACTGTACTATACAAAACACATACTAGAACTACAAGAGGGGCTAGAGAGATATTGTCTTGCAGAGGAAACAGGTTCAATTCTTAGCACTCACATGGCAGCTCAGTCACAATCATCTGTAATTCTAGTAGCAGGGGATCCCATGCCATTCTCTGGCCTCTGAGGATACCAGGCATGCATGTGGTGCACAGATCTTCATCAGACAGGCAAAACACTGCATGCGTAGGTAGGTAGGTAGGTAGGTAGGTAGGTAGGTAGGTAGGTAGGTAGACAGACAGACAGACAGACTGACTGACTGACTGACAGGGAGGGAGGGGGGAGGGAGGAAGGAAGGAATATAAACAGACAGTAAATTGGAAAAAAAAAACATACTGAAAATATAAGAGTGAGTCTAAAACATTGAGAAAAAAAGCGTTACTCAGGTGGGCAGGGGCTGCACTGAGAAGCTGCTCCCGGCTGCAGCCTCTTGCTTTAGGCCAAAGTGTTACTGGAAAGCTCACAGTTAGAAGTGCCAGCTTTTTCAGGAATACTGACAGAAGGCGCCCATTACAGTGACAAGGGAGTCACAGCTCTGCCCTGCAGGATGAACACATCACTCATGGAGCTTACTTTGTTCTTGGCCTTTATAGATACACTTTACAGGTACACTTTTATTAAATTCATCTTTAAGCATAAATTTAATTTTAAGCACAAATAAGTTATTTATAAAGATACCCATTTTCATGGAATATATATATTTCAGAAATTTTACTTGTTTTTTTTATCATTGTCTTGTTAGATACAAAGAAAACTCCAATTCCCCACACTCTAAAGGCAGTCTAACTATCCAGAAATGAGCTCAACCTGGACTACAGGAGGTGGTCTGGAAGTTAGACAAAAGCCAGCATTCCTCAGGAACTTGTGAAGCTGGTTCCCCTCTACCAAAAGGAGTTATTTCCTTTCTGGCAGAAGGGGCACATGGTGACCTGTGGCACTTAATCAGCATATCAAAGCATATGCTGGTATCACAAGTGACTGTTACAGATTTCAAAGTCCGTCCTTGCCCTTCTCACCACCTCCTCTCCCCTAAGCTCCAGCTCATGGGCTTCCCTCTCCCTGCTACTCCTTCTCCTTTCGACCTTGCTAACCTTGCTATGTCCTGCCTACTTTGCTCTCCTGTGCACGTGCCTGCCCTCCCCCTCTCCCTCCCTCCCCCCCCTCACTGCTTTTTCCATTCTCTCCCCTGCTATTTTTCCATTTCTCACAGACAGCCCTGGCCATGTTCAGTCTACTTCTTCCTCTCTCTGCTCTGTACTCTTTCAGATGCCTCTAGCTGTTTTCTCTCTCCTGTCTACAGTAAAAGCCTTCCTCCTCCTAATCATACCATGGAGAGCAGTCATACTGTCAATTTATACAAACCTCACTGTGTAGCCCTAGCTGTTCTGGAACTCAGTATGTAGACCAGGCTGGCCTGGACCTCACAGAGATCCCCCTGCCCCTACCTCTGCCCCCACCCCCTGAGTGTTGGTATTAAAGATGTGCACCACACCCTGTTTCAAACATTTTTAAGGATTATACTCTAAATGTTTTAGAAAATAAAAACACATGCTCTCTGTAAACCTCCCCCAGGGTACTAAACAGGCTTTAGACAGTGGCAGAGAAGCAAACCAAGGTAGATGAACAGTCACCCAATGTTCTTAGCCAGTCTCTGCTTATATCTGAGTTTCAGGAGGACTCAAATTCAGTTTTCAGCAGAGAACTTTGTGAAGGATGAATGCAAGAGACGGACTCCAGAGCTGCACATGCTAAGCACTGGTCTATTCCAGGAGACTAAGTTTAAAGATTCTGAAAAGCTGTGAACAAATTTCACTTCATTAATTTTTTTATTTACATTATAATTTTTAAAAAGTCATATGTTGCAAAACCTGTCTCGAGACTTAAAAGCTGTCAGTATTCCCATGCAGGAACTGAAACACACAAATACTAAGAAAAAGAAGCTTGTGTTCAGGGTTTTCCTGTCATGTTTCCTCTTTCAAAGAAGAACGAAGTACTTGTCTATTTCTTGTACTAGATGTGATCATAATAGGTCTGGCAGTCTCCTCTACAGATGACACAGAATGGGCCTCACTCGGCTGGGACCTAATTTAGGAGAGAGGCAGGAAAGACCACGAAATAGAGACCTCTTTATTTTTCAGAAAAAGTGTCCGTCAGAGGCAGCACTGTCAGTGAGTGCCCTTTGTACCGACAGTGACCTCATTGTACATTATGCTCTGTATCAATCCACTTTATTCCTTATGCATCTATGCCAAATAGTACTCAGCAAAAATTGTTATTAATAAGAGCTGAGTGTTTGGATATAAAAAGAAGAAAATGAACTCTTGGGCCCAGGGTTGTGGTTCAGCAAGAGAGCATTCCTGCCTTGAACTTGATCTGAGGGAAGAGGAGACCATCCAAGGGATAATGTTGAGAAAGCATGTCTACCAGGCAAAAAGTAATGACCTAGAAAGCAGGAATCTTGGCTTCGCAACTCAGCTAACAAGCTATGTGACCTTGAACAAGTCACCGCCCTTCTCGGTCTTGATTCCTTTATCAAAATGGAGTCACTCCAAAAGCGCTCTAAGTACCAAGTTCTTACCTTTAAAAGTAAGCCACAGAATACCTTAGCATGTGGGTGAAGAGTCAAATAAAAAGAAGGACAACAAAGAAGGCTTATTCATTCTTACTGACTGGTGCAGCCCTCACCTGCAAGGCATGCTTTGGCTTGAACTTATGAAACCTCTTTGTTATTTTTAAAATGCGGCATTTAAAAAGTATTCGGTAGAATTTCCTATGATCCAAAACATTTGATAAAAGGGCCATTCATAGCTACAAGAGCCAAACTAAAACTGGTGGGCCTGATTCAGGTCTCAAAGTCAGGCAATATATACTAAAAAAAGTACTAGGCACATAGGCAAGTCACAGCAGTGACGCTCTAACAAGCAAGCGTGTCTGAGTGGTGGCACAGCCCACCCCAGCACAACATTTACAAGGACTGCACCAGGCGATGCCTGGTTCAATGTTCATAGCAATAGGTAACCCAGTAAGTCATGTACGAATGGTCACTGAAGCAGTGGCAGGGGTGGGTACCTTTTTAAGCTTTAAGTTACAATTACAGTACTACAAAAATAAGGGAGGAGGGAGTGGAAATTTTTCAGTTCCAGAATATGACTTTTGAGATAAGAAATAATTTAAAATGTACATGAGGCTGCTCAGTTTTTAAAACAGAATGTTTGATATCGAGTCAGGATATAAAGTTTATAGCGCTGGGGATAGGGCACAGGGTCTGAGAAGAGAAATGAGGAAAGAGCTGACTCAGGCCACAAGGGAGAAGAATGCTAATTGGGGGAGTGCACCCCACACCCAACCAAGTACAGTGAACTGGAAAAGCTCATTTGCTGGCTGTTCTCTCTGTGTCTATAGATTAGCTCTGGTTTTTAATAAAGGAAACAGGATAAATAATTAGCACACGGTCTGAAAGTAAGGAAATATCAGCCTCTAGTCACAAATGGTTAACTCAGGTAACTCAGATAGCTAGGCAGTCAGAAACACTCCCCTAGAGGTATGCAAGCCGGAGGAAACCATGCTGAAGCAGTTCAAAGTCATCTACTGGGAAAGGAACCATGTGTACACATTCCAAGCCAGAGTCAAAGATTATAAAGCACACGTATTCATTTTTTTGTTCAGGTCAAAATCTAGCACAGGAGAATCAAGCACTTGCAGTCATTTTCTCAGGGCATACAGGACAAAACATTCCATGCTGGTTAATGTGGAACTTGGCTGAAGACTTCCGTCAAGAACCTCTCAAACTAGGTCTGCTTACTTACAAGGTGAGAAGGCTGGCAATCACGCGAACAAGAAAAAACGAAAGTGCAGAAATTCTCCTTTCAGACAGGTCTACCTTAAAGTACACTCACGTTTCTCTGTCAAGCGCTGGCTGCAGCAGCCTAACTTTGCAGATCTGCTCAGTACCTGCCTCCTTCCGACCCTGCTCGTAGGTCTGACCTCCCTCTCCCAGCCCAGTTCTCCCAGCAAATTTCATCATTTCCTGTTGGCTGCTGAGAGAAGGTCACTCCTTACACTGCTGCACTCACAGTACAAGATCCAGGTTCTGACTGCTGCTGGCTCCTGCGTGCCTGGGCCAGCACAGAACAGCTCTCCTTTCAGAAAGTGACCCCAGGAATCTCAGTATTCCCATGGAAAACCAGAGAAAAGAGGTCTGGTAACGAATTCATGCTGCTCCTCCCAAACCAGTGTGTGCTTACCAGCTTATGTGACAGACTCAGCCTGTCTTTAGGGTCCTTCTACTGAGGACAGAAAAGGGCACGCTTGGAGTTTCAGGGGCAGACTTGCCTCTCTGTGGGTGGGCTAACTCGGTGTCCCTACAACCCTTCTACTCTCATGCTGAACTCTCCAAGGCAGACTAGCTTGTTAGTGGAAGACAAGGGGGAGCCTGATACAGAAGACAGGACAGGGACAGGTATGGAGCAACTGTCTGCTAAGAAGGAGGGCTCACAAATATTCAAGATTAAAAAGCGAAAGCCACCCCACTTTTTCTAGAACAAAGACCTGAATGGAAAAGGAAAAACAATGCTAAAGTTTTGGGTATAGTGTGTGCACAAGAATGCACAGCCATGGGGTTGGGGATTTAGCTCAGTGGCAAGCACAAGGCCCTGGGTTCGGTCCCCAGCTCCAAAAAAAAAAAAGAACAACAAAAAAAAAAGAATGCATAGCCATGCGCCCCTTGGATGGAACAAGGGGAGAACCCCATCCAACTGCTGGGATGAGGACAGGAAGTGGAGAGGAGAAGGGACAGGGAGCTTCTGAGTGTCTGGTTCTTTTGTTTTTCCCTTCAGTACTTGAGACAGAACCTGGACCTCATGTAGCCCGTATCACTGCCCTACAGACCCACGCCCACACATGTTTTCTGGTTCTTGAACTAATTACATACAGACTGTATATGTGAAAACCCATGCACATTCATGTCTGCACATTTTTTGTACACATATTATTTGCCAATAAAGATTATTTAAAATAATAGGCAAGATGGCTCAGCAGGTAAAGGTGCTTGCTGCAGCCCAGCCCTCCCCGAAGTCCTATCCCGTCCACAGCAGCTAGGATGCTATGTTTAAGTGGCAATGGCTGGAAAAGGGTCACTTTAGGATTAAAATATGATCCAAGAGGAAGAACAGTAAAATTAGTGTATGTGACTGACAAATCAATACGCCTTCAAGGGGAAATGATGCACATGAACATTCTGTCATTTATCAGGGTCCCTGATGTCACTGTTCACTTAGGCATGTCACTCAAAAGTCAGCTAGTCTCACCTTGTACAAATCAGTTGGAAATCTCTTAAATCTTGTGCTGGAAATCTCTTAACAGAAAGATTAAAAAAAAAAAAAAAAAGACCAACAGAAGTGACAGGCTCATGCTTCCCATATATCTGGGTCCCTGAACTCAGTAGCACAAAGCCAGATGGCTCAGCTGGGCTGGTGATAGAAGTCCTGCAAGAGCCCTCTGACAACAGGGCCATTCCTTAGCATTCCAGCGCCACATCTGCAGGAAGATCAAGCCAGCTACCCCAGCAGAGGCCACTAGGGTACAGCTGTCCTATAACAGCGTTCTCAACCTATGGGTCACAACCCCTTGGACAAATCTTCAAGATATATTTATATTATGGTTTATAACAGTAGCAAAATGAAGTAGCAATGAGAATAATTTCAAGGTTGGGGCTCACCACCGCATGGGAAACTATTAAAGGGCTGCAGCATTAGGAAGGCTGAGGACTGCCAGTCTAAAAGCACTGAGACCTAGGGTCTTGTCTCTCCTCCCTTCTGCTTCCTTCCCTTGACAAGATGCTGATCTGCATACGACTGAGTGGCACTGACAAAACATCTATGTCCCCAGCCTCCAAGTTCACTGTGCCTTTCCCTGGCTTAACAACCAGCAAACACTCACTCGCCTGTGGTTTTAAAGAATAGTTTCTGTTGTTGAAATATAACCTAGCCACATAGTCCAAGCTGGACACGAACTTGGGACCCTCCTGCCCTGACACTGGTATCTACCTTTCTGTAGATAACAGAGAATGGAATCTTAATAGTGTAAAGTCTGAGAAAGCGGAAGGCTCTTCTTGGGCTCCTGCATGGCTTCTGCCATCCCAAGGGGAGCAAAACTCCAGTGACAGAACTCAGCCACTGCCACTTCTGCAGTACACTACAGACAACACTGACCATGAACTGCACCGAAAGGTACCAGAGTCAAGGACTAAACTCCCTATCATTTTAGCCTAAGTATATTCTACTGGGACTCAAACTCTAAGGTCTACCAGGGGTTCCTTCTGGCTGGCATTGCTCAGCTTCTCTCTGCTGTCACAAGAGTGCCTTGCAGTGGCAGCATTCAGTTCGATGGCTGTGAGGCAGGCAACAGAGCTGTGCTTGTCTTCACACACCAAGAGAATACTCAGCTTCAGAAACTTCCGACCAAGTCAGTCAGGAGTGTTAGGTCATTTGGAGACAGGAGGGTAGTGGCTAATTTCAATCCTCATGTTAGTCTTGCCTATTTTTTAGGAACCAAGATGTAAATGAGTCATCTGGATCTATTCCTCCCACATCTATGCCAAATTTCTAACAGCCTCTATCAGAAAATGCACCAGCACAAAGCTGAACTATCTTTGGCAAGGTCTCTTACATAAGCCTCTTTGCTTTTCTGGCAGTTGTCCAATCATGGAGAAGGAGAGGGAAGAAATAGAAAAGGGAAGCAGCAACACCACGCTAACCAAGGCTGAAAGCCCAACTAGAGCACCAATGTAATACAATGGTTTTTCCACTCACTGAACATCGTGTAAAGCCCCCAACGCCATCAAGGGAATTGATACTTGGGTTCTTTGTGTGTGTACATGCACATTTGTTCAAATGCGTGTGCGTGCATGTTTGAGACAATCAGGTACCGTCCATATTTTTTTTTTTTTGAAACAAGGCATTTGAAACTGTGGCATTCTAGCTGGTAAGGACCCCTCTATCCAGATTGGGCTGCCCTCGAACTCAGAAAAATCTACCTGCCTCTCCCTCCTGAGGGCCAGAACTGAAGACTTTCGAGCTGCCATATCTGACTTTTTTTTTGAGACAGCACCTCTCATTGGCCTGCAGTTTGCCTAGTAGACTAGGCTAGATGGTCAGTGCACCCCAGCGGTCTGCCTGGCTCCGCCTCACCAACAATGAGATTACATGCATGTGCCAGTACATCTAAGTCTTCCCCAAATGTTCCGGGGTCAATTCAGGTTCTCAGTTTGCACTGCAAGAACTCTGCCAACTGAGCTATCGCTTCAACCCAATGCCTGGAGCTCCAACCGAAAACATGGAGGTAGAAGTGTCTTTGTGGAGGCTTAGATGTCACACGACCCCTGACTTGGGAACAGTTTATACATTTTCTAGGCAAAATACTGAAGATAGAGCATAATCCAAGAAGGAAACCTCAAGTTCAAAAAATCAATGCTGAGCAAGCTTCAGTGAGTTAGGAGGCATTTTTAGGAGTAAAAGTAGGTCATGTTGTGTGAATGCCTCATTGGTATGATTTTCACCCATTTACTTATATCATGTGTTAGCGTCCTCACTGTGTGTGTCACTTCTAAGGGAGCATGTCCTCAACAGCAACTGTGGGACCGTGGTCCTTCTCGCCTTTGAATCCCAGTTACCAAATGTCTTCTACTACTCTCTACTTCACCATACAGCACCATGAGGTGCTGCCCCAACACAAGCCCAAAAGCAACAGGCAACCAATTGTGCATGGCATCTCCAAATCCATCAACCAAAATAACGCTTCCCTCTTGACCGTAGGTGGCTGTTACAGTGATCATCTGAGTGACTTTTCTCAGTGCTGAAACAAACATCTACCAAAGGCAACGTAAGAACGAACAGAGCACGTCCACATGGCAGGAAGGATGAGACAGTAGGCATATTGCATACCAGTCCAGAGGCAGACAGAGCTGAATACCAGTGCTCTCAGCTCATGTTATCTTTTATTCAGTCCAGAACTGCAGCCCATGGAAGGGTACCACCCACAGTTAAAGTGGGTCTTCCCACCTCAACAATCCAATCCAGAAATCCCCTCAAACACACGCCCACAAGTGTGTTGATTAGGTTGATTCTAGAGCCTATCAACTTCGCAATTGGACTGTCTCAGTGAGGGAGAACTAGCACTCTGCCTGACACTGTATGGAGGGAGAGCTGCAGGCTCAGTACAAGTAGTGCACTATGCCTGTTCTTAAGCACCTTCAAGTCTGGCAGGGTAGGTGGGCAAATATCCAGAGGACCACACAGACTGACAGGCACTGTATTTAGAGACCTAAGCAGGGAACCAAGGTAGACCAGGGAACGGAGAAGGGGAACAACTAACTCCCTAGAAAAGTAAGGGAGGGAAGGCCATCAAGCAGGAGCTCCTGACTGAATTAGAAAGTGCCTTTTATTGTAGGCAAGAAAAATAGCCACCTTTATTCCACCCACTAAGGACATTAAAAACAAAACAAAACACGAAAACCTGTTAGCTCCCACTATTTCCATCTTCAAGAGATCTTACTAATAAAGACATTCTAGGCTGACCTGAGTTCAATTCCTAGGATCCACATGACAGGTAAGAACCCACTCCCACTCCTGCTAGTTGTCCTCTGACTTCCACACATGCTGTGTAGTGCACACATGTGCACACGTATATATTAATAACATGAAATAACTGTGACTGTTGAGTTTCAGACAAGAAGCTGAGGTGTATATTCTACATACCAAAGTGGACTGTACCTGGCCTCCAGGTTCTCCCAGCATCCCTCAGTATCTGGCATACCCCACCTTCTACCCTGACCTGTCCAGCCCAGGGGCTGGGCTTCCCCTCACCAGAAGCTCTTTCCTATATAATCCATACATTTTGGTCTCTCTCCTCTCTCCCCTCTCCATTTCTCTCTTTCTCTCCCCCCTCCCCTCCCCTCTGTCTCCCTCCCAATGGCAACTTCTCTGGCCTCCTTCCTTGGGACCAGTGAACTAATCCACGAGCTGCTTCCCAATAAACCTGCCTTGAATATATGCTAATCTGGCTTTTAATTTTTAATTTTATTAAAATTGGCTTATTTTGCCACAGAGAATAACTTATCAGTGACTATACAGGTGGAGAAAATGTATATTGAGGTGTATTATGGTTTGTACGATGTTCAGCCAAGGGAATGGCACTATTAGAACGTGTGGTTCTGTTGGGAGTAGGTATGGCCTTGTTAGAGAGAGAGAGAGAGAGAGAGAGAGAGAGAATATGTGTGTATGCATGTGTCAGAAACAAGAAGGGGACAGGACAAGATATAGGTCCCAGGGACATGTCCTTTGTGACATACTTCCTCCCACTAGTTCCCCTAAAGTCTCCAGAATCTCCCCAAGCAGCACTACCAGCTGGGGACCAAACCTCCACCACTCCACTACCTACTTGCTTCTGGCTGTCCTCCATCTGCCCACTGCAGTAGTTTGAATGAGATATGTCCCCCATAGGCCCTAGCCTTTGAACATTTGGTCCCCAGTTGGTGGCAGGCACTATTTGGAGAGGTTTGGAAGATGTGGCCTTAAAGGAAGAATGTCAAAGTATGCTTTAGGAGTTTACAGAGTCATGCATCCCATTCCCTGGGTTCCCTCTCTGCTTATGTCTGTAGTTCAAGATGAGCTCTCGGCACCCATGCCCTCCTGCTGCCTCCACCCTGCCACTATGGACTCCAACCATCCAGAAAAGGAACCAAAACAAACTCTTCTCTAAGTTGGTTTCCTTGGTCATGGTGTTTTATCATAACAACAGAAACATCAGTCCTACCCACTAATGGCTCCGTCTAGTGAATGACAGACAGTAAATTCCAAGGATCCAACACTTTTATGTCTACCTAAAGCATGCATCTTTCAGTTTCCAAGGTTGGCTTTGAACTGGAAGCAACCTTTTCGCCTCATCTTCGCAAGTGCTGAGATGACAGACATGAGCCACCACACCCACTGACACACAGCACTTATGGTGAACGCCAGATGACTGGCACCGGGCCTGACAAACTTGCTTCTATCACACCCACTTCCAAATGACAGAGATGTTGGCCTATCAGGAGGAGGGCTCTTCCCAGAACACTCTTTTGTCTGTCTACCGCCTCCAAACACGTAATAGAGAGCTCTGGGAAGATCATCCAGTTGAGAGGGCCTAAGCAGTAAGAGTGCAGTTTCTTCTTCTCCCTTCTTCACCTCTGTCATCCAATGGCAGTCACACAGAACAGGCAGATCTCCTTTGCAGACCCAGCTGACTTTCAGGAAGACTGGCCCTCGGCCTAGGATGTGGACAGCAGAGTGAGCAAGTGCACTTGTGAGTGCTGCAGATAAGCTCTATTCTATTCTACCACATCCCTTATGTGGGGAGCACACCCCACAATCACCTTTGCCTCTGAGAAACACAGGTATCCCTGCCCGGGAGATCTGTTTAAAGAAGGCTCGAAGACACAGTGCTCATTGTGGTTTGGACCACTGAAGCAATCTAGTATCTGCTGACAGAATAAACTGGTCTGTGCATGACAGGGGGAATTTTTGTCAACTTGACTTCACCAGCAGATACCTAGATATTTGACCAAATATTCTGAATGCTTCTACAAGAAACAAAATCCACATTTAATAAAAATAATTTTAATGTTTTAAAACTTATGCGCATTGGTGTTTTGCTTGCATGTATATGTCTATATGAGGGTGTCAGATCCCCACTGGAATTGTGAGCTGCCATGTGGATGCTGGGAATTGAACAAGGGTCCTCTGGAAGAGCAGCCAGAGCTCTTTTAACTTCTGAGCCATCTCTCCAGCCCCCTGAGATCAACATTTTAATCGGCTGGCTTTAGATTGTCCTCTCCAGTGTGGGTATGGATGGGCCTCATCTAATCAGCTCAAGATCTGAGCAGAACAAAAGCAGTAAGGAAACGGCCGGCTGCCCACTTCAGGCTGGCACTGCTTTGCTGGCTCTCCTAAGCCACAGTGCAACAGTGCAAGCACACAGGCACCGTTAGCTTTATTTCTACATAGAGCATTAATTCAAATGCATGCAAAAGACAATTATGAGTCCTGCTTCATAAAGCACATAGGAACATTAGATAGAGTAGTAATACAGATATATATATAGTATTGTTTGAAGGGAAAAAAGAAAATCGAGAGAATGACGAAGGTTCTGGACCACATTTATTCCTAGCAGGATGCAGCAGCTTCCCTGACATATACACAATGGTTTCCTTCTCAAGCTGGGAGGCTGTGGGAGGCTGGCCCTCACGGATTCATTGATATGCTTCAAACTTGAGCTAACCAGAACTACAGATACAGCTCAGTAGTAAGCACACTGGCCTAGCTCACACGAACCTCTGGGTCTATCCACAAGACCTCAGACGCCTGAAGGATAAAGTAAAGAAATAAAATTTGCATATCTATCTCTCTTCTTTTAGATGAGTTTAAAATTGTATTAAACAAGACAGTTCTAGAGACAGATGCCAGGAATGCCACAAAGACAGACACAAGAAGAAACCTCTGTTTAGCTAATGCAGAACCAAAAGCAGGAGTGTTGAGACACCCCTAAGCCCAGCCCCCCCATCCCAGCTTCCAACTCCCCACCCCCATGGCTTTCAGGCCAATCTGACAGTCTGGTCTGCCTGCAGCCCTCTAAGTCTTAGGCCTTCCTTCCCTCTCTCATTTTGAGAACATACATCCTCTTGTGTGGAGGTCAGAAGGCAACCTACTTTCAAGTCATTCATTCATTCACTCATTCATTCCCCACTGAATTTAATTAGGGTTGTTTGCATGACCACAGGGAGTAGATCTTTGTTCTTGATATCTTAAACTGAGACAGACTCAAAGGAAGTGGAATCACTGAGTTTCAGAGTGATGCCCACTGAAGCTTCCTCTTTAAGGCTGGTATGCTGTGAGAACCTAGAGAAAGACACCCACGGCTCTGCTACCAAGGTTTGGCTTGACCTGAAATGAGTCTGAGGCTTATTATTATCATCACCACCTCCGTGTTTATCTTCTGTTTTTATCTGGCATGAGCATATAGTAACAAACCTAGTAACTTGTAACTAAGAAATCCAATGGTAAACACTGCAAATAGCTTTTGTTTACATGCAACAAAAAAAGTACATAGGGGCCACATCAAGTTGGTGGCTAAGAATCTACTTTGTCCTGCTGACAGCAAAGCAGAGCTCCTGGCTCCAGGCAATGACATTCCTCTGCCCTGAATTCACCCACCCACATGGGGCAGAGCAGGGAGGTTTCTATGTGTGAACTGACAGTAAGTTCAGGAATGCGGTCTGGTCACGTTTATGGCATTCCTGAGGATGATGTGCTGTGTTTCTGGCCTGAAGTTCTCATGGCCTCACCTGAGATCACACAAAGGTAGTTGACATCCTGAACCCAGCCTGGCCTAGTCTGTTATGTCTCCAACTCTGCAGGGTGCTCTATGACATTCCCAAATGCAGCTCCAGGACCAGTTCCTCTTCCCCCTGGCAACAGCATCTCAGTTGGGCTTTGGGGAATCTCCTGCCCCTTGGAAACAACAGTCCCTGCCTGGCTCCTTTTCAAGTTTCCTGAATCTGTGAGGCCAACACACCCAGTGTCTCCCAAGGACTGACTTTATGCTCAGGCTTGCTTAGATCACAAAACCCTTACAGTTTACTGTCCCCTACACACAGACCACTGATTGGCCTCTATGAATAACTGAGACACAAAAACTTCCAACGCATCTGAAATGCTCTTGCTATTGTCCAATGCCCAAGGACAGTAGCATATGTTTACATCTCTGCCCAAGAAATGATATTAGGTTAAGCATAAAGACAGTCAACTACACATAGATATCAATGGCCCTGGCCAAATGCCTTCTTCATCATGAAGTCTGTGATTCTTCCTGCTGGCGAGTGCATGCATTCACTTAAGGCAGTGCCTCTGACCTTCCTAACGCTGAGTGAGACCCTTTAATACAGTTCCTCACATCATGGCAACCCCCAACCATAAAGTTATTTTTGTTGCTACTTCATAACTATAATTTTGTTACTGTTATGAATCATCATAAATGTCATAAATATCTGTGTTTTCCAATGGTCTTAGGTGCCCTCTGTAAAAGACCCTAAGTGGTCAGGACCCACACAGGTTAAGAACCGCTAACTTAAGGCATCTGCTTAACACACGTGTGGTATAGGTATTTAACTGTGGGCATTGCCCATGAGGCATGAAAATTCCTGCTGGCAGAATTCCCCTTAGCTTACAGGCCACATGGAACAAAAATATCTCCACATTGTCCCTAAACCTCAGCCTGTGACAGTTTTGTTAGTGTAAATTTCCACATATAAATGCACACATAAGACAGTGGCTGTAAGATAGTGCAGTGTGAGAGCCCTTGCTGTGCAAGCATGAGGTCTTGAGCTGGAATCCCAGCACCCTGATAAAAGCTATGTGTACACGTAACCCCAGCACTTATGTAGAAGACAGGGAAGGGGGGTGGCAACAGGCAGGTAGCTGAGGCTAGATGACCAGACAGGCTAGTAGAAAAACAGTGAGCTCCAGGTTCAGTAAGAGCATTACCTTGAAAGAGTAGGGCAGAGAATGATAAATAGAATGAACACACAATGAACGAACACACACACACACACACACACACACACACACACACACACACACACACACACATCTCAGACTCCACACATTGACCACACCACCTGAAGTAACCCATCTTACTGCCCACTCCCTTGCTGACTACAGGACTGTGTCTCCTCTAAAGCTACTGGCTACCTGGCTTCACTACAGTGTGCTGCTGCCAGTGCACCATGCGAAGGATACTCCCTGAAGAATGACAAGAACCAGCCAGGTGAAGAACAGAGGCCTTCACCTGAGAAGAGGCAGAGGCCAGCGCACAGGCATTTGTCTGCACCCATCTCTATTCTCGCCTGTACATCCTAGGAAAACCTTCCTGAGGCTTAGGTCTCACTCCATTCTGCTTGGAAATCTCCAGATTCCCACAGCCTGAACAACTAAGACATGAACTGCTTGTGTGAGTTTTATAAATAAAAATATGCAGTTCTATACACATGTAGATACTAAATTTGCTCCATGAAAGCCCTGACTAAAAAAATATCTCCTGGGGTTGGGGATTTAGCCCAGTGGTAGAGCGCTTACCTAGAAAGTGCAAGGCCCTGGGTTCGGTCCCCAGCTCCGAAAAAAAGAAAAAAAAAAAATATCTCCTTTATGGCCCACAAGGCAACCACACTCAATACTTAGTTCTAGTTCACAAGTGTGGAGAGAGATGGGATCCTGACTCTGCACACAGAGAGTAGTCCAAGTTCAAATCTTGACTCAGTCACTTACTAGACATGTAAGTTGAAAGATTTCCTTTTACTTGTGTATTCATGTGTGTCTCTCTGCTTCATGTGTGCAGGTGTCCCTAGAGGCCAGAAGAAGACTGACTCTTCCAGAGAAAAGGTCTGATGTGAGTGCTGGGACCAAGCGTGGGAGCTCTGGAAGACGTCAAGGCCCACAGTGCTGAGCTGTGTCTCCAGGCCCTGGCCAGGTTCCCACAACCTCTCCATCTATGCAGAAACAACCATGCAGAACTGCAGTAAGAATCAGAGCCTAAATATGCATAGCTGCTTACAGGCTGCTCGGGGCACCACAGAAGAGCTCCACCTCAGGTCTCTACAACACCTCTCAACACAGCTGGCTTTTCCCTCCAGGACTTCAACTAGCCACTCATTCACAAGTAACTCAAAACAGCCCACTTTTCCTTCGAACAACCACTACCCCCACTGACTCAAACCATCATGCTCCGACAGTAGTAGTCACACCTTAAGGCCTCTAAGAATTGTGATTTTTAATACCCACTTCCAAAGAATATGACAGAGGGCAAAAAATTTGGATGTGCTAGGGAGAGCAGAGTGCTATTTTTCTAGAGTGCTCCTTTTCTTCCTTACACGTGTTTGTTTGTCTGTTTATCTATTTCTTTGGGAGGTGGAAGCATAGAGACCACAGGACAACCCGTTGGAGGTCCACCCAAGCACTCTCCCCTCTCTACACTACCAAATGCCCCAGAAAGCTCTCAAGCACAAGGTACTTGAAGAGACACACAGGTAAGCATGGCTGGAACCAGAAGCTGACAATGAAATAAACCTGAACTCATGCTCATGCTCATGTACCCCAACCTTCTATGCCCCTCTATCTCTGGGTCCCCCTTCCTCTTCTACATCCCTACATCCCTTAGCCGCCCTGAAACACCAGGGAAATGAGATTGCTCAATCCTCTCTCCTAGTAACTAAAAGATACTACACAGTCACGGAAACAATTGGGTTCAAAGGTCAGAACCCCAAGAGCCTGTAGGAGTGTGCCTCAGGTATGCAAGCCAGGCATCCTCCCCACACCCTCCCTGAACTACAGCTGAGCAAGAACCAAGCCAGGCAGCAACTTCTGAAGTCACTCAGAGAGAAAACAGTGAGTTCTAGAGACACCAGCCTTAAGCCATTCTAATCACCCGTGGCCCAGTCCCTACATTCCAAGGAAACATTGCAAGAACTCAAATTAGTCTTTGAACTTACCGTCAAAATTCCAGCAGTAGACACATTTGGGGAAATATGTTAGAGCAGTGAGATGGCCCAGTGGGCAGAGCTACCGCTATAGGAAGTCTTGACAACAGGAATTCGATCCCCACAACCCACAAGGTGGCAGGAAAGAACCAACCCCCAAGGGTTGTCCTTTGACTGGCATAGACAAAATTAGGGCACATGCCTGCACTCACATAAAAATAAAAAATACGTTTCTGTTAGATATTATTTTTCTATTGGGGGAGGCTAGTCTATATAGTCAGTTCTAGCGCCATCCCACCTAGCCGGATCCTATAACACAATGAGATCCCATCTCACTAACAGGAAAGAAGGGAGAAGGGGAGAGAGAAGTGGGAGGGAGAAAGGGAAAAAGATCATCAGTGTAAAGAAAAAGCACACAGTGAAATGGATCCCAAGCCAAGGGTCCTCACGGACCTTATACCACGGCTGCTTATACCACTACAGAGCTAAAGACTGGGTTCCATTTTAAAAAGACAGATCTGGAAGGCCCTGCCCTTCCTCAGCAAATCCTCTGGGAATGGCAGGCAGTCCAGGAGAAAAAGGCAAAGAGTGAGTGAGGACAAAGACTGAAGGGGGAGGGGAGGGTGTTGTCACCTCTTCCTTGGAGGGAGAGCCGCAGGAATGTGGTGAGACAGGAGGTAGGCAGAGGCCATTCTACAAGACTGGGTTTTTATTGTGAGGGCTACCAGGAGCCAGTGAAGAACTAAAATCTCAATCCTCTGACCCTTCTCTCCTGCTGACAATGAAGACCAGGATGGTGTAGAAACCACTTTTTTAAGAGGAGGAGTGCAGGAATAGCAAGCCAATCAATCCTTCAGACTTTAATGGCCACACAGCCCAAAGGCTTCTGACGTGTGGGCTCCTCAGAGCCTCAGTTTCCTGCTAAGTCATCTGCTAAGAGACCCATATGAGGCTGGCTGGGCACTTGGAACAAAGTGGAGAAACCCCTACACGACAGATGGTGGTAATGAAAGGACCACAGCATCCCACCCAGGCCCAGAGCATACCAAACATTCTACTTCCTGGGAATTGCAAGCTGAGAGACTGCCCAGAGCCTCTCTGTGACTAAGAACAAACACCATTACTTACATAGGAATCTAGCTGGCCAAGAATAGTCAGACCATGGAGAAGTCAGGTTCCCTCACCCAACAGGCAGGTCACCCCACTGTTGGGCCCCTCCTATATAAGGTAGCCTTCACACAGCCACATCCCAGCCTAGGCACGGAAGGCTTATTGTACCCTCACTTCTCTGTCCTGGCAGATCTCCACAGTCACCTCTGGAAATAAGACACTGCCCAGTAGCCACCACCAAGGATGTCCATAAAGCCTGTATGTCCAGGGCTCTGTGCAAACCTGAGCAGGGAGAATATCTGCTCAGACACCCATGTATATCTATCTGGTCAAGCATCACCCTCCCCCTTATAACTTGCTACACTATGACAAGGCCCTAGCCATCAAGGGCTAAAGGCACTACATGAAGCTACATAAAGCACAGAGAATAACTAATAAGCAGCCAAGAACACGAAGACACCCAAGTGCCCAGAACCACAAGTCCCAGACCAATTAGAAATTTTTCCCTTAAAATTTGGAGAACACTTAAGTAACTGGCTGTTGTTTTGGGGAGCACAGGGACCTTCTCCACATCAACACAAGTGACTCAAATGGATCACAGGCCCAGCTGTAAAACTCAAATCTGTAAGACCTGGGACAAAATGTTTGTGACCCTGAATTAAGCAAAGATTTTACATCTGAAACTTAGCCCAAGATGCACAAACCTGCCAATATCCACTTCATCCAGTCCGAAGATTTAGGACTTGCATTTTAGGGCAAGCAGATAGGGCAATGGCTTTCTACCTGGAGGTGGAGGAGGGAAAGGATACGTGGAGAACTACAAAACGGCAGAAGAGAGCTGCTGACCTGTGGGAACGGCAGCAGTGTCTGCACACACCAAATGTTACCAAGATTTCCACTCAAAAAGCGGCATAGTGCTGTCTGTTATCATAACTCAGGGTTTGAAATCTGGGGGAACAACACAATTCGCTAACCTGTTATACTGTCAAATAACAACTCTTGAAAAGCCAGATCCTAAGCCAGGCTTGGTGCCACTCACCTGTAATTCTAGCACTTGGGAGCTACAGGAGGAGCATCAGGGATTCGAGGTCATCCTCAGCTACACAAGTTCCAGGCTAGCCTGAATTAAGTGAGACCAATCTCAACAAAACAAGCAACGACGACGACGACGACGACGACGACAACAACAACAAAACACTACTTGTTCTATTGCCGCTTTCCTTCTTCCTTCCTTCATTCCTTTCTTCTCTTCTTTTTTGGTTTTTCAAGACTGTGTTTCTGTAACAGCCATGGCTGTCCTGGAGCTCCCTCTGCCCACCTCTGCCTCCTGAGAGCCTGTGCCACCATACAGCATCTCTACTTATTCAAAACAATGACATTACTGGGATTTTTTTTCTTAAAAGAGTCACAAACATCATCATTAAGACTTTTACCAGCAATTCAGCTGCCTCTGGGTGTATATTATTTATAAAAATATTTTGGTGACTGAGAGCAGTACTCTAGGTACTATCCAGACCCACACCAACCTCCTCTCCTTATTCTACTCCAACCTCCATTTCCAAAAAGGGAAGGGAGAGGAAGAGGGCAGAGGACAGAGGGCAGAGGGCAGAGGGCAGAGGGCAGAGGGGGAGAGGGAAGAGGGAGAGGGGATGGAGGAAGGAAGAGAGGAAAAACAAACCACTGGTTTCCACTTTCACTCATACAGAACCCTTCTAAGGCTCACTCAAAAGTCAGTCCACTGTCATTTCCACACTGGGGAGGACAGAGTTTTTGGCCACTTTCCAGGACCCTGGTCAGAAATGCACAGCTCACATCTTGCAAGCTCACCTGGGTAACCACTCTATCTTCAACCCCCAATTCCTCCTGGAAAGGCAGCATCAGAGATGGCCACGTGGACTGTAGGACAGAGACTTCCCTCCCCTGCAGAGACAAGAGCTGAGCAGTGATAAAATGCAAATATTTAAAGAACCCGCAGCTGCTGATGCCAGCAGGATAACAGCTTGTGAACTTCCAGTCAGAATGACTGTTCGATAGGCTGAGTCATGGTTGTGAACAGTTCCCCGCGTCCATCCTTCACAGAGGAGAGGGATTTTAAAAACAGCTTTCAGAAAGTTACCATGCCTAGAAACAGGCATGGAGAAAAGCCAGTGAGTGCCCGAAGCCCTACAGCCAAGAAAGGAATGATACACCATCCACAAGGAATCCAGTTAGGACAAGAAGAGATCCACTACACACACAGGACTGATCATGGCTCACACATTCTCCCTTTGATATGACAACTCATTACAGGACAAAACTGACATAGTACACACTTGCTGGCACTTCTGGTTCGTCCTCAGGTCTGGCTCCAAGTTCCACAACTGTACTCACATCTCAACCAAACATGTACCACACATCCAGATGCAAGGCTTGGTACTTTGCCTAACCTTACCCTCTTCACCTGTCCTGAGGATGAACACAACTGCACAAAGAAAGTAGGGGATCTGGTACGTCAGCCTCAGCAAACCCTAACCTGAAAATGATGGGGACATCAGTGAGTGAATAGTGAGACAGATGACAGTGAAAGACAAGTCAGGGACAGTATGATGGTCACACCTGCAACCCAAGGAGATCCCTTAGGAATAACAAGAGAAAACAAGAACCTTTAATGGTTCAACCTGGGAATGTGGGGTTTGGACACCACTGGGTTTAGGAGAGGCTGAATCCCTCCCCAGGTTGGCAGAAGCCTTCCTGATCTTAGCTTACACGTACAGAGCTTTCTCCAGTCTGCACTTCAGGGACTGGGAGGGTGCGTGAGTAGCGAGGGCGGGGATCTCAAGGCAGCCAGCCCTGGGCACTGTGCCATTTTCCTCAGTGAGGTAGGGACCCACAGATCCCAGGGTCAGTGATAAGGGCTGTGGTACAGTTAATGACTTTGCAAATGACATTTCTTAAAGTCTTAAGGGCACTGAATTAAACAAAACTACAGCCAGCTTGAGAGGTACATCATGTGGTTCATGAAAAAACTTCACACCGGGATTCAGATGTACATTCTCCATACCAAAGTGGACTTGGCCTCCAGATTCTCTCAGCATCCCTCAATCCCTACCCATTATAAGGCATGGCTTCCCCCAGAAACTTTCCCCTATATAATCCAGACATTTTGATATATTCATTCATTCTCTCTCTCCCTCCCTCCCTCTCCTTCATGCTCACACTCCTCCCCCTCCCCTCTGTCTCCCTCCCCGGTACTACTTCCCTGTCCCCATTTCTTGGGACCAATGAACCCTCCTGTCTTAGGGTTCTACTGCTTTGAAGAGACACCATGACCCAAGCAACTCTTTTTTTTTTTCTTTTCTTTTTTCCGGAGCTGGGGACCGAACCCAGGGCCTTGCGCTTGTTAGGCAAGTGCTCTACCACTGAGCTAAATCCCCAACCCCGACCCAATCAACTCTTATAAGGGCAAACATTTCATTGGAGCTGGCTTGTAGTCTTAGAGGTTTATTAGTTCATTATCATCATAATGGGAAGCATGAAAGCATCCAGGCAGACATGGTACTAGAGAAGGAGCTGAGAGTTCTATCTACATCTCGATCCAGAAGAAACCAAGAGGGGACACTCTTCCGCACTGGGCAGAGCTTGAGCATAGGAAACCTTAAAGCCCACCTACACAGTGCCCACTTCCATCAACAAGGCCACACCTATTCCATCAAGGATATACTTCCAAACAGTACCACTTCCCATGGGCCAAGCATATTCAAACTACCACACTGCCCAAGACTGGCTTCCCAATAAACCTGCCCTTATACACTTTAACTTGGCTTGCATTGTCTCAGTTTGTAGGCAGAGGTAACATCACTTCAATCCTCCCAGATTCACCCTTCACTGGACAGAGGTGACAGGCCCAGAGAATGACAGGAACTTCTAGCAGGTCGCACAGCCTCTGAAGGGCAGAAACTACTATGGATGCTGACATGTCCATTTATTTAAATTCATAAAGCTTTAATATATAATTTTATGGTTTGGGCTACATTATTCAGTTATCCTCACCTACATGACACATATTAGCCTACAGTCAAGGGTCAGACACAGCTGACACAGCCTGTAACTGTCAGGCACAGTCCTGAGGGACTAAACCCTTGGCAGTCACTTGGCCACACGGAGCCAAGACCATGACAGAACCATTCCAGTACTGTGTCAGGATATTGGTCCCAAGAGTCAGGAGACTTTCTTCCACCTGTATGCTCCACTGTGGGATCACAGAGCAAGCAGTGGTACATGAAGTATAGTGCAACAGTCATCTACCCAATCATACAACAATCCCCACTGCAGAGGTGGCCTAGCTGGTAAGAGAGCTTACTGTTCTTGAAAAGGGCTGTGTTTGGTTTGCAGCATCCGCAATCAGGCAGTTCACGACTGCCTCTTACTCCAGTTCCAGGAGGCCCACAGCCCTCCTCTGATCTCCTTGGCACTTGCACATAATGCCATTCATGCACATAAACTCACAGAGGTGCACACCCATGAGCGCGCATGTGCGCACGCGCGCGCGCACACACACACACACACACACAGAGAGAGAGAGAGAGAGAGAGAGAGAGAGAGAGAGAGAGAATATGAATACAATATACAAGTAAAAAGTAGATCCCAGAACAAATAGCAGAGCCAAGAAGGAATCTAAGAGCCAAGCATCCCAAGGAGAGATTGTTACACATCCCTACATTCCAAAGCACCTTGGTCTGGCAAGACTCAAACTCAGAGCCAGCTATTATCTGCTTGAAAACATGACCCTCCAGCATCAGCACTGTGTAGAGCAGGTAGACAGTGAGGTTTGCAGCCTCTGTAGATCTTGGCATGGTTGGCAATTTACAAACTCCATTCCGATGAGGGAAGCCCTACATCCCTGTACTCTAAGTTTGTACTCTCTGCAGTCAGTCACACAGCAAGTGGGAGGCTTTTGGAAGGCAGGGCTATAAAGAAGTTCCTCCACACTGATAAGATAGAACATATGCTATTTTAAATTATTTCTAAATGTCATGAACCTGGATGTTCCCAGCAGAAGTATAAGACACAGTAGCTCATGTCCAAAACAGAGATTCTGGAAATGAACACAAGAAGTACTTCAGGGAAGGTGGGTGGGGCTTGCTGAGCCTAAGTGAGGTGATAAATAGCTCTCAGCCCTGCTCTCTCAGCCCCTGCTCCCCCTCAAGCAACTCCAGATCTACACTCATAAAAGTGTACACTTTCAAAAGGGAATAAAAGCTGCCGGTAAGTGGGCTCAGCAGGTAAAGGCACTTCCTGCCAACCTGATGACTTGAGTTAGACCCTAGCAAGGACCAACTCCTGCAGGCTGCCCTGTGACCTCCACCTTTAGCCACATACACGGACAAATAAATAAATGCCAAGAGATAAAGAAGCAGCTTTTAAAGACAAGATTACAAAGGATAACATCAGAGCAACCATTTTGCTTAGTCGTCTTAAAAGAACACATAGCATAGACTCCTGTGACCTTATATCCATGTCCCTAGTACAGTAAGGAGGTGCACCTCTGGCCCTCTGTAAGGCAGATCCAGCCTTTAGGGCCAAATGTAAGAAACATAAGCAGCTTCATGGGCGAGCAAGAGAAGCTGGACCACAGTGTAGAGCAAAGCCTCCACACACCCCCACACACCCCACACCCGCCCACACCCCCCTGCAAAGAGCAAAGTCTGGGTTAGGAGCTACTAGAGGACTGGTGAGCCCTGTCCCATGTGGTGCTAGCCTGCTGAGCTGGGACATCTGAGCAGGGATTTTTCAAAGAAATAAAATGAACTGTGGGGAGAGCCACAGCGCCATTGAGGCTTGGCACTAGCCATCTAGTTTGGCTGAAAAGCTCCCACCCAGCCCCTGCAGGAGCCTTTGCCACACACAAGCAAAGTTTGGCCAGTTGCTAAGGCAACAATGACTCAGACATGTTTAGGCATCTGCAGAAATGAAGCCAAAGTACAATTTCCACACTTGTGATAAAAACATAGGCTGCCAAGTACACAGTCAACCATTACTCTAAAATTTGGTCTTATTGACAGAATAAACAGGGGTGGGGAAGGGAAGCAGGAAGCTCCCAGTGCTTAGCAGAGCCAACAGTCAGGCTAACCCCAGAATGCTGGCACTAAAACCAGCTGTGCCAGGGAACAAAATGCCTCTTATGCTCCTGTGTTGTCTGAAATGGTTTCCTCTTATTTCTATCTCCATGTGGAGTAAAGTATTCTGCTTTGGTTCAGCTGTGAACACCAGCTTTTCTTAGAAGAGGAACTAAGAATCAGAGTTTTGCCCGTGGTGAGGCAAGATAAGTGAGAGGAAACAGCTTCTAGGGGAGGGATAGATGTGGGGGAGACACAGCCATTGTGCAAGGTCAGAGCAGAGGTGGGCTAGCCTGGCCATGACCCCTGTACCAGCAGACACTATCTTATCCATGCATGCATACACACACACACACACACACACACACACACACACACACACACACACTTATCCTTTGCAAACCCTGAGAAATGAGCAACCAAGAAAACAGGACTCTGCTCTGTCTTCCACAGGGCAGTGAAAGGTGAACCATCAGCCAGCCAATGGGAAGAGACAGAATGAATTATATAACGATAGTAGATGCCTGTCTATAGCAATGAAGAGAAGCTGAAGATTCTATGAAAAGCACCCCAACCCACTGAGGCAAAGTCCAAAGGATCACTTGACCCCAGGCTGTCATAATCTCTGAATGATCCCAGTGCTAACAGCCTTGCACAGTCCTTCCCAATTCACACTCAGCCAATGTGGAAAGGAAACCAGGACAAACCCTGTCAGCTACTGTGTTCTGAGCAGCCTGACAACAGCCTGGGGAGCTTGCTCAAGTCACTAGGAACAAGTAAAAGGGGCAGCAGGATGGCGCTCCCTCATGCATACTCAATCTCTTTCTCCCTCCCTCCTCACTCTCTCCCTCTCTCTCTCTCTCTTCCTTCCCTCCACACCCTGCCCCTCTAGGTGCTGGGACTTGAACCCAAGGCCTGAACACGCTATGCAGCCCTATCTGGAGTAAGGACTTGTTCTTTGTCATGAAGGGAAAGCATTCCCGCAAGGAGCATCTGCCCAGGTGAGGAAGGGAATGTGACTCAAGAAGGCCCCCTCAGAGTCTATCTCAGTATACTGACAAGTTCCAAAGACCAAGACACCTTTTAGGAAGATCCTCCAGAGTTTTCTTTTACCTAAAATACTGGGAAACAGACAACAAAAATTCAAACAAGTTTCAAAACACTCTAAATTGTTCAAGCTTTAAAGCCATCTGTGTCAATTTCTCCTCAGGAAGGGAGGGAGGGAGGAAGGGGAGGGGAGGGGAGGGAAAGGAGAAGAGAAAACTCAAGTACAAATTTATCTAATTACAAAAACATTGGAAATAACCTAAAATGCCCAGCACCAAGAAATATATCATACAGTCAACATTAACACTAGAAATCATTTAAGGAGCTGGGGATTAATTAAGCTTCACTTGGCAGAATGCTTGCTTTGTATGCACAAGTCCCTAGATCAACACCTGAAAAGGAAGAAAAAACTTCCAAGGAAACACAGAATGAGGACATTTAAGTCAGACACGGTGATATGGGGGTAGGGGGGAATACCCCCTAGCCCCCAAAAGGCATACACCATTTAAATTCTACATTCTAGAAGGTTCAGCTAGTAAGGGCATTTGTTCCCAAGATTCTAGGTGATTAGTAGGTAATGTTACGTCTTCCCAAGCCTGAAAACAAAAATTTGAGACACATGTAATAAAAAAAAAAAAAAAACTATTTCTGTAAGTTGCCCTCTGACCTCCATATGGCGCTCACAGATGGCACGCACACACACAAACACGAACATATTAGGGTAGGAAAATATAATTTTTTTAATATTAAGTCATATGGCACAAAAATGGTAATTACCACAAGCATAAAACCCATGTATCTGAGCAAGGGGAGATGGCACAGGCTGGCCACCCCAGCATTTGGGGGCTAAGCAGCAGGATCTGAGGCCAACCTGGGCTATGCAGTGAAACCCTGTGTCTATAAGACAAAGCAAACAATCAGAACATCTGTTCTCAGGAACCTACCCTAAGGACGATCTTAAGGTCACAAGGCAACAAAGTGAATTCTCCTTAGCTGCCTCTTCAAAGACACTTGGAAGATGGAGCAACGGCACCCACCAGGCCTCTGGAACTGAGAGCCCTGCTCCTCCACCCTCTGACCTCATCAACTGGAAGAGAAACATGAGGGTGACCTAGACTGTCTGACCACACTCCAGCCTGTCAGCTTTTGCCAGTTCCCTTCCAATCCTTATAAACTTCCTGGCTCTATTAACTGCAAAAGTTCAAGTCTTAGAATTGGGTTCATTGTGAACACAGCTTTTACCTTAAACAAGAGTCACATAATCTGCCCATTTTTATGTTCCTCAGAAACAGAAAAGGAAAAGGAAATTTCAAAGCTCTTTTTCGCAATTGAGAGCAAGTGACTCAGAATCTGCTTTGTCAAGGCAGCAAGACAAAGGAACGCTGGTGTGACCTTCAGGGTCAACTCAGACAGCAACCCTCTGAGGGTCACTTCTGGGACCTTGATTACTCCTGGTCAAAGTGGAGTTAACACCAACTGGTTATAAGAACTCAATGAGCAGAAATGTAAACGGCCATGATCCCTCAAAAAATCCAGAACACAGTGTACCCCATGACCACTGGGTCTAGCACCAGCTCTGCCGATCTTCCCATGGCACATGACCAGCCTCCTTATCTGATAACATATTTGCTGGTACAGAGGTCACAAGTGCTTAATTAAAATCATCATCACATTCAAGCTACCTGGTGCCCAGGCAAGCCAGCTTCAGCAAATTGGTGAGCTATAAAATCCACTAATAGCGGGCTTGAAGGTCTGCGTGGGAAGAGAGCCTGACCACAATTCACGATCTTGGCACACTCAGCTAGAGACAGCATAATTTGATATAATGAAACACAAACATAGTTTGAAGTATGAAAATGTTCACAAACTACAATTCGAGTATCATTTTAAAATAATAAAATTTAATTTCATTCAAAAGACAACTTAGAAAACTAGCTACCACTGATTCTAGACACCAGACTATGGTGCAGACACCACCCTGTGCCCGCCTACCTCTCATGTGTGTCTCCATAGGTGACCTCTAAAAAGCCTCTGACACTTCTAATCTACTTCTTTCTCTCTTCTGAATCATGAACAAAGGAAACCAACAGAGTTGTTCTGAAAACAAAATGAAAGCTATGGGAAAGACCATGGTCAACTGCAAATGCCCACACAGCCAAGTTATAGCAATACACACATACCTTAATTACGCCAATTAGAACTTAAAAATGAACTCTGAAAGTGAAAGGAAAACCCCCTAATTCTACAGTTTGAACTACCACTACTTTGTGTAAGTTTAACCCTATTTCCCGCTGGATACTGTGCATACAGCTTGACCCTTTATCCTCTCAAGTCTTCTGCCATCATCAATCCGACATTCCCCCATCACATCCTCCTGTCCCTACCTGAGCACTAGGTGCAGTCACAGCAACATTTCCTCAACCACAGAAAGGGTTGGTATGACCACCACATTAAGGTCAAGAACAGGAGGCAGGGTGTGGCTTCCCTCACACAAAGGCAGGATGCACCCATTCTTTTGTTTATTTATTGTTTCAAGACAGTGTTTCTGTGTATAGCCCAGGCTACCCTAAAACTCCCTCTGTAGACCAGGCTGCCTCTGCCTCCCACCCACACAGAGCTAAGATGCACAGATTCTTAGTCTCACCCCCACAAAGGGGGCAGAGGTAAATAAAGTCTCAGAGTAGTGCAAAGAGAGGACATTTGTCTTACCAGGGTCATAAGATTCCACAGAGGGCTTGAAGCCTCACCCAAACTGGTGACCTGATAGCATCCCTGTCACCCTGAGTCACCACAAAATATCCTTGTTAGGATTCTGACTAAGGAAAGAATACATTTGTGAAAGACTTTGAAAGAAATGGATAAAATAAAACCAGAATGACTATTTCAGGGGTTTGCTTAATTTACAAGTTCATCTAATTATGCTGTGTGATACACAATGACTAAGTACCAAGGATTGAGCTCTGGGTCCATGACTGCACACCTACCAAGATCCAGACAAAGGAAACTACTCCAAAAAGAATAAGATTAGTACCCTTTCTTAAGAAGGAACTCAGAGAGCTCCCTTACCCTCTCTCTTTCAGTGTATAACCCAGAAGAGAACACTACTGTAGCCTCACCTCAGGCTTCCAGACTCCAAAACGTTGAGAAATAAGATGTCTGTTCTTCATAAGCAGAGGCCTACAGCACTGTTACAGCAGTTCAAAATAAGATGCCTAGTCTCTGGCTGGAGAGATGGCTCAGTGGTTAAGAACACTCATTACTCTTCCAGAGGATCCTGATTCAATTCCCAGCACCGACACGGCAGCTCACAATTGATTGTTTATAACTCTAGTTCCAGGGGGTCTGACACTCACACAGACATACATGCAGGCGAAACACCAATGTGCATGCAGATAGATAGATAGATAGATAGATAGATAGATAGATAGATAGATAGATAGATAGATATGATATGATATGATATGATATGATATGATACTGGACCAGGTGTGGATATGCAATCACCTGGTGGTACACCTGGGACCCAAACCCAGAGCTGTCTGGCTCCAAACCCATGCTTCTGGCCTCTGGTTTGTTGTTGCAGAACTGCCTTTTCTCATCTGCAGGCACCAGCCTACTAGCTTTACAGATTTGTGAGAATAAGCCAAACAAAACAAGAACAGACACAGGCTATATGACAATACCCCCAACCCCCATAGCATAAGTGAGCTTCTAGACAATGGAGCTGAATCAGTGACTGAGGCCAGCCTTCCCTGGGAGCCCCTTCCTTGTAAAATTAAGCTACTGCTTCCTAGGAACAGACTAAGGCAAATCTTTGAGCCCTGGAGGACACATGATTTTTGTGAAAAGGAGCAACCAGATCACACCTCTCCCATCCACATCCCTGACTTCCCCAACTGATCTCTTACTCCTGCCAAGATCATCCTGCTCATACCCTGGAATGTTCCCCACTGAATTCATTCTTCAGAGGAAAGTCTAGACCCCAACCTTGCCCTACAAGAAGCACATCATACTCTGTAGCTGTCCTCAAGTCTTCCCTCCCCTCCCTAGCTCCCACTTGCTAACACAACCACCTGTGCTCTTTTGTTTGTTTTGTTTTGCTTTGTTCTTTTTTTTTTTTTCAAGACAAGGTTTCTCTATGTAGCCCCGGCTGTCCTGAAACTTGCTGTGTAGACCAGAATAGCCTCGAACTCAGAGAAATCTGCCTGCTTCTGTCTCCCAAGTGTTGGGATTAAATGTGTGCTACCACTGCCTGGCTATCGCTACCCTCTTGATGACTCTGAAGCTCACTTGTGGCAAAGGCCGCCTCCCTGGATTAAGTTCTGCTAAGAGCAGCCAAGCCAGCCTTCCTCTGTGTCTCTCCACATGTGGTCCCACTTCTATCTGGTACTATCACAGGGAAACAATGACTTCTAGACTCTTCCTTTCTTCCCCGGCTGCTTCTATAGAGCATGAGTTCTTAACCTTGGAATTCTAGAGCTGTGACTGAGGCAGGCACTAAGATCTCTACGTGAACAGTGGCCAGAATGCTCCCCTTTCAATGCTTTTTTCCCCTTTGCCCACAGATGTCCCAGACAATTAAGATATATCCCAAATGCTCTCAGCCTAAGGAGAGATGCCAAATAAAACCCCTATAATCTAAACTCCAAAAACAGAAAGACAATGAGTTCAAAGCCTGACAGCTTCATTCTCTCTAAAACAGGAAGGACTATTGAGACTGGAGAGACAGGATCAATGGTTAAGAGACACCACTGCTCCTACAGAGGACCCAGGGTTAATTCCCAGCACCCACCACTTCACCCACTCAGCAGTTCACAACTGTCTGCAACTCCATTTCTAGAGGATTGGACACCCTCTTTTGACCTCCTGGGCCACCAATCAAACATGTGTGCACATATATACATTCAGGCAAAACACATAAAATATTAAAAAACAAACAAACAGAACATTAAGATGGCTCAACATAAAAGTACTCAATGCAGGCCTGACAACCTGAACTTGATCCTGAATCCCATTAATTAACAGGAAAATATAGATTTCAAGGGTTGTTCTAAGACCTTCAACAAATGTAACCTGTAAGAAATTACACACATACACACACACACACAAAACACAAAGAACTAGACATGGCAGTGCACACCTTTAATCTCAGTACTCAACACACTGACTTCCAGGACAGCCAGGGCTACATAGAGACGCTATCTCAAAAGACCAAAAATGAAAAAACAAAGAGCGAAGAGATAGTTTAGTAGTCAAAAGCTTGCACTGTTCTTCCACATGACTCAAACTCAGTTCCAAGCACCCATGTTGGGTGCCTCACAACCACTAATAACTACAATGTCTAGAAACCAAAGGCAGCAGAGGGGAGGCAGGGCTTAGGTATCTAGTCGATGTGCATGCTAGGGGAGCGTCCTTTATGGGCTCTGCACATCCTCCTCACACCTGAAGGTAGACCTGAGAGCATTGTCTAAATGGGCCTGAACTTCTTCCTGATGTCTCTCAATGGTGGTTGGTGGCCTTTGGGATGGCTGTTTGGGGACTTGTTTTTCCCCCAGCTTTTGGTTTTTCTTTTTTTTTTCCCCCGAGGCTGGGAACCGAACCCAGGACCTTGCGCTTCCTAGGTAAGCGCTCTCTACCACTGAGCCAAATCCCCAACCCCCCCCCCCCAGCTTTTTAATATTCAGCTGGTTGTGCTGTCTGCTGACTAGAGACCATCTTTTTTTTTTCCAGAGCTGGGGACTGAACCCAGGGCCTTGCACTTGCTAGGCAAGTGCTCTACCACTGAGCTAAATCCCCAACCCTAGAGACCATCTTTTAAAGGACAGGTCTCCTGAGGCTGGGAGATGGCTCAGTCAGTAAAGCACCTGATGTTCAAACATAAGGACCTGTGCTTGAACCCAGCAAAAAATAAGGTGAGGACAGGGGATGGTTCAGTGGCTAAGACCTGTGATTCTGACAGAAGATCTGGGTTTGGTTCACAGCACTTAACTTGGTATCACAACCACCTGTACTCCAGTCTCAGGAGACCCTCTGTCCTCTGCTAACCTCTGAAGGCACCAGGAAGGGACATGGTGCACTCACACACATACAGGCAAGCATTCATAACTTAAAGTGGACAGTCCTCAAAGTCACCTGCACTTACACACATGTACACACTGTGCGCTTGCCTGTAATTCTGTCTTTGGGAGGCCGAGGCAGGGGAATCTCTAGTCTGAGGCTAGCTTTGGACTGTGTAATGAGACCCTATCTTAACAAAGGATAGTTGTAACTATTCTGCACAACCAGACATCTCTGTGGTTACTAGGTACTTGAGAGACAACTACCAAACCCAGAAGATAAGGACTATATGTTTTTAAAGGAGACTTCATTTATTTATTTATTTATTTATTTATTTATTTATTTATTTACTGTGCAGTGTTTGTGCGTGCCTGTGTGCATGGGTGTGTATGCATATGCACACTGTGGTGTGCATGCGTAGATTAGAGGACAACTTGCAGGAGCTATTTTTCCTTCCCAGGAAACAGGGATGGAACTCAGATTGTCAGGCTTGGCAGCACGTGTCTTTACCTGTTGAGCCATTTCTCCCTGTCCAGATATTCTCCTCCGCACACCACACAGGGTTTCTCTATGTAGTCCTGGCTAACCTGGAACTCACTCTGTAGACCAGGCTGGCCTCAAGCTCAGTGATCACCTGCCTGTACCTCCCAAATGCTGGGATTAAAGGTATGTGCCATCACCACCTGGCTTCTGTCCAGGTTTTTAATTTTCATTTAAAAAATAAGATATTGTAGTTTTAAAAAAAGACACTATATTTTCTTATTTACTTAGTACGTGTGGCAGTCGGAGGACAACTGTAAGTATCAGTTTATCAGTTCTCTCCTCCTACTATATGGGTTCTGGGGACTGAACTCAGGTTGTAAGGCTTGGTGGCAGGCACCTTTACCTTCTGAGCCATTCTGCCAACCCCTGCTTTTTTTCTTTACCTGCTTCTTCTCAGCTTTCCTCCCGTTCAAGTGCTAGGCAAGCAGTCTACTTCTAAGCTATGCCTCTAGCTCATTTAAGAAATTTCAATCTTAAAATAGACAGTTTTTGAATCTAAGGCACTGAACTAGATTAGCCCAGGAAAGACGGCCGCAGTCCTAGTGCTGACTCAGTGGTCAGTGTCCCCAGCAGCTCCTTAGAAAGGAACCTTGCTGGGACACTGAGGCAGGACCTGGTCTGGAGCTGTGTGGCCTGTCCTTGGCCTCAGAATCAAGGCAGTTTTCCTGCCTCAGGCCTTCCAAGTGCTGACATTATTAGGCTTGAGCCATTACATTTGGTTTTAATGTAATTTCACTCCCTGGAATACCTGAGGGGAGATGGATGGGACCTAAGGCGCTTTCTAGCCTTCCCACTACTAAGAGGCTAGGGTATACAGATCTCAGGGCCTCAGATTTCATATTTGTAAGAGAGGCTTAGAAATTCCTAACCTTTGAAATTCTGAGAACAGCTGTGAGACACCCCTTCCCCAGGAAAGGAAGCACACATGTGAACAGCCTGGGGCCAGCATCCAGGGTGAGAACTGTTACACTCTAGCCCTAAGCAACCCCTCCTGACCTGGTGGTGGCATGCTGAGCACAGCCTTCCTAATAAGCTGCCTCTCACCTCAGAAAAGCTGTAATCCTATTTTGTCATCCTGGAGCTAATAATAATGCTGACTTACATACATGGAGGACATACATTTCCAAGGATTTGTATCTCATTATTCTGCACTCAAACATTGAAATGACAGGGATGTGACAAAGAAAATGGTGTCAAGAGTGCATGGCCACAGATGTCCATTCATCCTGGGTCCAGAACTTGGGCTCCTGGATGCCAGCATGGGGTTTTCCATTAGGTTCTGCTTCCTTGGTGGTGGATACGCTGTTGGCATCGTAAGTATCCTGGAATGTCCTTGTAGAATCTGTGTTTGTTCATGGAAGGACTGTTTGTCCTTTGGAATCTGAATCCCTAAACACCCCTCTGTCCTGACTATGAAGACCTTGATGGTTTGTTTGGGTGTTTTTTAACCTTTATTTTTTATTTTATGTGAATGGGTATTCTGCCTATAAGTGTATCTGTACACCATGTGTTTATGGAATCCCCAAGGTCTGGAGTTGTGGCCAGTTGTGAGCTACCACGTGGGTGCTGGGGATTGAACCCAAGTCTAACCAGTGCGCCATCTCTAGTTCCTTTGTTTTTGTTTTTGTCCTTTTTTTTTCCTTTAACCTTTCTCAGAGGGGAAAATTTGTAGGATTTGACTGTTTGGGGCAGTCCAAAGCTGGCCTCAGACTGAAGATTTTCCTGCCTTAGCCTCCTAAAGATAGAATTACAGGCAAGTGCACAGTGGGAGAACCAGTCTGTGTGTACATGTGTGTAAGTGCAGGTGACTTTGAGGACTGTCCACTTTAAGTTATGAATGCTTGCCTGTATGTGTGTGAGTGCACCATGTCCCTTCCTGGTGCCTTCAGAGGTTAGCAGAGGACAGAGGGTCTCCTGAGACTGGAGTACAGGTGGTTGTGGTACCAAGTAAGTGCTGTGAACCAAACCCAGATCTTCTGTCAGAATCACAGGTCTTAGCCACTGAACCATCCCGTCCTCACCTTATTTTTTGCTGGGTTCAAGCACAGGTCCTTATGTTTGAACATCAGGTGCTTTACTGACTGAGCCATCTCCCTGCCTCAGGAAACCTATCTTTTAAAAGATGGTCTCTAGTCAGCAGACAGCACAACCAGCTGAATATTAAAAAGCTGGGGGAAAAACAAGTCCCCAAACAGCCATCCCAAAGGCCACCAACCACCATTGAGAGACATCAGGAAGAAGTTCAGGCCCATTTAGACAATGCTCTCAGGTCTACCTTCAGGTGTTGAGGAGAATGTGCAGAGCCCATAAAGGACACTCCCCTAGCATGCACATCGACTAGATACCTAAGCCCTGCCTCCCCCCCCTTCAGGTATGCAGCTGTGGTTCCCAACTGGAAAAAAACTGAGCAGGCACGTCAGCTCGTGTGAACATGGTTATTACCTACATAATCTGAAGGGTGGCTTCCAGGAAGCAAGTACAATGGGATGGTAGATAAGGCAGGCCAGAGTCAGCCCAGACCTTGGTTTCAGGTGCGGTTGGCCAGAGAGCACTTGAGTGTGCTTCACAAGTTGCCACAACAGGTAGTAACTTTACTACTGTTATTTGCTATTCCACAACATCCTGGAAAGACCAAATGATGACACCCCCCCCCCCCTTTCAGATCCAGGACGCCTAAGAATCAGGCCTCAACCCATCAGCACGGACTTTCAGGTGGCCAGGTATGGTGTAACACAGCTTTCATCTCAGCATTCAGGAGGCCTAGCAGGCAGATCTCTGTGAGGTCCAAGCCAACCTGGTCTACAAAGTTGAGACCCTTTGTCCAAAACAAAACAAAACCCCCTCAAAACTAAGGGCAAATGTCCCTATGCTCCCCCTAGAAATGCCTGGTCATCAGAATCTGTACTGGCACTCAGGACCAAGGGAAAGCCAATGTCACCTCTCTCTATCAGACAGCATGGAAACTTAGCTGTGTTTCTTACATACACACATTTTTACACTAATCATTATGGTCAGAAGTAACAAACTCTAGCTCCCCAAACAGCATGAAGTCAAATACCATTTCTAGTCCAGTGAGTCGTTAGTCTTTAAAAATCCTGCCCAGAGAGAAGAGATCTAATCAGCCATCTACCCTGTGCTCAGAACTTTCCCAAGTAATAAAAACCCATCAGCCCAATGGTCAGTTTCTTTAAAGCCTCCAGACTACAGGGAAAAGAAAACACACGTCACACAAGTTTTTCACGTAGTGGCCTCATGGCTCAAGTGCATAGCTTCACCAAGGAGACTGTCAAACTCTACAGTTAAGTGTAAACGCACAGACTAAAGTGTTCCAGGAAAGTCAAGAGAATTCCAACTACGTTGACTCTCATTCAGAGCTTCTGTGAAAAAGCGAGCGTCCTGCGACTGAAAAGAGAGGCCAACACAGAACCCAGTTCACCTGGCTGATCCCTTCGCCAGGAGCTCCTGACAATCCCAGGGGTGCAAGACCAGAACTTAAGCAAACTGAAAAACCTGTTGGGGGTTGGAAGGTGTGAGCTTACGTCCACAACTCAGGATTAAATAGGTTTACATCAGGACAGTGCAGGAGTGTTTTTTGCTAAACCGCTAATGAGTAGCCCTGGAGACTGTCAGCAACCTACTCCCCTTCATCACTAAACCTCAGGACAGCTGCGGTCAAGGAAAGACGACGAGAACCAGGACTGGTGCACACAGCCCGGACCAGAACTATCTTCCCTTGAGGACCCACCAAGAACCCAGCACCCCTGGGGCGTGTCTACTTCCAGGTCTAACCTCTAAGGCCTTGAGATCCCAGTCAGTTACTCTGTTCCACTTCTGGAACAAAAAGAAAAGCGGACCTTCTCAGAGAGGGGCCCGCAAGCCTCAGGTCATTGGTAAGAGAAGAACGCGGCTCTAGAGCCCCACGGGAGGTAGGAGGGAGTTGACACTTCGGATCCATTGAGTCTAGAAAACTATGAAAGTCAAAAGGGGCAGCTTGCAGCCTTTCCCGTCTCGCCTCACACTACTAGTTCGTGTTCACCGAGCAGGCTTGGCTCTCACCACTGAGGACACCGAGTGTGGGAAGGACGGAAATGGAAGGTAGTCTGCAAAGTGCCCCATGAGTGCATCCGCGTGAGACTCGCCCGCTCCCGCTGCCCTTTGGGCCTCCCGGGCTCCGCCCGCCGGCGCGTGGCCCCTCGCGCGCGGACTAGAAGTTTCGAGCGGCGCGGCCCCGCGCGCTCGGCCCCGGCGCGGCCTGACAGGGGTAGGCGCGGCCACCGACCCGTGTCCCAACCGTCGCGGCTCACCCCTCACCTCGGCCGCCGCTCACCTCGGGTCCCACTGAGCACGCCGCTCCGGCCGGGATGCGACTCCGACCCCTTTCCGTTCCGCTCCGGTCGCGCACCCCGGCCCTGCCCAGACCCGCCGCGGCCGCTTCTGCCGCCAGCCGAGACTGCGCCGCCCCCGCCGCGCCCGCTGTGCTCGCCCTATTGGCTGCCGGGCTCCAGACCCCGCCCTTCGACCCTGCGGCGCTCGGGATTGGACAGACTAGAGCGGAGGCGGCACGCCCCCCAGCTGCTGAAAGGAACTACCTTAGGCTAGCATTAGCGGCCTCTCCTGTCAGTCAAACGAAGAACTCCTACTTAAGCTGCTGAGAGGCCAACACGGGTCACTCCCTGGGAAACGCCCAGAGCCCGGGGTCTGGAGGACTTTTTTAGGTGGGTCAGAGTTTTGTGGTTTTCCTAGCACCTAGAAGAATCGCGGTCCCTGATCGAGAATTCAGATAAGGTGGACTTTGAGAAAGTTTCCTCGGATCTGGAGAAATTGCTGCTTTTCTAGAGGACCCGGATTCCATTCCAAGCACCTACATAGAGGCTCACCACGGTCTGTAATTCCAGTTGGAAGGGATCTGACGCCATCTTCTGGCCTTTGTGGGTGCCAGGCACGCACGAGGTACAGATATAAATACGAGCACTCGCACAAACAATTCTTTATTGAGAAAGTTTCCTCTAAGCGGAGCATGGTGGTGCACGCGTTTAATCCCAGCACTCAGGTGGCAGGGGCAGGTGGATCTCTGCGTTCACGGCCACTGTGGTCTACATAGTGTGTTCTAGGATAACCAAGGTTACATAGTGAGCCCTGGTCTTAAACACAAAAAAAGAGGAAGTGGGGTGGAGAGACTTCTTTCCAGAGGATACAGATATGATCATCAGAACACCAGGCAATATACAGACTTTCTGCTTCTCATATAGCCCTGCCTGATAGGAGGTTAGCTCTATGAGCAGAGGAAAATGATGAGACAAAAGGCTAATTAATACCTTGCTGAGCACTACCTCACACAGTCCCAGCCTGGAGGACAGTAAGAGATGCCCCGGTGAGGGTCTGAGAAACCCGACAGTATGGAGTAAAGAGTAAATGGTGGCGGACAATGGCTCGTGTCTGTAATCCCAGGACTCAAGAGGCTGACACAGGAGAATGGCTGAGAGCTCCAGGCAGCCTGGGAAATCGAGTAACTGAAAGAAAGGAAAATAATAATAAAATGACCCAGCAGTAGCCCCAGTAAATGGGTTCCACATCAAGACACTGACACAAACAGTGGTATATGCCTATAATCCCAGCACTTGGGAAGATAAAGAGACAGGAGGATCTTTGAAAATTCAAGGTCAGCCTGGAATATATAGTGAGACCCGGCCTCAATCTCCCTGCAAACAAAACACAGAAAGCAGATGAAGTGGCATAGCACTTGGAAGGTAGAACAGGAGGGTCAGGAGTTCATCCCCAGCTCAATAGGAAGTCCCGTTTCCAGGCTGGACACGATTGGTCCCTGCCTGTAATCTCAGCATTTAGGAGGTAGAGGCAGGAAGATAGGAATTCACAGTCATCCTCAACTACATAGATAGTTCAGGTCAGCCTAGACTATGTGAGACCTTGTCTCAACTCTCGCAGTGCCCCTCCACCACCCAGAAAACACTCATCCTCGCAGTGACCAAACTTTTTCAATATTTATTTATTTACTTATTTAAACACCCAGAGGCCGTATTGACCGTAAAAATAGCCTTTAAACAATAATATCTGTGACTCTTTCAAGAAAAAAAAAACAGTAATTTCAACATTTAAAACTAGAGATAGCCAGGCACCATGGTGCATGCCTTTAATCCCAACTCTCAGGAGGCAGAGGCAGAGGCAGGCAGAACTCTGTGAGTTGAAGGCCAGCCTGGTCTGCATAGTGAGCTCCAGGACAGTCAGGGCTACATGGTGAGACCCTGTCTCATCAAAACAAAAGAATGCAAGGTGGGCAGGTTTGTGTGTGTGTGTGTGTGTGTGTGTGTGTGTGTGTGTGTGTGTGTATGTATGTCAGCCCTCAAGTGTTTGGTGAACCTAGCAAAGACAAAAGAAGGGACCTCAATGTCAAACACAGCGCATTTTACTATCCCAAGGTGGATAGAATATGAGAGAGAGCAAAGACCTCCCAGAAAGCAATGAGCCCTCCAGGGAGGAAGGGGTTCCTCTCCGCTGGAGCACTTCAGGCATTCAAGAAGCGAGGAGATAGATACGGGCAGGGAGGGTTGCTTGGCAGCAAACGGCCACTCCACCCTGCAAGTTCCTTCCCTTCTTTGGGGCTCGATTTTCTCAACTGTAAAACAGAAGTCCAGAGCTCTGACGGTGGCCGGCGGGTGCCAACTTTGTCTCAGGATCTCTGTCGTCTGTAAAACTACTTCCACTTGGATTTTTTTGTTGTTTGTTTATTTTGTTTGAGGCAGGGTCTCACTACAGACCAGGCTGGCTTCATACTCTCAAAAGAGATCTACTTCCTACATGCTGTCATTGAAAGGCACGCACTGCCAAGCTCCACTTGGCTTTTATTTTTTAACCGGGATTGGCAGCAGGAGAGAGGACGGGTTCAGTGGGTAAAATACTTACAGCACAAACGTCTGAGTTCCGATTCCCAGAAACTGGGTAAAAAGCTAGAGTAGCATGCGTGTGTAACCCAAATGTTGGGAAAAAGGAGTTAGACAGATTCTGGGGACTTTCTAGCCAGCTAGTCTAATTGAAAGAACAAGGCCCAGATTCATTCAGAGACTTTGCCACAAATAAATAAATAAATAAATAGCTAGCAAGCTTTGGAGAGTCATAGAGGAAGATACCCAAAGTTAATCTCCTGGTCAGGGCACTAAACACACACACACACACACACACACACACACACACACACACACACACACACGATTGGAGGGTGTGGCTCAGTGCACAAGACCTGAGATCTATTTCCAGCACCAGCCAAGGAATCGTTAACAGTTTGGAGACACCAAAGTGTTAACTGTTGGGGCCAGAAGAACACATTCCTGGATCTACCTAGGAATGAGGCACACTCCTGCCAAATGTGTGGAATGAATGCGTCACTGATGAGGAAGCTGCCACCCTGCCCTTGCCTGCTTAAATGGTTTATTCTTTGGCCTGCGCACGTAGACTCATACATAAACACAGGCAGGTACAGCACTCCGCTCTCACGTGCTGCCGGCACTCCACGGGGCCCTAAGATGGAGGGACATGGCACAGCCTATGAATGGGGTACATCCCTAAGAGGATGTGGCCAGCACCTAATGAACCAATGTCATTCCAGTTACATACAATCTTCAATTGGTTCTCTTTTTTTTCAATCGATTACCTGTAGGTATGTGTATATGAGTTCCACAGCACAAGTGGAAAAGGTCAGGGGCCAATCCACCGGAGAAAGTCCACTCCTACTTTGCAGGGCTTGGGCATCAAACTCAGGTCATCTGACAAGAGAGCGAGCACTTTTAATTGCTGAGACATCTCACTGCCATCTGAAAGAGAACAAAGACAAACTCTCCCCCGGTTGCCTGAACTGGACAGAACGCCCGGGATAACAGGGATGACCTTGAACTCCGGATCCTCCTGCCGTCTCCCAGGAGCTGGGATTACAAAGAATCTTACAGGTGTGCTCTGTCACACATTCCCATCTCGACTGCTTCTCCTGCCTGCCCCTAAGTCAGGGTATGGATCCTGGTGGAAACGATAACCTCTACTAAATGGAAGACCCACGTGGAGGGTCTCTAGTACAGGGCTACCATCTGTGCCAAGCTGGACCAAGTAAAACCTGAATGAAGACCCAACAAGGCCCAGACTTGACTTGATGAAAGATACCGCAAGAATAAGCTCCCTGGGGTTGGGGATTTAGCTCAGTGGTAGAGCGCTTGCCTAGCAAATGCAAGGCCCTGGGTTCGGTCCCCAGCTCCGAAAAAAAAAAAAGAAAAAAAAAAAAAAAAAGAATAAGCTCCCTGAGGAGCGAGCTAGTGGCGTGCACCTCAACCTGACCACCACACAGGTAGAGGTAGGAGGAACAAGAGTTCAAGACCACCCTGAGCTCAGCCAGACTCTAATTCCAGACAAGAGCAGTCATATGCAGTAGTACAAGCCTAATTTCCTTGTATTTGGGAGGCAGAGGCAGGAGGATCAAGAATTCAAGGTCAGCCTCTACTCCATAGCAGGGTTGAGAGTGGCTTGATCTACACATGACCCTATCTTAAAATGTTTTCTTTTCAGACAGGGTTTCTCTATGTAGCTTTGGCTGTCCAAGAAGTCTTTCTGTAGACCAGGCTGGCTTTGAACTCAGAGATCTGTCTGCCTCTGCCTCCTGAATCCTGGGATTAAAGGCTTACACTGCAACCACCCAACCCCTGTCTTCTGGCCTTTGAGGGCACCCAAACACAGCACAGGTATGTGCGTGCACGAGGATACACACACACACACACACACACACACACACACACACTTTTAAAAGTTTGGAACATTCTCACATTCTTTCACAGCAATCAAAGTTGCTTTTGGACCATCCGCTGTGGAGCCTGCAAGTCGTAAGAAGACACTTGGGATTCGGAACAGAATCTGTGTTGGCAGGGCACCCTCCCTCTCCTGTGTAGCTAGCTCCTTATCAACCCTCCCTGCCAGCACTTTGATTTTAAGCCTCCAGAGTTTCAGGAGAGTCAACATCATTGTTTTAAACCACCCCAGGTGAGGCTGTGGTCCTTGGTCAAGCAGCTCCAAGGTAACTGTTGCCGCGGCAATAGCAACAGGTGGAAGGCCAGGTATTTGCTCCCTTATCTATTTTTCCATCTCCCACATATTCTATAATGACACCTTAGAGATGGTACCTTAGAGATACCTTAGAGAAGGAAGGCAGAAGGCAGGGCCGGGGAAGGAGAGAGTAAGAGACAATTGCCCACTAAGACCATGGCCCAAGAGTTTAGCAGGCATTCTGAGACAATGGGACAATGGTGAATCTCAGAGCCTCCCCCATCATTCCTCTAAGTCAGGAGACTGGGCAAGCCTGTCACTCCTCAGCCTCAGCAGTCTTGTTTGATTGGAGAATGAGGAGCTGGGCCTCCCTCGGAGTGGCTGTTGAATGCAGTTCTGCCCTTATGGAAATGTTTAATGTCATGGCCACCATTCAGTAAAGGCTCGCTCCACCAGTGCTGGGTGCCAGCCCATGCCAGGATCCATCTATGCCTCAGAGCCTGAATGGGTGCAGAGCAAGCAGCTGAGTTCCCCTCCTCCCTTTCCTCACCCATACTGGTGCCTCCTAAGAGTGGACAGAGCTGGCCTGGCTCAGCCAGCACCACCTGTCTGCTGTCGTCTCTCACCACAGATGCCACCCATGTCCCCTTCCTCCAGCTTGCCTTTCCTGCCTTGTCACCTGCATTCTCACTCCCACAGCCCTCTGTCCCGCCCAGGTTCCCTTCCTCATGTATCTCCCTTGGGGAACCCCCACCCAAGCTGGGACTACTGAGCACCCACATCCCATCTCAAAGCCCTGTGGAGGCAGCAAGCAGGTTAGGCCAACTCCAGTCCAGTTTAAGCAACTCTGCATGCATGAATGCTTGATTGTGTCACCCACTTCCGTTTCCCTCAGGGTCTGCAGAAGATAATGGACTTGGGCCAGGCAGATGGCTGGGTAGTAAAGCGTGTTGACCCATCAGCCTGAGGACCTCAGTTTGGTTTCCCAGAACTCATGTACAAGGTGGACATAGAAAGAGCATCTGAAGTCCCAGTGCTCCTAAAGGGACATGGGAGGCAGACACAGGAAAGTACCTAGAAGCTCTCAGGCTGGGACACACACAGGGGGAAAGTAACAAGCGTACTCTGTCTCAAATAAGCCAGAAGACAAGGACTGATGCCGATACCACACACATACACACACACACCACATATACATGTTCATGCCATAGACACACATCACACCATCACGCATATACACACTTAGACCACAGATATATACCACACACACTCATCCCAGATACACACACATACCACAGGTTACACCACACATATACACACTCACACCACACCACAGATATACATACCACACACACATCATAGATACATACAGATACACACACATACCTATACCACAAGCATGCACACACACACACACATACACCACATATACACATTCACACCATAGACACACATCACACATATACACACTTAGACCACAGATATACACCACACACACACCACAGATTACACCACACATATACACAAACCACCGATATACATACCACACACGCACGCACACACACACACACACACATACCAAATAGATACACACCACAGAAGGTTTATTTTTAATGGGGGCTGAGGATGTGGCTCCAGTTGGTAGCATGTCTGTCTGGTACAAAGCCCGAGTTCAACCCTCACTCAGTACCACATATACCAGGCATGTTCCCCCACTCCTGTAATCCCAGCATTCAGAAGGTAGAAGAAGCAGGAGGACCACAAGTTCAAGAGCATCCTTGGATAAATATCAAGTTTAAGGTAAGGCCAGCCTGGGGTACGTGAAACCTACCTCAAAGGTGTGGGGAGGAGAGAAAGGAGGAAGAAGAGAACAAGAAGAGAAGACACTTCCCCAGGATAGTGGGCCCAAGCATGATGGGATACCCATGGGTTTCAATCACATGGTCTAGAGCTGTGCCCCACGCAGTGTACTCATGATCATGTGATGGCGGGTTTCTCTCTTCCTCCTCAGGCCTGTGGACAGTGAACGTAGCTCAGTGACTAAGAGTACTCTCTGCTTTTGCAGGTGTCTTGGGTTGGGTTCCCAGCATTCACACGGTGGCTCACAACCATTCATAACCCAGTTCCAGGGAATCCAACATCCTCTTCTGACCTCTGAAGGCATTGGGCATCTTACTCGATGCACATGCACACATGTGGGCAAAACACTCACTCGAATAAAAATAATATATCTTAAAAAAAGAAAAAAGAAAAAAAGCACAGAGTAAGATTTTGCTCCAAATGCCCCTATTGGGCAGTCAGTGACAGAGATTGGCCAGAGAAAGACATACTGACCGTTTGGAATCCAGAACCAGCAAAGTGTAGAGATGACAGATGGGACCTGTCCTTCCAAGCTGAGGCAATCAGGCCTGGGGAAGTCAGGAGAGCTACCCCAGGTCCCCCACCCAGCAGTCAGGGACCCCTTTCAAACTTGCTTCCACCTCCCGATTTCTCCCCCCTCTCCCCTTGTAACTGAATTCAACAGGCACCAGGTAGGTAGGTCCCTTGCTACACAACCCCACCTCCCAGCATTCCCTGCTGGATTGGGGCAGCAGCAAAGATGGGAACTGGCAGGGAAAGACACCTGAGCAGGGACCATCAGGTTCTGAGAGACGCCAGAGTAGGTCCTCAGAGACAAGCAGGGTGTGGAAGGTGCCTAAAGGTCAGTTATGGGAGTGTATGTGGTTGGAGCTCTAGCACACAGTCCTCCTTCCAGGGGAAAGCCAAGGCTGAGGAGGCCAGAAGGGCCCAAATCCAGCAAGGTAACTTCAGCCTCTATGCCTATGAATCCAAGAAGTTCCCAGGTGGCTTGGGGGAAGGGGTGGGAGGTGGACAGAGGAGCAGGCCAACACCCCCTCCCCAACCCAGCTGTCCCTCGGCAGACTCTGGACGCACCCTTCCTGTTGTGACAGTTCTATTTTCTGTGCAACTGGTTCCAGCCCTGGCTCCGGTTTCAGATTGCAGCACGTGCACTCATTAAGGCTGATGGGAGTATCATGTGGGCAGCAGGGAGAGCCGCCGCTGCCAAGCCTGGCCTGGCTAATCACAGGTCAGAGCACTCCAACAGTATGCCCAGAGAGCTAACTACCCAGTGCCAGACCCTGCCTCGGCCAGACTGGGAACCAAGCACCAACATGACAGCACTCACAATCAGAAATTCCCACAAAGCAACTGACATTCCTTATCAAAGCCCCACAAAACTGAGGCGGAACCTAGCCAGCTCTGCCCTACTCTTTAAGAGCCTCCTATACCATTGCTAAGCATTACCAAATCTCCTGACCCAGCACGGCCATCCAAATGATTCTTTGGGAACCGTCTGTTCACGTCACTTGTGACCAGGTTGCTTAGCACCTAGGAATTCCATGATGGGAGCCTCAGCGAAAGCTCTTGCATACCTGTGATGGCTGAGGCCTTTGGGGAGGGAAGAAGGAGACTGTTAAGGGAATGTGTCTTCAGAGAAAGGCAGAGACATGGCTGGAACAGCATTTTTTGTAGAGAGATAAGCAAGTTTTATTTTATCACTGAACATTTGGGGGAAAAAAAAAGATCCTCAGATGGACTTGGCACAGGGCTTTAACCTCAGCACTATGGAGACAGAGGCAGGTGGATCTCTGTGAATTCATTAATTTTTCTGTAAACCTAAAAACAACTCTTTAAAAAAGCCCGTTGAGGTACTGGAGAGATGGGCTTGGTGGTTAAGAGTGTTTACTGCTCTTGTAGAGGACCAGAGTGTGCCTCCCAGCAGCCCTGCCTGACAGCCCACAGCTACCTGGAACTTTAGTTTCAGGAGCCACGCTCTGCTGGCCTTTGTAGGCATGATCCCTCAGTCGCATCTACTACCTCCATACATCCTAAACATAAAATAAATCATCTTTAACTTTTGTTGTTGGTTCTTGTCTGGGGAGGGGAGGGTCTTTCTCTACACAGCCCTGGCTGTACTGGAATTTACTATCGTAGACCAGAGATCTGTTGGGAGCATAGCCCAGTCAGTGGAGCGCTTGCCCTGACTCCATTTTCAGTATCTTATACATTGAGCCTGTTGGCAAATGTCTGCAATCCTAGCGCTCATAGAGGCAGGAGGAATAGAACTTCATTGTCATCCTTGGTTATATAGCAAGTTCAAGCCCCTCCCCACTCACACACAGGTGACGAGACCCTGTCTCTGATGTGGGCTGGGAGTGGGAGTGGGAGTGGTGAGGGGTAGAGGATATAGAGACGATTTCCCACATGCCTGCACTCCTTTCCTCCGATCTCCCCTCCACCCCTATCCCCAGCATCCATCACTTTGATCTCAGGTCAGTGGACATAGTTGTTACAAATGACTGATCAACACTAGTATATCACTACTGACTGAAGTTCATAGCACACATTAGGGGTTATGGTCTGTGTTGTTTTCCATAGGGTTTGACCGATTCCTGGGTCTACCTTATCCTACAGAGTCCTTCTATGACCCTAAAAATCTGCCCTCTGTGTTCACAACTATAACCCCAGTACTGGGGAGGTGGAGGCAGAATCATGAGTCTCAGCATAGCCTGGGTTACATAGTAATACTGTTTTTTTCAAAAACAGTTTTGAAGTAAAATTGAGAATTAAAACACAGGCATGTGGTGGTGCAGGCCTCTAATTCTGGCACTTAAGAGATAAAAGGTAGGAACAAAAGGAGTCCAAAGTCACCCTTAGCCACAGAATAAGTTCGAAACTACTCTGAGCTATGTAAGCGCCTGTCTCAAAAACAAAATCCCAAAAACCAAACCAACAAACCAAAAATCCTAAGATGGGCCAACAAGATAGTCCAGTGGGTAAAAGCTACTGTGTGTGCTAGTGAGTTTTATTCAATTTGACACCTGCTAAAGTCATATGAGGGGAGGGAACCTCAACCGAGAAAAATACCTCCATGAGATCCAGCTGTAGGGCATTTCCTTAATTAGTGATTGATGGGGGCTGGTGGTCCTGGGTGCCATAAGAAAACAGGCTGAGCAAGCCAGTAAGCAGCACCCCTTTGCCTCAGCTCGTACCTCCAGGTTCCTGCCCTGCTTAAGCTCCTGACCTGACTTCCTTCGATGATCCTTTCCTCCCTAACTTCCTTTTGGTCATGGTGTTTCATTGCAGCAATAGAACCCTAAGACACTGTGCAAGCCTTGGCGACCTGGATTTGTTCTCAGGAAGCCACAGAGGAAGGAAAGAACTAACATTGAAAGTTATCCTCTGGGGTTGGGGATTTAGCTCAGTGGTAGAGCGCTTGCCTAGGAAGCGCAAGGCCCTGGGTTCGGTCCCCAGCTCCGAAAAAAAGAACCAAAAAAAAAAAAAGAAAGTTGTCCTCTAACCACACACACACATAACATATACATCCACACACACATACAACATACACATAACACACAACACACATAACATACACATACTACACACATAACATATACATCCACACACACATACAACATACACATAACACACAACACACATAACATACACATACACATACATACAACATACACATAACACACACATAACATACACATACACGGGGTTGGGGATTTAGCTCAGTGGTAGAGCGCTCAGTGGTAGAGCGCTTGCCTAGCAAGCGCAAGGCCCTGGGTTCAGTCCCCAGCTCCGAAAAAAAAAACAAAAACAAAAAACATACACATACACACAACATACACATAACACACACAACACACATCATACACACACATATACACATACACATAACCACACAACACACATCATACACACACACATACACAACATACACATAACACACACAACACACATCATACACACACATATACACATACACATAACACACACAACACACATCATACACACACATATACACATACACACAACATACACATAACACACAACACACATCATACACACATATACACATACACATAACACATTCATATACACACATCATACACACATATATACACCACATACACACACATACACACATATATACACATACACGTACACGCTACATAACATAATACAAAATAATAATCCAGTAAAACTCTTTAAGCTTGGGTAGGGAAAGATGGATGGTCTATTTGGCAAGAGAGAAACGTGACAGAAAGACAAGTCTGGTCTGGACACTGGCGTGACTGAAATGGTAGGTCTAGGCATGACACCTTGACAGACGACAGCAGAAAGCCTCAGCAGCAAGGTGCGCTTTAATAGGGTCTTAGGGCATAGGAGGATTCTGTAGGGAAGGGAAGAACACTCCAGGAAGATAGATGATCAGTGTGGGCTGCGGCTTTGAGACAGGGGATCACATCACGGAGTGCCAGGAACATGGTGGAGGGGCGTGCTACAAGTGTATCTGCAACTGGGAATGTCACTCTAGTCCAAGTAACCGGCCAGGCCATATGTGGGCTGTGACCTGATGCTCCTAAGCCCAGGCAGCTGCTGGGCAAAAATTTCCACTTGTCTCCCTGCTTCTTGTGGCTCTCAAAGCCTTTCTGTTTGAGCTCCCTTAGAGGTGAGGCAGGAGACACAGCCCTCTCCCTGCCGGATGTGGGTGTCTGGTGTCACCGGGGCAGGACACACCCCTAGCTTTATGGCTATGACTCAGCCCTCACCAAGCCCAGGGCTCTCCCAGCACAGGGCACACCCTCCCTTGGCATACCATACCGGCTGTTCTTTATTAGCAAAGGGCCTTGGGCAGGGTTTGGAAACAGCCTGCCCAGGGGACAATAGGAAAGGAAAGGAGAGGGCAGCTCCTACCAGCAGGTGTGTCATATTCTCTGCTAAGAATAGCTGCGAGGCAGCAAACCCTGGGCCCAGGCCCAAGTGTTCAGGTTCAGCCACTGCTCCTACCTAGGTGGCAGGCAGGAATGACTGTCACTCTCATGTCACTGACCCTCCCCAAGGAAACAGGCTCAGAGAGGCCAGATTGACATGGGAAGCATGAAGGTGGCAGAGATTCCTCCCGAAAGGCACATTCATCTAACGTCTACTGTGTGCTGGCAATGGGGGAGGGCCCAGCCCACTGTGAGTGGTGCCACCCCGGGGGCAGGCAGTTCTGGGTTTTATAAGAAGCAGGCTGAGCAAGGCATTATGACCAAGCCAGTCCAGTAAGCAGCACTCATTCATGACCTCTGCATCAGCTCCTGCCTCCAGTTTCCTGTCCCCTTTGAGCTCCTGGCTTGACTTCCCTGAGTGATGGACTGTAAGCCAGCTTGCAGATGGGAGAGGCGCCTCTGACATCCACAGGATGGAGTAACATAAGGAGCCTCGGAAGTTACTGACCTGACCGATGGTCCAGATGAGGACCAGGGAGGTACCGAGCGGCTGCGGCTCTAGCCACAGCTCTGCAGACTTCCTTCTGAAACGGACCAGGCTCTAACCTAGTCCTGCCTGTGAGATCCTGGAGTGGTTCTGACCCTGGGGAGCACATGCCCTTTCTAGACAGGGAGGAGTCACCTGCACCCAACAGTCAGCTCTTCCAGACCACCTTGCACAGCATCACGCCCTGAGCCCTCAGCGGCAGGCACGGGCTCCTCCCTCCCCTTCCGCCTGTCCACTTGACCCCAGAGTCTCGGAAGCAAAGACCTCGCTGCTTGTCCACAGCTGGGCTAAGTAGTGAAGACCATTGTCATTGCTGACAAAATGAAAATAAATGAACCCTGAAAACCAAAGGACAACAAACAAACAAACAAAAACAAAAAACCTCCAAGCTCCGCCCTTCTGCTCGCTGGCGAAGTCCTATAAGCCCATATCCCTATAGACTGCTTTGTTCAAGCTTGCTATAAGAGTTAAGGATGAATGACCTTGACCTTTCTGTCCTCACTTGTAGGGTGGCTGGGGTCCCAGGCAGGCACCAGCCGCCACACTCACCCTAGACCTCCATTCGAGTCACTCTGGCAGTTTCTGGTTTCACCTTGATTAGAAGATCCGAAACTGGAAGGGCTGGTGACTTCCCCATTATTAGGTTGTTACCCTGAAACAGGATTGCTTTATAACCCTGAGCAAATGACCTCTGCATGGGCAGTCCCTTTGAGAAAGTCCTTTCTTAGAAGGTGCCAACCCCTTTCCCACTCCTGCCCTCTGCTGGCCAGCAGAGGACAGCTCCCTACTCTCTCCTACATCTTCATCTTCCTCAGTGGACTCCCTTCCCATACCCTCAGCTCCCAGCTACCTTCACTGAGAGGCAAGCTCAGGATCACCCTCCCTGCTTCTCTAAGAACACCAACTCTTGCTCCTCGAAAACATCCAATGGCTGCCTAGCGCCTACAGCAAGGGTAAGACTTCTTCACCAGGCATCTTCCAACGTCCGCCCCTCACCGTCTTTGTGAAATGATCTCAAGCCATTCCCCATTCTCCTGCTTCTGTCCATTCGCTGTTATGCAGAGCACAGCTTGAAAAGCAGCTCCAACTGGAAGCCACCCCAGACAGCCCGCATTGGAACGGATGGAGCACCCTCATCCCTGCTGCTCTGGCCTAGAGCACAGGCACACGTACGCGCACACGCGCACACATACACACATGCACACACTACAGCAAGTGTTTGTAAATGCTGCTCTAGAATTTTTTTTAACCCAGCATCTTCCTTTCCTCAGCCATGTGAGGTAAGAGGGCACAGTTTAACTTCCTGGCAGATGAGAAGGCTAAAGCTCAGAGAGGCTCAGTAACTAGTTTGCAGTCACACAGCAAGGCAGCGAGCTAAGCGAGGGAAAGGGCCCAGGTCCCTAGATGCCTGGTCCTGCCACTGAGCAGTTAGCACTAAAATCTTCCCACGAGTCTTTCAGTCCCCAAACTCACGCACATCCAGAGAGTGTTAGGAGTCAGCAGCTTCCACTGTCCAGGCTCCCCCCGGCTATTGTCCCGTGGCTGTGACCAGGTGTTTCCTTTCCATCAGGCTCTGGCCAACATCTCTGCTTTTCCTACATGAAAGCAGCCTCACGCCCAGAGCCACTCAGAGAGTCACATGGTAAACTTCCACAGTAGCTTCTTCCCTCCAGAAGCTTTGTGACCTGCCAGAAGTGCCCTTAAGGCTTTAAGAAATGTCATTTGCAAAGTCCTTAACTGCACCACAGCCCTTACCACTGACCCTGGAGTCTGTGGGTCCCTACCTCACTGAGGAAAATGGCATAGTGCCCAGAGCTGGCTGCCTTGAGATCCCCGCCCTCGCTGCTCACGCACCCTCCCAGTCCCTGAAGTGCAGACTGGAGAAAGCTGTCTACGTGTAAGTTAAGATCAGGAAGGCTTCTGCCAACCTGGGGAGGGATTCAGCCTTTCCTAAACCCAGCGGTGTCCAAACCCCACATCCCCAGGTTGAACCTTAAAGCTTCTTGTTTTCTCCTGTTCTTCCTAAGGTATCACGGGGCAGTGGGTTCATGACGGACAGCAGTGAGAATACACAGACTGAAACCAGAGTGTCTCAGTACAGGAGGGACCCACTGTAGGCTTGGAGTAGCCATTGTAAAGCTTGGAGAAAGCAGGTCAAGATTCTGCTCTTGGTTGGTGGCTACAGTGGTGGTGACAGCGGCGGAGGCAAGCCATTCAGAAATAGCTGTTACAACCTTGTCTGCAGCACAGGAGCCCAAGAAAGAGGCTGGGACCTAACTAGTAAACCAGCTATGGTCCCTGGGATACAGTGGGCAATCCAAGGCTTGGATGATGGTCACGCTGTTACCTGCTTTAGAATATTGGATTTGGGGCTGGAGACTTGGCTCAGAGGGTTCAGATCACTGGATACTCTTCCAGAGGACCCAGGTACAGATCCCAGGTTGAGTTTCCAGCACCAATAGGTGGCTCACAACTGTCTATAATTCTGGTCCCAGAGGATCTGATGCCCTCTTCTGGTCTGTGCAGGTAATGCAAGAGCCTGGTTCACATGCATGCATGCATGCATGCATGCATGTAAAACACCCATACACATAAAAACACAGCTTTAAACAAATTTCAACGGCAATAAAGAATCCCAGGAGGGTGGAGGGGTGTTCTTTGTGTGGTAATCAAAGTCCTAGGGAGAACAGTGTCAGAGACCAGGAGCCTCCCACCCATGGTCTGTGCAGGTAATGCAAGAGCCTGGTTCGCATGCATGCATGCATGCATGCATGCATGTAAAACACCCATACACATAAAAACACAGCTTTAAACAAATTTCAACGGCAATAAAGAATCCCAGGAGGGTGGAGGGGTGTTCTTTGTGTGGTAATCAAAGTCCTAGGGAGAACAGTGTCAGAGACCAGGAGCCTCCCACCCATGCTGTATCTGGTGTAGCCATGGTGCTCCCATGAGCGAGCTCTTAGATGTTCCCTCAATCTATCACTTGACATTGTTTGTAGCAGTTCCAGGTTCCCAGGGCCTGAGGTCTAGAACAAAGGTTGAACAGAACAGTTACAGGACAGGACAGGACAAGACAGGACAGGACAGGGTGAGAGGAGGGACAGCATTAGTGTGGGGGAAAAATATCAAGAAAACTTAGTTCCTGGATGTGTGTGTGAGAGAGAGACAGTCAGATAGTCAGATACTGAGATCCCATGGTGCAACCCTGGGCTGGGCAGCCCAGCAATGTGACCCCCAGAATTGAAATGGGTGTGCAGAAGGTCTGGTTGAGATGGGTCAGCTAATAGCCTGCCAAGTTCATGACCACAGCAGGAGGGGTACCCTCAGGGAAGAAGACGCCTGCCATTTCTGCCCATGCCCTCTGTCCCCCTGGAGAGCTCAGTGTCCTCAGCTTCTGCTGACAAATGGCAAGAGTGCCACCAGGGGTCCCAGGAGGGGACCTGCCCTGCCTCAGGTGTGCTGTTCAGAAGGGAAACGGTAGGGCCTGAGGGAGGGGGAGGGATAGGGGGCATGGATATTGAAGTGTGGGGACAGGGTGAGAGAAGGGACCGCATTAGTGTGATAAAAATAAAGAGAACTTAGTTCCTGGAGTTCAGAGGGGGGTGTGTGTGGGAGGGGAATTAAGCCTGAGGATTCATGGACAAACCAGAACAGCCATGCTCACTGTCATGAAGTAACTACCAAGTTAGGGACATGAGTCTCTGGAGCCCTCACTTCACCTTTCTGCAGGAACCAATGACTATAAAGACAGGGGGCTAAAAACCCAGGAATATATTTTGATGGTTCAGGTGGAGATGTGAGACCCCAAATCTGATGTCTACAGGGCACCACCCCCTCTAAACCTGTCTTTGTTTCTAGGCAGCGGAAACTCCAGTATCCTTGGCCCATGGCAGCATTGCTTCGGGTTCTGCCTGTCTCTGGATGGCCTTCTCCACACGTGGTGTCTTCTTCTAATCTCTCAGTAGGTTTTAAGCTAATTGTGTCTACAGAGACCCTCCTTCCAAGGCCCTGTGGTAGGGACATAAAGGGTTTTTTGTTGTTAAGAAAGGAGTGTGTTGCAGAAATAGGCTCGGGGACAGATTCAAGATATGTAGTGTTTGCTAGCCAGGGGTGGGGGCATATGCCTTTAATTCTAGCACTGGAGAGGTAGAGGCAGGTTAATCTCAGTTCAAGGCTAGCCTGGTCTACAAAGTGAATTCTAGGATAGCCAGGGTTACACAGAGGTTACACAGGTTTGTCCCATCTTGAAAGGCAAAACAAACATTTTTCAGGATTTTTATTTTATTTATTTAAACTTTTTAAATTATCTTTGATACATGGTCTCTTTATGTAGCCCTGGTTGCCCTAGAACTCACCAAGTAGACCAGGGTGGCCTCGAACTCACAGAGATTCACTTGCCTCTCTCTCCCAACAGCTAGGATTAAGGGTGTGTGCCACTATGTCTGGCGATTTTTAAATTTTTTAGATTTATTTTAAGTGCTTCGTTTACACATATGTATGTGTATCCCATGCATTCTCGATGCCAGTGGAGCTCAGAAGAGGGCATTAAATCCCCCGGAACTGGAGTTATAGATAGTTGTGAGGTACTGCGTAGGTGCTAGGAACTGAACCTGGGTCCTCTGGAAGACCAGCAAGTGATCTTAACCACTGAGCCATCTCTCCAGCCCTTAAAAATTGTTTTTAAACTCATAAGGCATTCTTATATAAGACAAGTAAGCCAAGCATGGAGGTTCTCATCTGTAATCCCAACACTTGAGAGGTTGAGGCAGGAGGATTGCTGTTTAAATCAAAATTTGAAGCAAAACTGGATTACAGAGTAAAACTTTTTCAAACTCCACAATTCTCATCCTGAAAAAGTGTTGAAGAAAGAAGAAAAATCAAATTAGTTAACACTGGTGGGGACAGGCATGAGTGACAGGCAGAGTAGCCATGGCCCCATGAAGGTCGGTGTGTTATAGATCCAGGAGTCTGGTTCCTGCCACTAGGTCTAGTGACCTCAGCAGGGAACAAAATGGCCTCCTTTCTTAGGGTACAAAAGGAGACATCTTTTGTTTTTCTTTTCTCGTAAGATCTTAAATTGGTTTTATTTTATATCTAGGGTCCATGTCTTAGTTGGGGTTTTATTGCTATGAAGAGATACTGTGACCAAGGCCACTCTTATAAAGGATGACATTTAGTTGGGGCTGGCTCACAGGTTCAGAGGTTCAGACCATTATCATGGTGGGAAGTGTGGCAGCATCCAGGCAGACACGGTGATGGAGAAGGAGTTGAGAGTTGTACATCTTGACCTGAAGGCAGCCAGGAGACTGACTCTTCTGCCCTGGGTGGAGTTTGAGCACTAGGAACGCTCAGCCCAGCTACACAGTGACACAATTCCCCCTAGGAGGTCACACTTATCCCAACAAGGCCACACCTCTTAATGGTACCACTTCCCATGGGCCAAGCATGTTCAAACCGCCACAAATAGAAAACACTTTATTCCATAAAATAGACTGTGTTTCTGGATGAATGCTGTTTTTCACTTCAAAACATTGCTGATACAGTTGAGGCTAGGGAGAATCATACAAGACAAAAAAAAAAAAAAATTCCCTCAGGGAAAGGTTTCCAAGCAAGAAATGGGAAACCCGGGGTTGGGGATTTAGCTCAGTGGTAGAGCACTTGCCTAGGAAGCGCAAGGCCCTGGGTTCGGTCCCCAGCTCCGAAAAAAAGAACCAAAAAAAAAAAAAAAAAAAAAAAGGGAAACCCTGGGACTCTGTACCTCACAGCAAGTCCTGAAAGGTCCTAGGGTACCTGGTTGACACCACTCACATTAAGTAACACAAGGAACACCTAGGTGCTGGGTCAGGGTCCTTATGACAGAGCATTCTAACTCCACAGAAGACCCAGCTTAATGCCCCACTTCCACCCCGTGGCCTGACCTGGTGGTAAAATTATCATCCAGAGACACTGTGTTGATTTATTGGAGAAGGATGGCCCACAGCCCTAGTGCAGAAGAGGTGGGTGAGCCTGAGGTTGATGACACTGTGCAGGGAGCCAGCCGGGCAGGAGCCTAGACCAGAGCACCTAGGACTGGCCCAAGCACAGAACTGAGGCAGAGCCATATTGTTGAAAAAGCCTGTTGGCCCAGTAGTCCCAAGACAAATGGTTACAGAGACTCAGACCCCAGAGGAGGGAGGTAGAGTGAGGGGGCTATCTCAGGGTCTGGGGGCCACAGCTTAAGCATCTTGCTGATAGGAAACAGCCCCTGTGGGTGGCAGATAGACAGTAGATTAATCCTGGGGTAGTTCACACATATCAGAAGTGTCTTAGTCAGGGTTTCTATTCCTGCACAAACATCATGACCAAGCAGCAAGTTGGGGAGGAAAGGGTTGATTCAGTTTATAGTTCCACATTGCTGTTCATCACCAAAGAAAGTCAGGACTGGAACTCAAGCAGGTCAGGAAGCAGGAGCTGATGCAGAGGCCATGGAGGGATGCTGCTTACTGGCTTGCTTCCCCGGGCTTGCTCAGCTTGCTGTCTTATAGAACCCAGGGACAGCACCACCCACAATGGGCTGGGTCCTCTCCGCCTTGATCACTAATTGAGAAAATGCCTTACAGCTGGGTCTCATGGAGGCATTTTCTCAATTGAAGCCCCTTTATCTGCGATAACTCCAGCTTGTGTCAAATTGACACACAAAACCAGCCAGTACAAGAAGTCATGCAAATAACCGGACACTCTTTCGGATCATGGGACCCATCCATCATGAGGAGAAAGTATCAGGACTGTCATCTGGGACAGTCCCAACGAGGGTGAGCACCTGAGCCCTGGGCCGGGCGATAAGCAGTACTATTTCCCAGCTCGTGGTTCCTAAAGATCTCTCTGATACCACAGGCTTCCTCCCGGAGTGTGTTCTGGAAGTTTGGAGAGGAAACATCTGCTGGAGAATATATCACCACAACAGTCAGTCTCTCATACAAATCCATTTGGCATGGCCTCGCACGCACTAGCTACCAAGTCACCAACGAATCTCCTATCGTTTATTCAAGATGGCTGGGCATCCTCAGCCCTTCAGTGTGTCCGCTTGTGTGACCAGCGACCTCTGCCTCTTCCGGACCTCCTGAGAAGCAGGACTGTAAGAATCATGTAGTTCCAGAACTGCCAGAGCTTAGTGGGAGACATCTTGGCATCACGTGTGGTGGGGCCGTGAGCCATGCAACTCAGGAGAGGGGCGAGTTGTAGCCAAACCACAAGGGTCGTGAACCAGGTACAGCCTGTGCCCCTTGTTCCTTCTGAGGAAAATACAGATAACCCCCATTCTGCAGTTAGGGAGTCTGAGACAGGGTCTAGCTCTGTAGCTCAGGCTGACTTTGAATGCGTCAATTATCCTGACCTAACCTCCTAATCATGAGATCCCAGCCACATCTCTGAATGCAAATGGGGACATGGCCATTCCAAAGTACGGTTGATGAGAAGGTTTTTATTTAGATATGAGGCAGAACACAGCCAGAGAAGAGTCCAGAGCAAGGGGAAAAAGTAGCGGACTGAACTTGACCAGTAGACTGTACGGGGCCATGAAGGGCAGGGATGGGGTGTGGGGAGGGGACAGAGAGAGGAAGAGGAGGGGAAGGAGTTGGGGGAGGACCAAGAGGATGAGGAGGGAGCATGCAGCTGAAATGGTAGGGTTATATGGGAAAGAGAAGCTGGGAGGGAGTGGGGAGGAGCAAAACCGCTGGGTTGGAGAGGTTTATGGTAGGGTTGGGGTGAGAAGGAGAGCTGAGAGGAGCTAGAGGTATTGAGTGAGGCTGGTGTGCTTTGGTGTGCTAGTAGGAACCATTAAAAGCATGCATGTGTATGGATGGAGACACGGACACACATGAGGAGACATCTACTCTTGTCCTGCACAGCTGAACATAGGGGTCTTTCGAGATAAATTCCAGGTGGTGACTAACACGCCAGGTGACAGGCGTCAGGTGTGACTGTCAGAGAGAGGCTGCCATTAAGAATCCCACCTGTGGGGGTTGGGGATTTAGCTCAGTGGTAGAGCGCTTGCCTAGCAAGCACAAGGCCCTGGGTTTGGTCCCCACCTCCGGAAAAAAAAAAAAAAAGAATCCCACCTGTGCAGGGCAGGCAATTGTGGTCCACACCTTCAATCCCGGCAGAGGACAGCCTGGTCTATGCAGCAAGTTCCAGGACACCCATGGTTACACAGAGAAACCCCATCTCGAAAGACTTAAAAACAAAACAAACACTTTCCTACTTGCAAGCAGGGCTTATGTAGGTGACAGCTGGTCCCTACATACTCTTCTGAGTCCCTGGTGTCCAGGGAGCTCCTTGTGAACTGCTTGTGAGGCTGCCAACAGTGCCTACAAAGCCAGATGCCTGAGTCACATCACCCTCCCCTCAGGATCTGTCTGCTCACCTGCTTTGCTGTACCAGCCTTGTCTCCAAACCAAAGTGACAGAAACTGGTCCCCCAGGAGCACGGCAGCAGGGGCCTTGTAAAGATAACTGCACATCTGCTCTGACAAAACCAGAGGGACCTAAACAAAGTGGCTCCAGGAGACGCATGACATTTAATCCTTTTGAAACACATCGTGTTTGTTTGACGATTTTTTATGTGCAAAGTTTAATGGATATGAACATCTTTTAAGGAGCTGCATCATGGCTAGGCAGCGGTGGCACACGCCTTTAATCCCAGCACTCAGGAGTCAGAGGGAGGAAGATCTCTGAGTTCGAGGCCAGCCTGGTCTAAAAGTGAGTTCCAGGACAGACAGGGCTGTACATAGAAACCCTGCCTCGAAAAAACAGATAGATAGATAGATAGATAGATAGATAGATAGATAGATAGATAGATAGATAGATAGATAGATAGACAGACAGACAGAAGATAGATAGATAAATAGAAGAGGAGGAAGAAGAGGAGGGAAGGAGGAGGAAGAAGAGAAACAGAAGAAACACCAGCATGCACACACTCGTGTGCACACCTGCGCACGCACACACACACACACACACACACACACACACACACACACAAATAATAAGAATAAGTCAGATGTGGTGGCACATGACTTTAATCCCAGCACTTGGGAGGCAGAGTTCTAGAACAGCCTGGTCTACATAGCAAGTTCCAGAACAACCAGGGCTACCTACCTCAAAAATAATAAAATATCTTTTAAAAAAGGACGTTCCATCACACACCGAAGCTGCTGTTTTCATGCGCGTGTGCGAGCGTGTCCGTGTGTGTATGTGTGCACGCGAAAGTGTGTGAGCCCCAGTGACGTGGACTCCTCCACCTTGCTCTGAGTCTTTATTTACAAGGCCTGCTCAGGAAAGCACTCTATAAAAAGGAAATTCCAAAACAGGTGTTTAGCAGGGTCTGGGTGCAGTAACTGTGGGGAGGTCCAAGCGGGGGCGGGGGGGGTCCTTCTCACTGCTGGTCACTTCCAGGTTGTGAGGACATTTCTTCCTGAGTCTCTCGAGCGGCCTGTTCTGGGCCCCACTGGCTGACCTGGGCGACTTCTAAGCTCTCGTTCAGCCCCGTCACCCTGGGCCAGCTCCTCGTCATACCTGAAACAGACCCCTAGAAAATCACTGGGAGATCTCGTTCAGGGGCGGCAGTGGCACAGAGGCCACCAGGCTGCTGCAGAGCAAACATGTTACTAGAAAGAGCCACCTAGCTCCAGATTCTTCCCTCTCCAGCCCACAAGCCACACAAGGCCACAGAGCCTGTGAGAGAAACCAGCCAAACTGCCACTGCCAGTCCTGCCCATCCTAGACAGATGCCATTTTATCAGGCTCCAGGCAGAATTTGGCACTGGCCTCAGGGGAGCAGTGAATGGGAAACTAGTCAGCCAGCCTAGGGTAGTCAGGGAGACAGCTCTTGCCTGCAAACATGTCACAAACCCTGTTGGGTAGGGCCTAATCCCATTTCAGTCAAGGAACCAGGCGTTAGCAAGGAAAGGGCCTGGTAGAGCAGGGACTCCTCTGCCACGATGCCACTTGCTCTGCCACTCGTTCTGCCACTGTCCTCCTAAGGCCTGTTTCCAGCTGACTCCTGTACTCAAGCTTTCTCAGTGCCGAGGAGCAGCTTGGACCTCACGTCTGAAGAACCAAATACAGTCCTGGTGTCCAGCAGATTTTGTTACCCAGAATAGATCCTGCAAAGGGAACTGTCTCTCCTCACCATGGCTTCCCACCACTCTCTGGCGCCAGGTTCAGATGCGCAGAGACTGGGTTAACACTGGGCCTCCTGATTCCTTTACCCTGCAGCTGAGCTGTGAGAAGTGCATTTCTGAACACTTAAAGTTTGTTTTGAACTCCAGCTTATTTCTTTTTTTTTTGGTTCTTTTTTTCGGAGCTGGGGACCGAACCCAGGGCCTTGCGCTTCCTAGGCAAGCGCTCTGCCACTGAGCCAAATCCCCAACCCCTCCAGCTTATTTCTTTACTGGGGCGAGGTTCATTCATTATGTAGAAGTCAAAGAACAACTTGCAGGGGTCAGCCCTCTACCATGTGGGTCCTGGGGATAGAACTTAGGCCATCAGGTTTGGTGGCAGACACCTTTACTTGCTGAGCCATCACGTTGGCCTGGCAGATGCTGTGCAGGAAGAGCTGCAGTGGGCAAGCGAGCTCCCTGGAGACAGCCCCACCATCTTGCTTAGCTGCAATGGGTGTGCTTTGCTGAAGCACCGCCCCAGAAACTGCATCCCAGGACTGATCCTTGCTACTGATGTGCTTTCTCGTGTTTGTCATGCCGTACTCCCTGTTTATATGGCTTGGTGTGAGTGGACACCGGGAGACCCTCCTGCTTATAGCGTCCTGTGATTACTTCCTGGGTCACAGCTCACCCTCTTGGGCAAATTTCAGATCAACCTGAAGACAAACTTTTGTAAATCAATGCTGTTGAGATGAATTAATGACTTTATAAAATTACTGATTTGATTCAAATAATTTTAGGAAGAAAGTTTTAGGAGATGGTTTTAGTTGCTTTGCCAGAAAGATTAAAGTTAGAATCAGGAATAGAAATATGCTCCCTTCTCATAGGATATTAAGTAAAGGCTGCATAATGAGGAATACAATGAGCTTTGTAAATTGCACAAAGAAGAGAAGTAGGCTTGTAACAGATTTGTGATCAAGGAAAAACATTCATTGTAGGTCAGGATGAGGCCAAGGATGAGTCTACAGGAGTGCACTATGATAAAGCCAGGTCACGTGAAACTGTTGCTGTGAACTTATAATGAGTTTACAGAATGAAATGCTGCTTTGAACTTACTATTGATGTCCTTCTGTGACTCCCCTTTTGTGTAACATTTTATCTGTGAGATAATTTCATAAGAACTTTTGTCTAAGTATAAAAAGGCTGAGAGAAGAAATAAAGTGTGGGGCTAGAGAAATGGCTCAGCGGTTAAGAGTAATGACTCTTCTTCCAGAGGTCCTGAGTTCAATTCCCAGCAACCACATGGTGGCTCACGATCATCTTTAAGGGGATTCGATGCCCTCTTCTGGTGTGTCTGAAGATGACCACAGAGTACTCATAAAATAAATAAATCTTTGAAAGAAAGAAAGGAAGGAAGGAAGGAAGGAAAGAGAGAGAGAGAGAGAAAGAAAAAGAAAGTGTGAAGTGTGGCTGTTGGGGCTCTGCTCCATCCATTAAATTATACATGTCTGTCTGTCTATATGTATGTAGACATATGTAGGTATATGTATATAAGTATGCATGTGCACTTGTGAATTGATGGAATGGTTGGGACTGGCCAGTGTGTGTGTGGGGGTGTGGGGGGGTGTACATGTGTGTATGGGGTGAATGTGTGCCTGACTTTCTTCCTTTCTTCCTTTTCCTGTTTCTGTGAAATGCTAGAAGCCATCAGCTTCTGGCCCCCAGAACAGTAAGAGAGAGTCTTTGGCTATTGTCTGATACTGTGTCCCACCTCAGTACAGACCCTGTCGGAGCTGGCCCCCAGCACTGGCCTTTAATTTTTTTTTAATTACACTGATCAATTGATTGATTGAAGGCACACATGTGCCAAGGTATAGGGGTCAGAAGGCAGGCTGTGGAAGTCAGATCTTTCCATCTACCATGTAGGTCCCAGGGATCAAACTTAGGTTGTCAAACTTGGCAGCAAGTGCCTTTACTTTTTCTGGTAGCCCTGCCTGTCATAAGACTTGCTGGGTAGACCAGGCTGGCCTTGAACTCACAGAGATCTACCTACCTCTACCTCCAGAGTGCTGGGATTAAAGGTGTGCACCATTATGTCTGGCTTCTTTCCGGTCATCTTAAAGTGTTTTCTACAGGCATGGTGGCACACACACAGTGGCCAGCCTAGTCTACAGGACAAGTTCCAGGACAGCCAGAGCTTCTAAGGTATTCCTTTGCTGCTATTTTGTCTGAGTTACACGCAGACATTTGCATTAAGCAAACAGGTACCAGGATGCTTTGCGCTGCTGCGGAAGCTGATTGTCCCTCTCTTCAGAGCTTCTGGTCCAGAGCCGGACTCTGTGGGTGGTGTGGGGTCTGCGTTAGGGCCTCCTCTGGTGGGTGAACATTCTCTGAATGATGCCTATGGTGGCAAACGGGCTGACGAGCAGGGAGCACCAGAGTTAAAAGTACTGATAGCTCTCCTCCCAGCTGAGGCCATGCTCAGTACTGGCATGGACTGTCACAACGGCGTCACATCACGTGGACAGCCTCAGCATTAGCATCACTATGGAGATGTATTTGTAGCCAGTCCCTCCAATACAAGGAAGCTGTGCAGAGAGCTCCCTCAAGGACCAGAGCTTTGGGCTATCCATCCATATACTATCACACTCTGGCTTGTACTGTGTCTGCATCACTGTCTAAGGGTGGAGTCACCCTGCCTGTCAGTCTTAGGGTTGCCCTGGTACTGGCTCAAGGTGGGGAGGGGCAGGGATGAATGGAGAAGAGGAACACACTCACAAACACACACCTGTGTGGCTCTGTGTGGCTTGAAAACAAAGTGGAGTGTGAAGCAGACACCTGGCAACAGGCTGTTCCATTCTCTCGGGGTGGCTTGCCTGTAAGGGAGCTAGTGTATAACAGCTTGAAAGGGCTCTCCTGAGGGCCTTTTCCCGTTTGGAACACCTTTACTTCTGGGATCTGACAGGTGGAATCTAGGCACTGAGTTCTGAACAGCATTTTTTGTTTTTCAAAAAAATGCTAAGAGTGTTTTCTGGTAATGTTGGACTAGAGCCAGGATGAACAAGGCTGGCCATGATCGTGACACCAAGGCCTCAAGGGACCATGTGGGTCACACAGAGCTATATTCCTGCCAGTTCCCTTCTCTCCACACTGGTGTACTCTGAAGGGATCTTTAAGTATGCATGAAATGCAATATTTCTGGCTGTGTACAGGGACAGGACAGCACACTGTGGATGTAAGCCCCACTTACCCTAGCAGCAGCAATTCCTACTGCTGCCACTAGGACCCAACCTGGAGTGACCTGGAGTATCAGGGTCAAGGAGACGCATGGGAAAGAGTTTCTAATGGCCAGCTCCAACCCAAAGCCTCTCTTCCATTAGAGGGGTGTGAGAGCGGAGCTCAGAACTAGGGGTGAGGCTCTGGCCTCTGCTTCTTAACCTACAGATGAGCATCCTGTCTGTTCTGCAAAGAGAGGGCCTCATAAGCTCCCAGTGGGCCAGCCTTCTTACTGCATCCTGATGGACTAAAGAGGGACCCACAAAGACCCTCATGGCTCTTGAACCTCACATGGGTTCTCCTCCACTGAGGGCCTCAGGACTGACCCCAAGGCTCCCACAGCACTGACATGGGTCAACTCTTGTGTTGCCCTTATTTCTCACACTGCCAACCCCAAGTGGCTCTGGACAGAACCCAGCTGCACTCTGCATTCTGGGACTCCCTGCTCATTATCAGAAACCCCCGAATCCTCTAGGAGCTCTTGACTTTCTCCCTCATCTCCCCGGTATGAAAAGCCTGGCTCTCCCTGGAGCCCTGTGGAGGGTGGACCGTTTCCTCTCTCAGACCCATGGGTCTGAAAAGGCCTTTCTAGATCCTCTCCAACCCTGCAAGCCAGATCAGCCGCTCTGATCCCTTCTGTACATCAACTCTCGTCCTTCGGGGTCTAGCCCTTGATTCCCTGGCTGTGGTCACTCTTCTGACTTCCGACGACTTTGACATCCATCCATGTTAGTGCCCATATCTTGTTCTGGTCACTGCTTGTATCCTGCACAGTATCTTGCACTAAGCTTTATTCTCTGATGTCTTGGTGAGTCCATGTGCCCTGGATCCCCGTCAGAGTGCATCTGCCTTCCCAGCACTGGCACCCGCTCCTTCTCTTGCTTTCCTTGCCAGCTCCCACCTCTACTCCCTTCCCATCCCCCTGTGGTCCCTCCCCAGGCTGCCAGAAGTTAATTACAGTCAGTGACAGTCCCTTTTGGGGCTCATGACTACCACCCTCTAAGGCCCTGAGCTCTCCGGAAGCCCCGCCCACATCTCTGTGCCCCTCCACACCACCTTCTGCAACTGTACACAGAGAGGTGGGAGGTGGCTATGCAGCGGCTCCAGGGCGCAGGCCTGGGCTCAGATCCTCCCGCTGGCGCTGGCGGTGCACCTGAGACCCGTGTGCAAGAGCGCACTTCACTAAATGTCCCCTTGTCTTTAAACTTTTTAAATTAAATGCTTATGTGTAGGACGAGGAAACATGGTGCACACCTTTAACCCCGGCACTTGAAAGGCAGAGGCAGGCGGATTTCTGGGGGGAGTTCAAGGCCAGTCTGATCCACGTAGCAAGACTCTGTCTCGAAAAACCAAACCCAAACAAACAAATGCTTATGTGCACGCGGGGGCAGTGGAATCAGCTAAAAGTACCCTTCCTTGCAACTTGTTTTTCTCACCTAACCTCTTGGCCCACAGTATACATGGCACTAGGCCAATCTTTGTGCTTTTGAGGGTGAGTGATTGAGATGGGGTTTCTCTGTGTAGCCCTGGCTGCCCTGTAACTTGCTCTGTAGACCAGGCTGGCCTCGAACTCACAGAGATCCAATCTTTGTAATGGCTGTCAGCTTCACCATGTATGAATGACTATACTTCATCAACCACTGTCTTCCTGATTACCATTACTTTATTTATACCCCACCATTCCCCCCCCCACACCACACACACACCCCGCACACGGATGCACTCGCACTCCCAACAGGTCTGTTTGTTTCTGATCTGTAAGGCAGAGCCAAACTAGTACTCGGCTCACAAGGTGCAGGGTGAAGAAATGGGCTGGAGTGCCTACAGCATCAGCCACTGACCCTAGCTCAGGGGAGCCCTGAGAGGTGAGCCCTGGGGATCACTCTTCCCTACTGGCTTCCTGAGGTATTCAGACTGTGGCCCACAGAGCTACAGAGGTAGATTTAGGGCATGAGTCCTGCACCATGTGCGCCCTGCTCCTAGCACCTCAGCAGCCTGCATAGGTGACAAGCAGTGTGGGTCACTCCCGGCCCAGCACTTGGCAAGTTAAGTATTGACTACATAGAACAGACCCAAACCACTCTTCTGTCTCCTCAACAGCTACCCCTCCCAGCATCAACGAACAGACACGCTGCCCAAGAAAAGTGAGCCCCGTTCCCTAATATCCAAAGGGCACCTCAGCAGGCCTCAGTCTAGAACGCAGGACCTCTCAGAGCCATGTGCACACTTACAGGATCTCATAGTTGCCAAGCACTTCCTTAGGGGGAGACTTGTTCCATTTGCAGTCTGGAATCTCGCCGTTAGGGACCGCAATGTTGAGGGTGTCGTTAATCAGGTTGTACTTAAGGATCCGATCATTGGCGGTGCTGGAGGTGAGAGATGGGGACGCGTTAACCTACAAGAAGAAAAACACACGTCCTTCTCTGTGGCGCTTCCTCCTGTGGAGTGAGGCGCAGGAGCCAGCATGGGTCACAGGCTCCAGGCACCTGTCATCGGTTAACACTGACACCTCACACCTGTCAAGCTCACACCTGTCGAAGCTGTCACGGTTAGCTGTCAACTTGACGTAACCCTACGGGTTGCCTGGTGGAGAACTGCATAGCTCAGACCGGCCTGTGGGTATGTCTGTAAGGTATTTCTTTATATTCTTTTCTTTACACATTTATTTGTTTATTAAATATTAATTTATTATATGTATATAATTACACTGTCACTGTCTTCAGACACCAGAAGAGGGCATCAGATCCCATTACAGATGGTTGTGAGCCACCGTGCGGATGCTGGGAATTGAACTCAGGTCCTCTGGAAGAGCAGCCAGTGCTCTTTTTTTTTTGGGGGGGGGTTCTTTTTTCGGAGCTGGGGACCGAACCCAGGGCCTTGCGCTTCCTAGGTAAGCGCTCTACCACTGAGCTAAATCTCCAGCCCCGCAGCCAGTGCTCTTAACCGCTGAGCCATCTCTCCAGCCTCCTCCCAAGTTGCTTTTGATCAATGCTTTATCGCAACAGCAGAGAAGCACAGTAGGATAGAAGTGTGGGATCTGGGGGTTGGGGATTTAGCTCAGTGGTAGAGCGCTTGCCTAGGAAGCGCAAGGCCCTGGGTTCGGTCCCCAGCTCCGAAAAAAAGAACCAAAAAAAAAAAAGTGTGGGATCGGTTTCTATTGGTGAGCTATAAATAATACCTAAAGACAGGCGCAATTGACTATTAATGCCAGCTCCAGAGAAATCTGATGCCCTCTTCTGGCCCCTGCATTCATGTGTACATCAGGCCCCTCATACAATTACAAATAAATCAAGTGTGTGTGTGTGATGTGTGTGTGTGTGAGAGAGAGAGAGAGAGAGAGAGAGAGAGAGAGAGAGTCCCAATTAGGATCTTAGTTCATCAAGAAAAGTGCGACGTTACTGTATTTAAGAAGCAGGAAGCCAACATCTCTAATTCTGGCCCCCTGGGAGACTGGTGCAGGAGGATCATGAGTTTAAGACCAGTTCTCAAAAGAAAAAAAGGAGGAGAGGGAGGGTGTAGGGAAGGAAATATCACATCTCCCTAGCGGCCTGACTCCAGCAGCTCAGCAGGCTTCCATTATGGAGGCAGCTTGCTGCTGATAACTTGATTACAGTGAACTCCACAGTGAGGCTCCCTCTGACTTTCCCTGCAGGGGGCCGTGTTCTGCTCTGTGCTCTTATAAGAATCCTAGGCCTCCTGGCTTGTGTGACTGAAGGGCCTGACCAGTGTGCCTCCAAATGAACTGCTGAGAGGGCAGGTGTCCAGAGTGACTGACGCCCAGGATGGAACCACACAAAGGAGGTTCCTGCGTGCTCAGGTATCTCCCATTCTAGGCTTGGTGAGGGGCCAAGACAAGGCCTCAGACAAGAGCACCAATGCCCACCTCTCTGAAAAGGCCACGAGAGTTAATCTCCAGCCTGATGGGATTTACAGTGATGTAGGAGCCTCCTCAGTGTTGGGGTGACCTTCCTCAATCTGTACGGAGGTGTCTCTCTATTTTCAGTTGTTGATTCTGTATCTGCAGAGTGCCGGGTACTGGCAGGATTCTGGTATTGACGGCCCATCACCAGGCTTTCTGCATTGTAAATGTCTGTACTTCCTCTCCTGCCTAAAGGCAATCTAAGTGATGGATCAGGTGTTGTCTTACTGATGATTGGTTGTAATAAAGGTCTGATGGCCAATAGCTGGTGCAGGAAGTAAGAGGGCGGAACTTCCGGGCAGAGAGAGTGAGTGATGCAGGGAAGGTAAGTTGAAGCCAGAGAATCAAGAGCTGAGGGCAGGAGGGAAGGGAACAGAACAGACACAACTGGAGCAGGGCAGGGAGTTAAAGAACTAGTCAGGTGGCACAGGTAAGAATAGTCAGCTAAGTTTAAATGGTAGCTGGGAGGTGGCCCCAGCAAAAGGGCTAAGCTTTAAACTACATAAGGAGACGCCGTGTTGTTATTTAAACTGCCAGTGGGATTGAAACAGTCCAGCAGTACCTCTGGGTAACTTTGGGAGTGTTTCCAGAGAAGTTTAACTTAGGAAGGAAGACCCACTCTGAATGTGGGTGACAGCATCCCACGGGTCAGGGCACTGAGCTGAAGGAAGAAAGAAGCTAGTGAAATATTAGTGTCTGTCGGCTCTGGCAGATGTGCACAGATGCCTCACACATACACCAGGCCTTTTCCACCATGAAGGATTGCAGCCTCAAACCAAATAAGCCGTCCTCCCTGAAGCTGTGTTTTTGGTTTGGTTTTTGTCGTTGTTTTGTTTGTTTGGGGTCAGGTATTTGATCGCGGTGCCAAGAAAGGACACCGGGGCTGTGGCCAGGAAAAAGCCCTGCAGTACGGTGTCGGTCTTATCATTTCTAGATCGGCCAACTCGACACCCTCTCTGCTTCGAAGGGCAGACGGAGACCCACTGCCTTAACGCGTGCTGGAGAGCAGTGAAAGCTCTCTTCTCCTGTGGTGCTGCTGGCCAAGGGGTCAGGGTTGTGTGTTACCTCGATCAGCCAGGGCTTCAGCTTGTCGTCGATGATGATGTCGTAGCCGTAGCATTCAAAGCAGTGCTTGTCGTTGTTCATCACAGGCTGCAGAGGGATGAACAGATTATAAAACCACATCCTCAGAGACCAGAGGGGCCCTCCCACACTGCTGGCTTCCTGTCACACACATGCATGCATGCACGCACGCACATGCACACGCACATGAATGTACACGCATAATACAAACACACACACACATACACAGTGCACGTCTACACATACATACGTGCGCGCGTGCACACACACATGCAAAAATACATACATACACACAATAAATACATAAACATATACAATACACACATAGTGCATGCACACACACACACGCAGGCAGGCACGCACACACACATACATACAGGCACATACACATATGCACACGCACATGCATGCACACACCAGCAAGCTGCCTCTTATGCCTCCCAGCCCTGTGTAACCAGGTGCAAACCAGATTATAAACCAATGAGAAGAGTAAGCCTATTTCCTTTCCATTTCTGGATTTCCCTTGTAATTTCCAATTCACCTAAATATACCTTCAATAACCTTTCCCTGTGTGCTGAACGAGCGACAGGTGTTGGGTGTTGGTGAGATGGCCTAGCTGGTTTTTTTTTTTCTTCTTTTTTTTCGGAGCTGGGGACCGAACCCAGGGCCTTGCGCTTGCTAGGCAAGCACTCCACCACTGAGCTAAATCCCCAACCCCAATGGCCTAGCTGTTAAGAGCACTTCCTGCTCTTCCAGAGGACCCTAGTTCAGCTCTTGGAACCCACGTCAGACAGTTCGCAACCGTCTGCAACTCCAGCTTTGGGGCTCCATTGCTTCCAGCTTTCGTGGGTACCTGCACTCATGTGAACACCCAAAGGCAGACACATATACCTACACATAGTTAAAACAAAACAAAAAACCCTGCCTTCTTCAAAACCTTGGGAATCACTACCCAAGGAGCCAAAGAGTGGATGCCAGGCTGCAGAGGGCTCACCACAGAGCTGAGGGCCAGGAGGAAAGGCCCTTCTGCGAGGCAACTGTTCACAAGGTGGCTCTTCTCAGGGAGGAAGATGGGTGTAACCTGGGAATTCTGCATCTCTCACATCCTCCATGGTGACCTGGCACCATCCCATGTCCCCGGGCCTTGTGTCCCCAGGTCCCACATAAGTGGGTGGGTTTGTCAAGGGCTGGCTCTGTAGCTGGCTAGACCACACTGCCCTCAGATGTAAATGTATCTTTTGTTTACCAGATGTAATTGTCCTCTTAGAGTTTTACTGCTGAATAAACTCACTCTTTCTAGCTCTTTCTGAACTCTGGCTGGCCAGTTCAGCTCAGCTGCTAGCTCCAGCTGCTCTCCCAAGCTGATGCAAATTGGCTTCTTTTGGGTTCTGACTGAATTGCTCTGCTTGGAAAGACTGCCTCTGAACTCCAGGAACTGAACTGCTCTGAACTCCAGGAACTGAACTGCTCTGAACTCCAGGAACTGAACTGCTCTGAACTCAGTCGCTCTGCTCTGAACTGAGCTCAAATGCATTCAAACAAACTGAACGAAGTCACAAACGAACAAACTCGCACTCAGCTCGGCTGCACTCACTGCACTGCCTCCCCACTGACTCTGCATTGCTCCTAGATAGCTTCTCTTTCCTGCGTTACTCTTGTGAGAGTTGGGTGTGTGTAAGGGGAGGTTCTGATACTAAGGTTTTGTGCCCTAATTGGTTTTTGATTTGTCAATAAAGAGGGCTGGGAGCCAATTGCTGGGTGGAAGGTACAGGTGGGACTTCTGGGTCCCAAGAAGAAGAGGAGACGAGGGAAGGAGAGAGGAGGCGTTCCTGCCTTGTTTTGGAGGAAGATCAGGTAAGGCCTCTGGGAGAGCTAGGGCCTGTGGCCTCCTTAAGGGTGGGAGCCAAAGATGTTTGGCAGGGGCCAGGTGGGACTGAGCCACTGAGATTAAGGCAGGAGTCAAAATTAATAAATTGGTAAGGGCGCATCTTATCCAGGAGGGAGATATCTGTGCCCAGCAATTGTGCCTAGCAGGCAAGTTCTAAAGTAATAAAGCTGTCTGTGTGTCTTTTATCTTGGGACTCAAGGATCTCCTGAGTGGGCTGGTAACAAACACTAGCCCTCCTGGAGCAAAGGCAGGCAGAAAAGGAAGCTGGGTTAGGGCTGGTTGTGACCGATCCATCCAGGAGCTAAGCTGGGTAGAACAGAAGGGAGCCGGGAGGGGCTGGTAGCGCTGCAGGCTCCCGGGCAAGGCGGTAGCATGTTTAAAATTAAACACAACAGGCGCATGCTATAGGGATGACTCATTCTGTTAAATATTTCTCGGATTCGTCACTTTGGCTGCCACTCAATTAGACGTCACTTTCAAGCATGGCTGCTTCCTTTTACAAACTAATTTTCCTTAAAGGGATATATATATATATATATATATATATATATATATATATATATATATATATATATATATATATTATTAAAGGCTTGTCTGCATTCCAGCCAGACCGCACAGACCTAGGTCTTTTGATGTGATCCCTTGCCAGAGCAGCCATATTGCTGGATTAACATCTCTCTATGCTCAGAGGAAGAACTGAGGAACTGTGGGTCCTGCAAGTGACCTCAGCAGGGGACTGGTTGCCTTCCTATTCCTGCTGGCAGAGAGGATGGGAGGCAAGGAGACTGGCTTTGGGGCGGGGGCCTTTTCCTCTCTTCTGAGCTCTGGGGTCAAGATCCCCCATTTTCTTGTGAGTTATATAGGGAAACAAACCCCAGAGACAACATCTGTGGAGTCCTGAAGACAGGGAGGGGGCGGCACAGCAATGTGTATTCCTACCTGTTGCTCAAAATTAGAAGTGCAGCTGCCTAAAAACTGCAGCCCAGTAAGCAAATCAAAGACAAGGTTAGGAACAAAGGAGGAGGCTATTCTCAGCCTTAAGTAGCCATGGAGATGACAATATTAAGCTGCCTGAGGTGAAAGCAGCTGGAACCTCCCCTCCCCCACCGGGGTTGGCTGATGCTCGTGCAAAAATACCCACCAAGGAGGGCTGATGGTGGGGAAGCAGAGGCTGGCAGATCTCTGTGAGCTTCAGTCCGCCCCTGGTCTACATAACATACTCCAGGCCATCCTGGTCTACAGAGAGCACTCATGGCTAGCCTGGTTTAATAGAACAAGCTCCAGGCCAACCATGGCTACCCAGTGAGATTATGTCTCAAAATAGGGAAGGAAGGAATGGAAAAGATATGGTGTCCACACAAAGTTAACTAAGCAGGGCCTACAGGGGCTCACAGAGACGAAGCAGCAATCGAAAAACCTGCACTAGGTCTGCGCTAGGTCCTCTGCACATGGCGTGGCTGCTACCTTGTTGTATTTGTGGGTCTCCTAACAGTGGGGGCAGGGGAGTGTCTCTGACTCTCACGTGCTCTTGGGACCCTTCTCCTTGGTTGCCCCATCCAGCCCTAATAGGAGGGTTTGTGCTTGATCTTACTGTATCTCCTTAGGCCTGTTCAGTTGCTGTCCCCGGGAGGCCTGCTCTTTTCTGAGGGAGAAACAGAGGAGCAGTGGATCTGGAGGAGAGGGGAGATGGGGAGGGTACTTGGAGGAGTTGTGGAAGGGGAAAGCGAAGTCAGGATGGGTCGTATGAGAAAATGAAAAAGAACGAGGGAGATGATGTCGATGGGACTCTCTCTATACTTCTGTAGCGGCGTCAAGGTCTGTGGTCCTGTCAGAGGCAGACCATGCTCATCCGGGCATTGTTGCTCCAGAAACTGGCCCCAATCCCTTCCCAAAACTGTCGCAGCCCCTGGCTGACGCATGGGCCGGGATGAGAGAACAGAAGCACTCTGAGCTGTGGAACACTTTCTGAGAACTGCTGGTTAGCCCGGGGGCTCTCATTGGGCTTCCAGGGCTTGCCTGCCCTGCCCTGCCCTGCCCTGCCCTGCCCAGTCCCATGCATCCCCCCTCCCCCCATCACTCACTGCCACAGCCTTGAGAGACTGCACAATGATCCAGTGTATTTCATCAAACAGTTTGCTGGTCACCTCGCGGCCTCGGGTACTCTCCAGGTAGAGACGCAGGTTGTTGACAGTCCACTTGCCACCATGGATGTGGTTGTAGTCCTCCTGGTGAGGGAGGGCACAAGGCTTTCAGGATACAGCCTGGAGGAACCCAGCCACTTGCCCTCCAATGGCCCCTGGGTATGAACAGGTACTCTGCAGCAAGACAGAGGGGCCTGCCAGGGTGGTCTGTGCCATCTATCACACACATTGTTACATGTTCAACTTCCCACTGATCTCTGGAGACAGAGGCAGGAACATCTCTGTGAGTTCCTAGCAAGTTCCATGACAGCCAAAGCAAGACTTTATCTAAAAATCAAGAAAAACAAAACAAAAACAACGCCCCCCACACACAAAACAAGAAAAACAAACAAATGAAATCCAACAATAACAACCAAAATATTAAAATGCCTCAATCTGCGATGTATAATTTGAAAGACAATTGAGAGAAAAGAGAAAGGGATTTGATGGGTTAAAGTACTTCTGGCCAGACGCCATCTTGCACAGCAAGCATGTATTGTGGTTGTGGTTTTCAGTCATCTCAAAACTTCTCATCCCACGAGTCTGCAAGAGTGGCAAGCCTCAGGCTTGGCTGGCTCTTGCTTCCCTGCCTGCTATGCCTGTCCCACCAGGCCAGCAGCAACCAGGATCCATCCTACTGGGAGAGCATAGGAGCTGTCTCAGCAAGCTCTCCCAGCACAGCACAGAGGCTCCTGGGCTTCTGTGACAGCCCGTCCCTGGTCACACTGATTTCTCTCACCAGGAGACCGGGCAGCTTTACAGTGTTCAGAGGAACATCCGTTCTTTTTCTAGTTCTAATGTGGGACAGTGTAAAACTCTCACACAAGGGTCAAGGAGTGCTTTACCATTTAAATGTGCTTCATGAGGCAACACATACACACACACACTCACACACACACACTCACTCACATGCACTCATACACTATGATGTGTCATGGGTTAGGTGAATTGAAAACATTTTCAACCTACAGTATTTTCAATTTAAGACAGGTTTGGGGCTGGGAAAATGACTCAGCAGTTAAGAGCACTTGCTGCTCTTCCAGAGGACCTGAGTTTGGGTCCCAGCACCCATGTTGGGTGGTTCACAATCACCTGGTACATCACTTCCAGCAAATCTGATGCCCTGTTCTGGCCTCTGTGGGCACCTATAAACACCTATAGGTCTCTATAACCTATGCTCACAGACACACATGTACACATTAAAATAACAACAACAACAGAGGTGTTTAAACTGGGCCTGTTGGTGCCACTCTGTAACTCTAGCTATTCAGACATCAGGGCGGGGAGAATCACAAGTCAAGGCCCGGCTGGGCTACAGCATGAGTTCAGGGTCAGCCCAAGTAACTTAGTGAGATACCATCTCAAAATAGAAAGCAAGAGGAGGGGCTGGAGAGATGGCTCAGTGGTTAAGAGCACTGACTACTCTTCCAGAGGTCCTGAGTTCAAATCCCAGCAACCACATGGTGGCTCATAACCATCTGTAATGAGATCTGATGCCCTCTTCTGGTGTGTCTGAAGAGAGCTACAGTGTACTTATATATAATAAATAAATAAATTTTAAAAAAAAAGAAAGAAAGCAAGAGGAGGCTCAGAGGCTAGGAGTACAGGTCAGAGGTAGAGGGTTTACCCAACATGCACCAGGCTCCAAGGCCAATTTCAGCACAACAAAAGGAGGAACAAGGGTATCAGGATGTCATCCATCTCAGAGGGCCCCTTCTTTTACTAAAACAGAAAAGCACTCAGCCATCTTATCCACAGAAGCAGAAAGCTGTGGCTTGAACCCACACTCTTGTTTCTCTAAGCATCCCCACCTCTTCTCCTACCCCAAGTAGGTATTTAGGTAAAGCACCTGGGACAGCCATCTCTGCTACCCTGAGTCTCTTCTGGACCTCGGGCCACTGGGTTGTGAATGGCTCTCTCCCAGAGCTAGCCTGGTCCCCTCTTGCAAATATACATGGGAGAGAATCCCACAAAGCCAGGGAGAGAGGAGGCACTCACCCCGTGCTTCTGGATGGCTACATTGGTAAGGTGGACGAACATGTTGTCTAGCTCACTAGTGCTTGGAGTGTACTTCACTGTGCAGAAGCGGCAGAACCCAAGCTTGTACCTGGGAGGGAGGGAAGGCACTCTGAGTCACAGGCGATGCAGAAGAAAACTCACCAGTCCTGGGCAGCAGGGCGCGCATATCTAATCCCAGCACTGAGGTGTGGGAGGTGGGGTAGAGGCACAGGCAGATCTCTGGGTGTGAGGCCAGCCTGGTCTACAGAGCAAGTTCCAGGCCAGCCAGGGCTACACAGAGAAAGCCTGTCTCGAAATAACATAAATAAATAAACAATGAAAAGAAAAACTGAAAATACACCAGTCCACTCTACAGAAGAGTGAATGTTCGCTCCCGGTGCTCTGGGTTTCACTATGTAGCTCAGGCTAACCTTGAACTCTCAACCTTCTCATCTTTACCTCCCGAGTGTTGGGATTTCAGGTGTGAACACTATACCCCACTTGCTTCAATGCCCAAAAGAGCAGTCCCCTTATTTGTATGAGCTCCGGTAGCTTCTAGGCTGACTGCTCAAACAGAAGCTGCCCATCTGATACCCACCTTGAGCCAGGTGCTGGGAGTCTCCCTTGTCACTGAGTCATTAATAACACTAGAAATGACAGTACGAAGTGAGCCCCACGGAGGCAGAGTGAGACCCTTACATGTAGCAGCGCAGCGGGCGGTATGTGGAAACCAGGACATACAGACGAAGGTCAAACTTCCTCCCACCGATGAGCAGCGGATTATTGATATAGAGTGAGATCACGTACGCTTCTTTTGTGGACTGGGACACAAACCTACACACATCAGAGGAAGTCACAATTAGATTGTAGACGATACAAGGTTAAAGGCACGGCTTGCGAAGGAAGGAAGCGACAGCTTGCTGGCTGCTGTGACAGCTAGTTTCCTTCTTAAATGATTTATTTAATGTGTATGGGTGTTTCGTCTATATGTATGTCTGGCCACGTGCACACAGTGCCTGTAGAGGGACTAGACAATTGTAAGTTATCTTGTGGCTGGGAATCAAACCTGGTCCTCCGGAAAAGCAGCCAGTGTTCTTCTTTTAAAATTTATCTTTATTTTATGTGCTTTGGTGTTTTGCCTGCATGTACACATGTGAGGGTGTCAGATCTTGGAGTTACAGACCCTTGTGAGCTGCCATGTGGGTGCTGGGATTTGAACCCATGTCCTCTGCAAGAACAGTCAATTGCTCTTGACTGTTGAGTCAGCTCTCCAGCCATGGTTACCTTAAATCATTAAATTCACACAACCTAGAGTCATCTGGGAAGTGTCTCGCTTAGGCACTCTCTACATTAGTTTGACCTATGGGCGTGTCTATGGGAAACGCCTTTCTGTCTGTACACCATGTGCGGGCAGCACCCATGGATAGCAGAAGAGGTATTAGGTGCCCTGGAACTAGAGCTATTTACATACAGTGGTGTAGGATGACGTCATTATGCAGCAAGGCGGGTCCAGGATAAGGCAAAGCCTATCAATGGATGAGAAGGAAGGGTAGGTGGGGAAAAAGTCTAGGAGAGAGGGAGGGAGGGAAAGGGTGGGAGAGGGAGAGAGAGAAGGAAGAGGAGGAAGAAGAGGAGGAGGAGAGGAGGAGGAGGAAAAGTGGGGGATCAAAATGGAGTCTTTGGAGTCTACGGAGGAGGATGGTTCAGATTTAGGTAAACCAGTTTTATCTTGTCTAGGTGGGCGGTTTACATCTTTATCAATTGGCAATGAATTTATTATGTGGATGAATTGTGGACTGAGAATTTAATGTGTAAATCTAATTGCTAAATTACAGGTTTCTGGAACTTTGGTTTTACTGGGCTAAAGAGGACAGACGGTGTGTGAAAGAAATGGCTGAGAGGCAGTTGGAGCATATGGATCTGGTTCTGCTGCCCGTGCAGAGTGAGAATACGCAGGGCCTGCAGAACAAGATATATGTGTGTGTCAGTTGTGGTAACTACTGCCTAGGGGACCACATGGAGAGGGCGGCTAAAAGGTGGCAGAGAGCGATTAGATCCAGCTCATGGAAACTGATAGAAAAACCCTCATTTTTTTTTTTTTTTTTATTTTTACCACAACACAGTTGTTAGTTCTGGGAACTGAATCCAGGTCCTCTGCAAGGACAGCAAGTTAACCACTGAGTAATCTCTCCAGCCCCCTATGGGGGACAATCTTAATTATGTGAAAAGACAGCCTACTGTGAGTGGCTCCATTCCCTATGCCAGGGAGCCTGAAGAAAGCTATTAAGCACAAGTAAGCAAGAGGGCGTGTACATAGTAATTTCTCTCCGATCTTGACTGCAAACGTGATGGAGATAATGTTTCAGGTTCCTGCTTCCTTCACCTCCCTGTGATGGGATGTAACTTGGAATTGAGAGATAAAAGCAACCCCTTCTTTAAGGAGTTGCCTTTGTCAGTGTGTTTCATCACAGCAACAGAAATCAAACTAAGACAGCCACTGAAATTAGACATCCATATGCAGCTGGGGGTGGGGACGGATTCCTTGGCATTCACCCAGAGGAGCTGAGAATCATCACAGAAAAAACCCTGCATAGTGATGCTTAAAGCAAGATCAGTCATGGCTGCCACGACGTGCCAGCAATCAAGGTGAATGGGTAAATTATCAGATAACAGAACTATTTATTCAGCGACGAAAAGAAATGAGTGAGTAAGCCAGATGACATAATGTACGCCAAGCCTAGGGAGGCCCTTAAAAACACACACAGCTAAGCGACAGCAGACAACCTGAAAAGGCCCAACTGTGTGACTCTAGCCAGATGACATTCTGTTTTTTTTTTTTTTTTCTTTTCTTTTTTTTCGGAGCTGAGGACCGAACCCAGGGCCTTGCGCTTCCTAGGCAAGCGCTCTACCACTGAGCTAAATCCCCAACCCTGCCAGATGACATTCTGAAGAAAGGAAAACTAGGCGGGCGGTAAAAAGACCAACTGTTACTAGAGGATGGACCGGAAGAAGTGCGTGTGGGGCCGTGGGGGGTGAACAGAGGACAGCAGCCCAGTGAAACTGCTTTGTATGAACCTGTGGGGGTGGAAACACCGTCATACACTGTCCGAGTCACAGAATGACCAAACCGAGAGTGAACCCTGGCACGGATGATAAACCGTGCATGTGTGGGTATATGTATGCATGCAATTAATAATAAAAAAATAAAAACAAAAGATTTTGTTGATAAAAGTATATATGTAATTGTTGATAAAGGTAACAAGCCCCCTGCCTCTCTCGAGGTGGAGCTGGGGGGTGACAAGGGAGCCATGGAGGATGTCTTAGCTAGTAGCCATGCAAGGAGCTGCAGGATGGCCCCTGGGAACCCAGCCAAGAAGGATCCTGGGACAAAGTGTAATTAGATTGAAATGCTCTATACAAGATGTTCTATACTCTGGGGACTCCTGAAGGTAAGTCAACACAGGGTGAACTAGACTCCCCCTCCTTCTCTCCTTCCACCGCCCCCCGCAGACCACTCCAGCTCTCCCCAGGGTTCACCCTAGTGACCTGTTCTATCAGGTGCTGCTAATGTTCTTAGATCCCTCGGACACAGGATTGCAGGCCCCCAGCTCTGCAGCAGGTACCTCATTGCCACACTTGTGCCTGCCTCAAGCAGCCTGGGAACCAAGTGGTTCACTAAGCCACTGCTCAGGGCCTGTGCCACATGCCCCATGGCTTACCACGGGGACATCTGTGGCTAATTATGTGTCTTCAGCCACAAGAGCCCTGCTAGGGTGCAACATCACATGCTGGGAAAAGCCGGCACCTCACGTGCAGTTTGGGGAGGGGGTTGGGGGATGTGTATTCTCAACTCACGAGGATGTCTTGCTATCCCGAGACCACTTTTTGATCTGTGAGAGCTTGTTGATGAGGAAGATGCCCTTTCCCTGGGCTTTGCCGCATGGCTTCATGATCCAGGTGCTGGATGGGCTCTTCCGGAATTCTTCCACAAACAGGTTGTAGTCAGCGGGGAGCATGTAGGTGACCGGAACGAAGTCTGGGGTAAAGACACACATTGCCGTAAGGGGCTACCCACCTGGGGCCAGGGCCTGGAAAACATCACCACGGTTCAGGGTTCATCAAGCACCCTGTCACCTCAACCCTGAACCTACACCACAGGACTCCTGCTATCCTATTCCTATGTGTACTAAGAAGGGACCCTGTTGAGTTGTGTGCACTGAAATACATCACCTAAACCTCAAGTAAGCTGTCCAATAGGCAGCTATCATTCCCACTTAGCAGATGGGGAAACTGAGGCCAGAGAAGTTGGTGATAAAATTCTGCCCAAGAACTGGAAAGATGGTTCCGTGATTACGAACGTTTGGCTGCTCTTGCTTAGGACCATTTCTAGTCCCAGCATCTATTGTAGCTCACAACCATCTGACTCCAGTTCCAAGCGACCCGATGCCCTCTTCTGGTCTTCCTGGGTACTGCATGCAGGTGGTACACAGCCATACATTCGGAAAAAAAACGCCATCCCTGAGTGTGGCTCAAGAGAGTGGCGGCACTGGGCACACCTTTGTCCCTTCTAAGTTTCTCTCTCAACAGCCCCATAGTAACAAAGACTCAGGGTCTGAACCAAAATCAGCCCTACCCACCCACCTGGAGACGTCAGAGGCGAAGCAAAATCTGCCTCAACCCGCTCACCCGGCAAAACCAACCACCAATCCCTCAGAACTCCTGAAATGATTAGTTCAATGTGCTGGTTGGTTTTTATCAACTTGACACAAACCTAGACATGCCTGGGAAGAACAAATCTTAATTAAATGCCTCTATCAGACTGGCCGGTAGGGCGTTTTCTTGATTAATGATTGACAGGAGAGGGTCCCGCCCACTGTGGGCGGTGCTATTCCTGTCAGGTTGTCCTGAATCCTAGGTCTGACAAGTTGGTGCAGTCTTTAATCCCAGCACTTGGGAGGCAGAGGCGGGCAAATCTCTGTGCGTTCAAAGCCATCCAGGTCTATAGAATGAGTTCTAGGATAGCAAGGCTACACAAAGAAACCCTTTCTTGAGGAGAAAAAAAAAAGCAGGCTGAGCCAGCGACAAAAAGTGAGCCAGTAATTGGTGCTTCTCCACGGCCTCTGCTTCAGCTCCAGCCTTGAGTCCTGACTTCCCTCAGAGATGGCGTGTGACCCAAGAGTTGTTAAGCTGAAATACACCATTGCGTTTCTTCCCTAGAATGCTTTTGGACATGATTTCTTTCTTTCTTAATTTTATTTATTTAATGTAAGTACACTGTAGCTGTCTTCAGACACACCAGAAGAGGGCATCAGATCCCATTAGATGGTTGTGAGCCACCCTGGGGTTGCTGGGAATTGAACTCAGGACCTCTGGAAGAGCAGTCAGTGCTCTTAACCACTGAGCCATCTCTCCAACCCAATTTCTATCGCAGAACTAGCAATGCTCACTGACTTAGGACCCACGGCCCAAGGGAAGGCACCAACCCAGATAGAGGTATTTCCCATTCTCGTCTTTCTCCGCCAGGGGACTTCCTTCCTTCTCCAGTTCCTTCCTGTATCTCTTAATGTTCTTCACCATCAGGTCCTTGCGGGTCAGCTCATAGTGGTTGGGGAAATGGTTGACGATCTGGTCGTCTGAGAGCCTGTACCCAGTCTCTACGCTGAACACGTTGCGAATGGTCTGCACGCTCATCCTGAAACAGAAGGGACGGGGGCTCGGAGCCAGGTCTGAGTGCGTGTGTGCTCACAGCCCAGTCAGTCCCCCTGGTGTGCTCCGGTGTACTCTGTGGCTGCGGCATGGAATGGGCACTCAGGGATGATGGGCTGTGGCCAGGTGAGGGACAGAATGGCTTTGACCCTGTGCCTTGACACTTGCATCAGGTCCCAGGTAAAGACCGTTCACTGCTCACTGGCTGATGCCAGGCTCCTGGTGCACATGCTCTGTGCCTGGAAGTCTGAAGAGGGACTGGGTCCCTGGGGACTGGAGTTTCAGGTAGTTGTGAGCAGCCATGGGGGGGGTGGTGCTAGGAATCCAACCCAGGTTCTCTGCAAGAGTTCTTAGGGGCTGAGCCATTCTTCCATCCCACCCCCACCTCCCATCCCCCCCCTCCCCAACCCTCCCCTCCCCCCACCCCCTCCCCTCCCCACTCCCTACCCCATCAGGCTGATTGTTAACACAGCTAACAGACAAGGTTGGGCAGAGCCTCTCAGAAGCTAACAGCAGGAAATTAATTTCTGCCCAAATTCAGAGAAAGCATCTGAACACGAATATCGATGTGGTGACCTGAGGCCCCCAAGTCGGCCAGCAAATTTTATTCTAGGGCTCTCACAGAGAGGGCTCAGGAGGAGAGATAGCGGGTTCTACCTTTCTTGTGTTCTTTGTTTTTGTTTTTTTCAAGACAGGGTTTCTCTGTGTTGCCCTCACTGTCCTAGAACTCCCTCTGTAGACCAGGCTGGCATCCAACTTACAGAGATGCACCTGCCTCTGCATCCTGCCACCACGTCCCACCGAAAATGGGTGCCATCTGATCCTACGGTGAAGCCACTGTCCCCATAAACCTCACAGAGGGACAGGGAGGACGAAGGAAGGAAGGATGGCCGGCACCCATGAGGGAACCTCTGAAGAGACAAAGGAGGCCATAGGCTCTCTGTGGACTCTGTCCTCCTCCATGCTCCCCCACACAATAGAGCACGCTGAAGTAACCGACTCCATGATGACCGAAACGGAGCGCCTTTTAAAATGTCTGATCATGCTCACTCTCTCTTCTGATCTTCCTCTCTCCTTCCTCCTTTCTCTCTCTTCCTCTCTTCCTCTCCTGGCTTGACACGATAACCTCTGTGTGTGTGTGTGTGTGTGTGTGTGTGTGTGTGTGTGTGTGTGTGTGTGTAAAAAAAATAAAATAAATAAAATAAAATAAAATGTCTGATCATGAGAAGGTCAGCCACACAGACCCACTGAACCTCAGGGCTCAGCTTTCACAGATGACAGCATGGGACCTGACCCCCATCTCTCTCCCCATAGAGTGGACTTCTTTGTAAGAAATTCCCAGACAGGGTTTCCCTTTGCCCAAAATATTTCCATTTAACATTCCCTAGCAGTTAAGGGCCCCTCTTTTGTTTATTTTACTTTAAAAATGTTTAAGCATGTTTGTCAATGTGTGTATTTGGATCTGTGTGGGCACTCGTGTGAAAATTACGAGGGCCTGGGTTCGGATCCGCAGTGTCCACATAAAAGCCAGGTGTGGCAGTGCTCGCCTGTGGGCTAGCACCAAGGCGGCAGAGAGAGGTGGGGCCCTGCAATGTGCTGGACAGTTCAGAGAGTCTGGCAGGATCTCTGAGCTTCAGTTTCAGTGAGAGGCTCTGCCTTAAAAGCTACAGTGGAGAGCGATAGAGAAAGACACCACATATCAATCTCTGGCCTCCATGTGCATTCACAGAGACACATGGAAACCCAAACACAAATACACATGAACACACACACACACACACACACACACACGATTGGCAACATGGTGTATGCCTTTAATTCCAGCAGCTGCACAGTGAGACCATGTCTTTGAAAAAAGCTCTAAAGCCTTTTGTGGTCGTACACACCTACAGCCTTCGGCTATCTGGAGGCTGAGGTAGAACTAGATGAATCCAGAAGTTGAATGTAAGGCTGGGTAAAATCATAAGATCCCTAATACCTCCCTTCCAAAAGGTAAAATAAAAAGAGCTCCAAAACACTTCTTATCTGAGCAAGGAAGATACTCCATGCTCTCCACTGGAACTGTGGGTCTAATGAGTGAGCTGTCACCTGCCAGCCCCACCTCGTCACTGCTCAGTCCAGCCCTCCCTCTCAGGGCTCAGCGGGAGGAAGAAGTACTTGCTTAGTGCCTCACTTTTCTATCTCTGTAACAAACCACAGTAACCATGGCGATTCATAAGACAAAGCATTCAGCTGGGGACTCACGGTCCCAGAGGGTTAGAATGCTCAGCCATCATGGCAGGCAGGCAGGCACGGTGCTGGAGCAGTAGCTGAGAGAGCTCACATCTGAATCACAAGCATGAGACAAAGAGAGACAGAGACAGAGACAGCGAGCTAACTGGACTCTGGCTTTCGCCACGCCAGCCAAAGAGGAAGAACAAAGACGCCAGACAGTTGGCCAAGAGAAATCGGAGACCCAGCAAACACATCTCAGGGAAAGGCCTAAATGAAGTGGTTCAAGGTTTAGGCCAAGCTCAATAACCTGGTCCTGACAGACAGAGCTGCAAGTGGTTACTGGGAATTGAACTCAGGACCTCTGGAAGAGCAGCCAGTGCTCTTAACCCGCTGAGCCATCTCTCCAGCCCTGAGCTCGGTTTATTTACGTAGAGACACAAATGGTGGAGATGGCTCAGCAGTCTCAAACAGACGACATATTTAGAAGACACAAAGCTTTGTACTCTTACCAGTAAAAATTCCAATCTTCATTTTCTGTCACTTGGACCCACCCTCTCTTCTCAAAGTTGTTGATTAGGACCGACTTCTCAATGTCAGTGACCCACTTCACCCTTCCCGCCATGATCCTGGAAGAGACCCACATCTTTGCACTCAGAAACTTCACCACTGACCAATGCCCCCGACCCACCAAGGGGTGTTGGTTCCCTAGTCATCATGCAAAGGTTAGCTTACACCTACCCTCTGCCCCACAATTGCTGGTGATGTCCACAGACATCAGGTCACCATGTATGGGGAAAGGAGACACTTAAGACATCTAGTATGGGGGATCAAGGACACTGTCAACACTCCACATGCAGACAGGCCTCCAGCACTCCATAAATGCCCAGCCCCTATGCCAACAATGATAAATGGGTTAATTAAATAGTCACCCACTGGCATCCAATGGCATCTGTCTCAGGAACCACGGGAGAGTCGTGAGGGCTAAAAGAGCAGAAAGGGCTCTGTTCAGAGCAGCTGGGGAAGGCTGTTCTGAGAGGAGACCCCTGAACTGACCTCTGATGAAGCTACAACCATTTGCACATCCTGGCCTGGGCATCTTCACCCCTGCCCAGCACTGCCCGTCTGGTCTGTTTGCCTCCCCTTTACCTCTCTCATTCTTTTTGTTTGTTTGTTTGGCTTGGTTTTTTTTTTTAGGACAGGGTCTCCCTGTGTAGCCTTGGCTGTCCTAGAACTCAATCTATAGACCAGGCTGGTCTTGAACTCACAAAGATCCACTTGCCTCTGCCTCCCAAGTGCTGGGATTAGAGGCGTGCGCCACCACTGCCCGGCTACCTAATCGTGCTTTTAAAAAACCGTTGTTAGATTTTATTTATTTTTACTTTGTACATGTGGCCATGGCCACTCACAGAATGCCAGGTGCCTGCAGATGTGACATACACACCTGTCCTCATCCTGCTGAGAAGGGACGGAGCCTGAGCCTTGGGAGGCCAGAGTTTCAGGCTGACCACCCATTCCTCCTCCTCACATACACACATCCTCTGTCCCCTGGCCATCATGGGAGTGTTAGCACTTACCATAGGACCTTCTGCAGCTCCTGGAGCGTCCAGAGTCTCTCAGCGTCACTGACAAAAACACGAGCAACACAGAATAACAAGTGAAACAAGTGACACAGTTTTGGAGCAAACCTCGACCAGCTCAGTAGATTTCCAGCAATGGCATCTTGGTTAGCAAATGCTCACAGAGCAGACTCTTAAATCATAAGGTTTTTGGAGTAGCCTGTCATGGTAGGTCACACATCCTCCTAACACATAGAGGGCAGAGGCAGGAAGAACCTATGCAAGTTTTAAGTTAGCCTGGTCTCCGTCAGGTCCAGGGCAGCCACGGCTGTAGAGTGATGTTCCTGTCTCAAAAGGAAATACAGACGGACACCTTCAATCCCAGTATTCAAGAAGCAGAGGCAGAGGGGTCCCAGTGAGTTTGAGGCTAGCCTGGTCTACACAGTGAATTCCAGGACAGCCAGGCATACACAGTGAGACCCTATCTCAGACCAAAACAAAACAAAACAAAACCAAAAAAGAAAGAGCCTCTGTGGCCACTGCACACATATGCCCATACACTCCCAGAGGCACACACACACAAATAATAAAAATGAGTTCTTAAAACATTTGCACATCATAAAAACTTAATCAAGACAAAGCCATCTGAGGTGACCAACCCTAGCCAGCCAGTCTACAGATCATTTACAGAAGACAACATGCCACCCGCCTGCCCCAGGTGACTGGGTACAGCCTTCACAAGAGGGAGAACAAGATTTCCCATGGCCATCCACAGCCTAGCTTTAAACCTACCCATTCGGCAATGGCAGTCACTTGGCACAGCAGAGAGCTGACTGCGATGGTCCAGTCCCAGAGACCGTGACAGACACATAGGGCAAGCTGCTTTAACAACACAGGGACGGTGAAATGGCTCAAAGGTTAAGAGCATTGACTGCTCTTCCAGAGGTCCTGAGTTCAATTCCCAGCAACCACATGGTGGCTCACAACCATCTACAAAGGGAGGTCTCTGATGTCTTCTTCTGGTGTGCAACTATACATGTAGACAGAACATTCATATATGTAAAAAATACATAAATAAGTAAGGTTACAAACAAACAAAAAACAAACCAATACTGTGACAAGCTTGGGTGTGATCCTGAAGGGGACAAATCAGGTATCGGCTGTGTCCCAGAACCTCTCCCCGCTCCCCCAAGTCCATACAGGGTCCTCCACAGTCCCATAGTTCTGCTGGACAAAAACACAGGCCTGATGGCTGTCGCAGGGCGACCCAGCCGGTTTTTGGACATTCACCTCAGGTGAAGTTATCAGCTCCCGGGCCATGCAAGGCCAGCCTGGCCCTACCTGTGCCACCACCTCCAACCTGCACTACTCCCTCGGAGCCCTGTCTTCTCTCAGCCCTTACTCCTCCCTCTCCAGCTCCTACCTTCTTCCATCCCCCATCCACCAAACTGAATGTCTGGAGCCTGTGCTCTTCACACAGATCTGGCCCCTTCTCAAATGTCCACTCCCAAGAGTAGCTTTTCCTGACAGCCCATCTTCAGTTCGACAGTGCCACAGACACTTTAGAGCAGTCCCCCACTTTCCATAGAGGATGTACTCCAAGACCCTGCTTGGCGGCTGAAATTCTACATAAACTCTGTTTCTTCCCATCCATGCACCAGTGACAAACTTGTACATCTCTATCTCTACTTGGAGAGCTCTTTCCAAGTAGCCAGGATGGCCAATCCTACACTTTGGGGCCCACTACTATGGGTAAAGGCAGTGTGATAGCACAAGGCGAAGAAGAATTACTGTTTCAGGCAGGACAAGGCACTACAAGGTTAATACTTCAGAAAAGTAATCACAATGCTGGACCACTTACAACTTAGTAACCATTTATTTCTTGGGACTGGAGAGATGGCTCAGTGGTTCAGAACACAGGAAGCTCTTGTACCCATACTGCAGTTCAAAACTGTAACTCTGTAGCAGAGAAATCTGACACATGCTCAGCCAGCGCCTGGTACACAAGTCACACATAAGCAGAAACATCCATTATTTTTAAAAGAACTATGTATTTCTAGAATCTTCTGAACTGAAATCGTGGAAGGCCAATCCATGGATATGGGGAGTTACTGTATTTTCTCTACGGTATACATGTTGTTTGCTGGCTAGACTGGCTCTTACTCATGGTGTGGCTGGCCCATGGGTCATGTACATGGCATCATAGCATCCCAAGGAACTAGTCAGAAAAACTGCCTTTTGAGCCTGGAGTGTGGCTGATTGGTAGAGCACTTGCCTGGCTTACAGGGGCCCTGGGATTCCTCCCCAGCCCAAGGGAAGAAAGGGAAAGGGAAATGAAGCCACGGAAGGAAAGGAAGACAGAGGAGGAAGTAAGATTGGCTCTTGCGTTCCCCTCACCAGTGATGTCCTGATTCAGATTCTTTGGAGGAACATCCAGGGAGCTGTTAGATGATTCTCACCCATGCTCAAATTTGAAATCTGCTTGTCTACTTCATGTTATGTCTCTACACAGACACAGCAGCACAGGACTACCAGCATGCCACACTTCCTGCTGAAGCCCCAGCCCCCAGACAGTGTCTAGCAACAGTAGGTACTTAGTAACTACCTGATGTATTGTGCCAGGCCTGGTGGTGCCATGCCTTTAACCCCAGCACTGGGGAGGCAGAGGCAGGTAGATCTCCATGAGTTCCAGGACAGCATGGTCTACCTAGTGAGCTCCAGGACTATTCAGGGAGACCCTATCTCAAAAAATAACAACAACAACAACAACAATAGTTTGGCAAGATGGCCAAGCAGGTAAATAAAAGTAGTTGTCTCGTAAGCTCAGAGACCTGATTTTGATTCCTGGAAGGCACATAAAGGTGAGACCCAACTCCACAATGTTCCCCTCTGACATCCATATGTAGTACAAGTGTGCCCACATACACACAATGATGAAATATAAATGACAAGTAATAAAAAAGAAGTGGAGTCAGGCATGGTGGCACAGCCTTGCAATCCCAGTGCTTGGGAAACAGAGGCAGCAGGATCAGAAATTTAAGGTCATCCTCGCCTACATAGGGAGTTCCAGGCCAGCCTGGGCTACATGAAGCCCTGTCTCTGTAAAACCACAAAATAAATTCACTCTGTATAGGAGCAGATAAGTGCTACTCAGGCCAATCAGTGGGTGAGAGGAAGTCCAGCCCTCCAAGGTTGAGAAACCAGCAACAATCGCCCTAAAGACTTGGCTTTCTAGGAACATGCAGTATGCAACTCGGGGAAGATGGGCAGCTCAGGCCTGCTGGAGTACGCCAAAGAGCTTCAGCACCTGCTGTGGTGATTACAGCCCCAGACAGGGGTCAAGACAGCCTTCCTAGGACCACAAACAGATGAGAACTTACCGGAGTCTCATCGCCTTTCTGTGTCCAGCCTCAGAAGGCAAGGACCCTGCTTCTCTCACTTCGACATTTTTACAAATCAGAGACAGTGAAGTCTCAACAACACCAGGATTCCCAGTATCTATATTCTTTTCCAACAAGCTTTCAATGAATGGGAGAAAAAGCTATCTCTAAGAAAAGAAGAACTACACGGCTGGAGAGATGGCTCAGCTATAAGAGCCGGTACTGCTTTGGTTTGGTTCCCAGCACTCTGCTCACTACCTTCTGTATGTAACCCCAGCTCCAGGGGCTCCCATACGCCCTCTTCTGGCTTCCACCAGCACTTGCACTCACGTGCACACACCCGCACTGAGACACAAACATACACATAATAAAAATTAAATAGTGAAGAATATTTAAATAAAGAAAATACTATATAATATTGCACACCCATGACCTGCATCCCTCTCCACACCGGCGTAGGTTGCCAGTGTCATGACCTAAAGTGGTTATCTACCAGCGTCTCCGATTCGTTGAGAGCAGAGCGGGGCTTCTCTTTGTGTGCTGTCAACATGCTGTCACTGTATTATGCTCATTAAATGTTTCCCAAACAAAGCCTGCCTTACCAATTCCGACTTGGTTTGCAGGGGTATACTCTCTGCGTCCAGTTGAGAATGTAGTCCCTGCAAACACCCCTCTCGGTTCCCCAGCCCTGCTCCACAGACGACCACAACTGCCACCCCATCCCCCCAACAAAGAGGACAGCATCTCGGGTCGGTGCAGTCTTGCAGAGGAGCAAGAGAAGCGGCCTTGAGCTCCTCGCACAGGTGCGGCTCCCCCCAACCCCCGAAAAAGAGATGCCACCTCAAACAATACAGACTGCGGATGCACTGAAAGCCTACCTAGACTAGCCCGTGAGAAAGACAACGATGCAATTACAGCAATCGGAAGGCACAACGCAAGTCCCAGGAGATCAGTGAAGGAAAGGACGCTGAGTAGCGAAGACACTGACTGGATAAGTAGCAGGAGCTAAACCGCCCGGATCCTCCACCGGCGCGCCCGCCCGCGCGTGCGCAATCTCCTCGCGCGGCCACGCCCACGGCGCACAGTACCCTGCCCGGCCTGTCTACTGCAATCAGTCGGCCCAGCGCACTCCACTTCCGGAGAGGTGTCCTAGCAACCGAGAACGCGACTACCGGCGGCGCTACTGCTTCCTGTTTTGTTTTCTGTCCACGGTGGTGACACCTTCTTCCCTGCCTCAGTTTTTTTCTGTGAGTTATCCACCGCTTAGAGGCTAGAAAGCGATGGGTATCCTATCCGCGCACCCTTCAGGGCACATAAATGAGAGTTGTAAGGGCCAGGGCCAGCGGGTAAAGACGCTTGAGGCCAAGCCTTATTACCTCAGTTTGACCCCTGGGACCTACCTACATGCTGGATGGAGAGAACAGACACAAGTAGTCCTCTGATCGCCGCTCGTGTGCCATGTTGAACGCACCCCCTGCCCCAAGCTCACACACAATAAATGTTATTTAAAAATTAATGGATCTGGAGAAATGGCTCAGAGGTTTAAAGAACGCTGGGTTATTGCATAGGACCCAAGTTCAGTTCCCAGCACCCACATGGTGGCTCACGACCTTCTGTTAACTATGCTTGTGATGCACTGAAATATGTGGACTAAATACACACACACACACACACACACACACACACACACACACGCACGCATGCAAATAAAAATTTAAAATGAAAAGTAAATTTTAAAAAGACAGGATACAAGGTGACAGACTGATCCAGGCATCTGGAGGCCAAGCGGGGTACTGGGCAGGGTAGGCCATTGTCTGCTTCTATTGTCACTCCATTTTGCCATCCAGAAAACAGAGATGATGATTAACTCATGTTTCTGAAGTAGTGTAATGTTAACATTTCATTCAGCATGTAGTGATGGCGAGGGGCCCTCTCCAAGGATTTGAAGCATTCTTCCAAACAGTATGTTTTATGTGTGCCTGTGTGTGCATGTGTATGGAGACCACAGGCCATCTTCGGGTGTCTTTCCTAAGACACAGGCTATAGTTCCTGAGCGGAGCACTACAAAAGTCGCTGAGCCACAAGAGCCGTCAAAGCAGCAGCAGGCCCCTGCTTCCCAGAGGTCCCTCCTATGGTGGCCTCAGTAAACTGTCCCACAGGAGTTGTCCAAAATGACTGCTCCTGTCAAAATGGTGGCACCACCACAACTCCTCAGCCTGCTGCGGTCCTGGTCCCTGGAGCTGCAGGAACTGTCCACCACCTTCTCTGCCTCAGCAGGAGCTGCCCCTCGGTGGCCATCCACAGTGACACATCTTTCCTGCCTCAGCTTACTGCCTCCATGAGGAGCTGTCCACGGTGGCAACACCTTCTTCCTTGCATCAGCCTACAGCTTTGAAGCAGTCCTCAGTGGCAGCACCTTTTCTCCAGCCTCCCTGTCTCCCCAGCATCCCCACAGAGATGGCCCCTATACAAAAGCCGGTTGCAGCCAGGAAGGACTTCCCACCCTAACCCATGGACCAATGAAGGGAAATGGGGGTGACGGGGGTAGGGGGTGAGGGATGGGGGAAGGGTGTGTGTGGAAAAAAGCCACCAATCCCTGAGCAGGAAAACCATCCAATCCCTGAAGAGGAAAACTCACCAATCCCTGAGCTTCCTCGGGCGTAGGCCTTGTAATCCCACCAATCCTCACTCTGGAAATCTCTGCCCTGAGAAGCTCCGCCCCTTCAGAAATCCTATATAAGCGCTGCCCCTGTCCTGCTCCCAGGAGCAGAGAGAGGGCAGCCATCCCTAGATTTCTCTCCCTCCACACCCTGGACCCTCCAATAAACCTAGTGAGATTTTCTGCTTGGCGTGACTTTTCAAGAAGCCAAGACGAGGGCTGAAGATGCTCAGTGGTTAAGAGCACCTACTGCTCTTCCAGAGGTCCCGAGTTCAAATCCCAGCAGTTGCTCACAACCATCTGTAATGGAATCTAGCGCCCTCTTCTGCTGTGTCTGAAGACAGTGCCAGTGTACTCATATAAAATAAACAAAAGTAAATAAATCTTTAAAAACAAGCCAAGAAGAAAAGAGGCATTGAGGAGAAGAGAAAAAGCAAAGAAAGGAACAGAGCTGAGACCCCTGAGCTCCTCAGCACAGCTGGGGATGCCCTCTGGTGGGAGCTGCAACGCCTCTTCTGGGAAGGCTTCCTCTCAAAGTCATGTGGTTCCTGAGCTCCTGTGTCTCAGGATGCGCTTCCACTAGGACACTGTCCCACCTCAGAGCTGTGTGGCTCCTGGGCTTCCAAGTCCCAAGATACCCCCCTACCTGAGCAGAAACACTTATTCAAGTCACCAAGGTTTTTTGTTGGTGTGGTTCCCCTGCCTCAAGATCCCAAGTAGGAAGACTGTCTAGCTAGCAAGCCCCAAGGACCTGCCTGTCTGTGGTGGTTTGACTATGCTTGACCCATGGGAAGGGGCACTATTAGGAGGTGTGGCCTTTTTGGAGTAGGTGTGGCCTTGTGAGCCACTGTGGCTGGTGGATTTTGAGGTCCTATGCTCAAGCACCACTCGGTGCAGAAGAAGCCTCCTGGCTGCCTACAGAGGACAGTCTCTTCTGGTTGCCTCTAGATCAAGATGTAGAACTCTCAGCTCCTCCAGCACCATGTCTGCCTGCACTCTGCCATGCTTTCTACCCTGATGATAATGGACTGAGCCTCTGAAACTGTCAGCCAGCCCCAATTAAATGTTGTCCTTTTTTTTTTTCTTTTTTTTTTTCGGAGCTGGGGACCGAACCCAGGGCCTTACGCTTGCTAGGCAAGCGCTCTATCACTGAGCTAAATCCCCAACCCAAATGTTGTCCTTTCTAAGCGTTGCCTTGGTCATGGTGTCTCTTCACAGCGATGAAACCCTAAGACACTCTCTCTCTCTCCCCCAACTGTGGGATTCCAAGCACATGTCACTATGCCCTATTTTTCTTCTTTTGTTTATTTTTCAACACAGGGTTTCTCTGTGTAGCACTGGATGTCCTGGAACTCACTCTATAGACCAGGCTGGCCTTGAAGTCAGACATCTGCCTGCCTGTGCCTCCCTAGTGCTGGGACTAAAGGTGTATGCCACCATTGCCCGGCTTGCAATCACTGGTCCTGTTCAATTCTTTTGCTGAATTCCATGCTTTTCTCAAAATTTCCAGTTTTCCTGAAAGCAGAGGTTCTCAACCTGTGTATCATGACCACTTTAGGGAGTCACATATCAGATGTGTACATTAAGATTCATAGCAGTAGCAAAATTACAGTAATGAAGTCACATCAAAATAATTTTATGGTTAGGGGGTCACCATTACATGAGGAACTATGTTAAAGGGTCTCTTGGAGATGCCCCATTTTATATAGGTTCTGTGGCAGAACTCAATGCTCTTGATAGCCCAGCAAGCACTTTACCAACTAAGCTATTATCTATTTATAGTGTGGGGGCTGTGAGCGCCTGGTGCTACAGCTAGACGTAGAGATCAAAAGCAACTTGACAGATTTAGTTCTTTCCTTCTATCAAGTGGGATCTGGGGGTCAAACTTAGGCTGTCAGTCTCAGCAGCAACCTCTCTACCTCCTGAGCCATCTCACTGACCCCTCAAATAGACATACATCTAAAAGTCCTTCCTGGCTGGGCGTGGTGGCCCATGCTTTTAATCCCAGCACTCAGTCAACAAATGCAGGCTGAGCTCTTTAAATTGTGAGCCTCAGTTCACACAGTGAGGTCTAGCACACCCAGGGCTACATAGTGAAATCCTGCCTCAACCAAACAAAACAAAAACCAAGGGACCAGAGCAGTGGTTCTCAGCCTACGGGTTGCGACCCTATGAGGGTCAAATGATCCACTCACAGGAGCTGCCTAAGACTATCAGAAAACACAGATATTTATGTTATGGTTCATAACAGTAGCAAAATTACAGTTATGAAGTATCAATGAAAATAATTTTGTGGTTGGGGGCCACCACAGCATGAGGAACTGTACTAAAGGATCACAGATTGGGAAGGTCAAGAACCACTGGACTAGAGAAACGACCCAGGATTGATTCCCAGCGTCCACAGAGCAGCTCACAATCGTCTGTGACTCTAGTTCCAGAGCATCTGACACCCTCTTTTGGCCTCTGTAAACTCCAGGCATGCATGTGATACACAAACACATGTGGAGACGAAATACTTATACATATACGTTTCTCATTAATAAACGATAACAAAGTTATTTAAAGAACAAAACCATCCCTCCCTCTAGAAAGAGGCAGCCTGCCAGCGAGAAAGGAACAGCATCTGTGTCAGATCCAAGGACCAGGTGGATTTAAATTACATTACCTCTCCGAACCTCAGTTTTCTTGTCAGTAAATTGGAAAGAACAGTTTTTACATAGAAGGGTTTGGGGGTTTGAGCATGGTAACTGAGGCAGGAAGGTTGCTTGAGTCTGGACTAAAGCATCTTATTTGTTTTTTTTTGAGACAGTGTCTCAGTATGTAGCCCTGGCTGTCCTGGCTGCATAATGGAGATGAATTGGTACAGGTTGGAAATGAAGGGCATTGGAAAGGCTACTGAATGCATACATACATACATACACACACACATACATATACACATACATACATACATATATACACACATACACACATACATATACACACATATACACATACATACACACATACATACACACATACATACACACATACACACATACATACATATATACACACATACACACATACATATACACACATATACACATACATACACACATACATACACACACATACATACACACATACATACACACATACACACATACATACATATATACACACATACACACATACATATACACACATACACACATACATACACACACATACATACATATATACACACATACATACATATACACACATACATATATACAACACATACATACACATACATACACACATATACACACATACACACATACATACATATATACACACATACACACATACATATACACACATATACACATACATACACACATACATACACACACATACATACACACATACATACACACATACACACATACATACATATATACACATACACACATACATATACACACATACACACATACATACACACACATACATACATATATACACACATACATACATATACACACATACATATATACACACATACATACACACACATACATATATACACACATACATACACACATACATATACACACATGCATACATATACACACATACATACATATATACACACATACATACACACATACATATATACAACACATACATACACACATACATACACACATACATACATATATACACACATACACACATACATACACACACATACATACATACATACATACATACATACATACATAAGCAAGCCATAGTTGGTTGAAATCCTGCCTGTGACGTGAAACTGGAGAGGCTGAGGCAGGAGGATGGGAAGCTCCTGGTTAGCCTAAGCTACATAGCAAGACCTTATTCAAACAAGGTAGCATCCTAGGCATGGCACACGGCAGCATCAAATACTTGTTGGGTTAGTGCATAGGGAAGGAGCTACATGTATGCACCATGCCTCCCCTATGAAAGACCAGGCTTATGAGGAGCAGCTAGAAATGCACCTGGCATGTTTGACCAGTTCCTATGCACAAAGCCTACATGGCCTCCCTATAGTTACCAAAATACAGGCGAGCCCTAAGGGAAATCAACCTCGGAGGAAGGGTAATGGGAGCCATGGTGGAACATTTGCTGGGAGCTCAGGGCTCTGTGAGTGAACGATCAGAGATAGACAGACTGCCTCTCAGCGCTAAGCTAATCCCGTTAAGTTTGCTTTTATAAATGCTTCGAGGAGTTTGAGGCAGGATTAGACAGCATGGTGAGACCAATCTCCAAACAAAACTGTCGGGAATCGCCACACAAACCATACGAACACTGATCTCAGTTAAGCAAGAAGTTTATTGAACGCACACCCCAAGACTGAATGGCACCCGTCTGTCCTGAAAGCAGACTTTTTATAGGAAAAAACAGGTTCAAACGTTTAAAGGGCAAGGAGGGGAGCCGTCCAACATTTTGGTTAACTAGACAGAGCATCATCGGCTAACCTTTAAGCTGATTGGTCCTGAATGAGGTAAGAGAGAGGCGGGGCTGGGGGTGGATAGTGATGAACAGGGAGCTTCAGAACATTGAGACAATGGATCCTAAGTAATTCAGCCTTAACCTTTTGGCTTATTAGCAACATTCTTCAGTGTCATCTGGGATAATTACATCTGGGAAGTGGAGTCTGAGAACCTGAACTTAACTTTCACCCTGTGAGCAAAATGGATACTGTATACAAAATGGCTACAGTTGTGTTAAAAGGAGCAGGCCTTAACAAAAAAGCCAAAGCATGCACATACACAATACACACAGGTTAGCAAGAAACAAACCAAGTCCAGATGTAAACCCTCAGCCACTTCTCCAGAGCTATGCCTGCCTGCATGCTGCCATGCTCCCTGTTAAGAAAATGGACTAATCGCTAAAGCTGTAAGCAAGCCCTTACATAAAAGCTTTCTGGTATAAGAGTTGCCTTGATCACAGTGTCTCTTCCCAGCAATAAAACAGTGTCTGAGATAAGGTGTGAGGCCCTGGGGATAAGAACCAAATGATGATGGTGATGATGATGGTGGTGGTGGTGGTGGTGGTGGTGGTGGTGATGGTGATTGTGCTGGGCACAATGGCTCACAAGCATTGGTCTGAACAACCTTGACTGACCGAATGAATAAAGGAATGAATGAATGAATGAATGAATGAATGAATGAATGAGCTGAGTCTGTAGTTCAATGGGTAGAGTGCTCGCCTGGTATATATGATGCCCAGTGTTCAGTCCCTAGAAGGAAATAAAATGGAACATAGCCAATGGGAGATAATGATCCCAGCATCTGAGAAGACGAGGCTGGAAGCTTAGAAGTTCAAGGTCAAGTGGACAGTGGTGGTGCTCACCTTTAAGCCCAGCACTTGGAGGCAGAGGCAGGAGAATCTCTGTGAGTTTGCGGCCAGCCTGGATTCCAGGACAGCCAAGGCTACACAGAGAAACAACTACGGCAACAAAAAAGTTCAAGGTCATTCTTGGCTATTTGCGGAGTTTGGGATTAGCCTGGGCTACATGAGACCCTCTCTCAAAAACTGCCAAGAACAGGAGAGATGGTTTGGGCTCTCACTTTTAAAACCATGGAAGTGCAAATAGGCACTATATTAATATCTTAATTATATATGATTTTTATTTATTTTTATTTATCTGAGTACGCTGTCTTCAGACACCAGAAGAGGGCATCAGATCCCATTACAGATACTCATGTGGTTGCTGGGATTTGAACTCAGGACCTCTGGAAGAGCAGTCAGTGCTCTTAACCGCTGAGTCATCTCTCCATCCCTATATATGATATTTTATTTATTTTTTAAAATATTTATATTTATTTAATTATATGACTACACTGTAGCTGTCTTCAGACACACCTGAAGAGGGCACCAGATCCCATTACAGATGGTTGTGAGCCACCATGTGGTTGCTGGGAATTGAACTCAGGACCTCTGGAAGAGCAGTCAGTTCTCTTAACCACTGAGCCATGTCTCCAGCCCCGATATTTTATTTTTAAGATATTATTTACTTTTGAGCAAGACGATCCTGCTATGTCACTCTGGCTGGCCGGGAATTCTCTATGAAGACAAACTCATGGGGATCTGCCTGCCTCCGCCTCCTAAGTGCTGGGTCTAAAGGCATGTGCCACTATACTTGGCTAAATATATCTGATTTTTAAAAATTACCTGAATTGTTCCTCAGATTTTTAAAGCTGTTTTGAAGAATGAGGTTCTCTCTTACCGTTAAGATGTCTAAACCAAGGAGCTAGTCTTAATCCAGGATGGATCCACTTTTGGGTTTGGCTTTCTGCCCAAGTGGCCATCTGCTGTAAGTCTGTGCCACAACTAGAAAATTAGACAACGTTTCCAACAAACAAAAACACTGAGAAATTCTTGGAAGATCCAAAAACTGAAGAGCGTGGAAGTCCCAATTAAAAACACTCAAAAGAAAAGTAAGGTTTCCATGTGAGCCCTTGGAATTAGCCCCCACCCAGCCCTGCCCCAGGGTGGAAGGGGCCAGAGGAAGGCAGGAAAGTGGGAAGTCACTTGCTGAAACGGTCTCCTGAGAGAGCGATGGATATGCTTGATGGGTAGGCAGAAGCCATCAGAGAAGTTAGTAGCCCACCTAATGCTTTAAGGCAGCGGTTTTCAACCTTTCTAATACTGCGACCCTCTAATACAGTTCCTCACGTTGTGGTGACCTCCAACCATACATTATTTTTGTTGCTCCTTCATAACTCTCATTTTGCTACTGCTATGAATGGTAATGTAAATATCGGATGCGCAGGATGTCAGATGCGAAAGGGTCCTTTGTCCCCAAGGGGTTGCAACCCAGAACTTTGAGAAAGGCATGAAACTCAGCAGAAGAACTGAGCAAGATGCCAGGCAGTGGTGGCACCCATGCACCTCTAATCCCAACACTCGGGAGGCAGAGGCAGGCAGATCTCTGAGCCAGCCTGGTCTACAGAGACAGCTCCAGGATAGCCAGGCCTACACAGAGAAACCCTGTCCTAAACAAACAAACAAACAACAAACAAACCAAAACAAGCACTGAGACCAGCACACCAGACAGGGTCAAGCCACCTGCCAAAGCCTGTCTGTCACCTGCTTTGCACAGCTCAGGCCCAGCTCTTACATTTTGAAGTTCATTGATAAAGATGAGAGACCGAATCTTTTTTTTTTTTTTTTTTTTTTGGAGCTGGGGACCGAACCCAGGGCCTTGCGCTTGCTAGGCAAACACTCTACCACTGAGCTAAATCCCCAACCCCGAGACCGAATCTTTTAAGTTCAGACTCCGTTTCAGAGAACTTAACCTAAGTTTGAACTCAAGGCCCATACCTAGCAGTAGTTTCCAAGTTACACCCCCACAAAACGTGAACTCCAGTTTCGAGGGGAACCCTAACAAGCTACATCTCCAGGTAAATCTCCCCCAACAAATCCAGCATTTCCAGGTTCATCCCCAACCAGCCTGCCCGCTGCCTAACAACCACCAATGCAGAGGGAAGCAGAAGTTAAGTCTATGCTTGCTTCCCAGCACCAGTCAATTATGCTAAAGGCCATAGTAGCTCTTCAATTCAAAACTGTCCTGTACGCTGGTGGTGGGCTGATCCCCAGCTAGCTCCAATAAAGACCCTGGAGTGATTGCATTGGATCAGCTCCTGATTGGTCCTTTGGGGTTCGCTAACACTTCCTTGGCACTGTAGAGGGCCGCAATAACATTCGCCACCACAAGATGGCGCTGGCTCCCACTGCACCAGCTGACTTCCTTTCAGGAAGTTAACTGTGTGCGCATGTGCAAGAGTGCCTTCGTGCCAGGTCTTTGCCCACTCCGGGGCGGGCCTAATGAGATCATGGGTAAGCGACCAATCAGGTGTGGATGCGCCGCGCTAGGGTGAATATAAGCTGCGCCATGGCGGCGCGCGGGGCCTCTCCTTAAGATTCAATAAACGTGGGGCTGGGGATTTAGCTCAGTGGTAGAGCGCTTACCTAGGAAGCGCAAGGCCCTGGGTTCGGTCCCCAGCTCCGAAAAAAAGAACCAAAAAAAAAAAAAAAAAAAGATTCAATAAACGTTTTAGCTGTAGCAAGGATTCGTATGTCCCTGCGTGTTTTCTTGCTGGCGAGACAGCGCGGGACATTTGGTGCCGAGAACCCGGGGGAAAAAGCCACACCATCACTGGCGCCGAGGAGAGCCTCCGTTCACGGAAAGGGTCCAGAAGCTACAGGACGCTGAGAGACAATGTTTAGCCTTGATCTGTTCCACCTCACTCCCTTGCTAGATGCGGCGGAAGTCTTTATTATCGTTTTGACAGCCCTCGGGCTTTCTCTATTGGCCTTTGAGTTTCTAGTTACTGCCAGGCAGCGTCAGAGGTCGCATGGGAGCCGCCCAGCTGTAACAGCAAAGCAAAGAACGCGGGAGGAGGGGCAAGGCAGCGTGTCAGAAACAGTGTTGGATAAAAAAAATTAAAGAGCTCAAGGAAAGACAAGCAGACAGTCCCCTCTGCGGAGGTGAGACAGTGGGGAAAAAATGCCCCAGGAGAGAAAAAGGGAGGAGATAAAAGGAACACAGTATTTTGGGAGAAAAATTTTGTCTTTGTGCTTGTAAAAGGTGTGATTAGGCCCTGGAAGTTTCACAGAGTCATACTGATCAGACTTGATAGAGGTAGACCGCCTGGAAATTTATTCAGGAGAATCAAACAAAAGGACATCTCAATGCCCATGCACAGCTTGATGGAGTTAATGTAATTGGGTTGTGAGTAAAAATATTCAGGACTGTGTTTCACTTCCATACCATTGGCGAATGTCAGTCGTGCTGCTCAGATAATATATCTCAGTATCTTACAGGAATTGGGTTTCAACACGTTGATGGACTAGTCCAGGAATTGAGACAATCCATCGTCCATATCAACTCCACTCGAGTGGATAGTCACCGTGAAAGTGGTGGGAAAGAGAAAATCCTACCTCTCTGCTGACACCATCTGGTTTTTTCCCTCTTTGTCTATTGTCTGTCCTTGGTGCACCAAGCTATCCCCATGTCTGTCAGTTTATGTCTGTGGTTCTTGCTTCTCGTTGTTTAAATGTTTTATGTTTCATGTTCAAAAGAAAAAATGGTAAAAACTTTATCTGCTGGTCGTTCACACCTTGACTTGGTTTTAACTCGCTTCAAGAAGGGAACAATAAATAAAAAGCAGTTTCAATTGGGTTTTAGAGCCTACATCTGTAGCTAGAAGCCTAAGTCCTCTGGGCAAGCTCCCCAGGGGGTGGCTAAATGTTTATACTAACCGATCCTAAAGGCACCAGGAGCTTCACAGCTTCTATGGTAATAAGACTGATGGCTGTTAATCTTAGAAAAATCTTTGACTGTGATTATTAGACTCAACAGGTGACAAGGTGCTTCTCTTAAAATCATAGCTAAAAAGGTAAAAATGGTGTTTGGTCTAAATATTAAAGATATGTGTAGCCACTTCAATTTTGTTTCTCATTGGTTTTAAATGTATAAATATGCTCTACTTGCCTTGGTCATAAATTGTTGGCTCTTAAGTTGTTAGATATGGTTAAAAAGGTATAATATTGGTAACAAAAAGTTGACATAAAGCTGGTAATTTAGATAGAGTCATTCTAGACAACATGTGGCATGAGCCAACCTAGGGAAACAGATCTAAATTGAGGTAATATTTTTATGGAATTCTTATTCTGGAAACCAGGCTTCTAAAAGAATTTAGGACAATGTCTCCTTGTTGAGGTATTAGAGACTACACCATCGTGCGTTCATATATAGGAACTGGCAGTCAAACTTTGTACTAGATTGTTGGAGGTCGAGTTTTGCTTTCCAAAGTTGTGGTTTGCCCTGAAGTTATCTGTATTTTGATGCTAATTCCACTGCCCCAAGAACAGCTGCCTAGTCAGTACTCAGAACTCAGGTGACTTTCCAAAATTGTGGTTGTGCTCTGGTGTTACAAGGAGAACTTAAAGATTGTGATTAAGGATTGCCAGTGTTACATTGACTAACTCAAACTTATTTATAATTGAGAAAAAATCAAACAGGTAAAGATTGTTACAAGATTTATGAAAGATTGATGAGGTTTTGGAACTTGTGAGAACATTACAGTCAGTTTGTTTACTCCAACTGCCATTTCAAGATAGATTTAGAGGATTGATTTTGAGTTTTCATTTCGTGATCTTGCTTATAATTTTAGAGAGCCCATAAAGTGATATCATTAAGAATGGCTAACAGCCTTGTATTATATAATTTTGTCGCTTCTTCAATGTAAGAAGTTAGAACTTTAAATCTTTCAGTGTATATGGAAATTTTTTTCTACAAACTTTTGCTCTCAAAATGAGCTTTAATATTTGGGGAGTAGCTGTCAGACTACTCCAGAAAAGAATATTTGAAACTAATTTTAAGTTACTAAGGATATGTTAATTGGCTAAGTACCTCACCTTACCAGAGGACTTAGGTCCTTGTTTGTTATCCACATTGGAAATAAAGCTTCAGTTGTGTTAATACAGAATTGTAGGCTAGAGTCATGGAAGTATTTTAAAAAGAAACCTGGTAAAACATATCTTATTCCAAACAACAGTTAATTGTTAATTCCAAACAACAAAATACTGATATTTGGCCTATTACATATACAAATTTTTCAGGCAAAATTGATAATTTTACTCTTTACATGCTTTTGTACTTCCTGTATATTTGTGCATACAACCCATAGGAAATGCGCTTACTGTATTTATAGGTGGTTCATCTAATGAAAAGGCCACATATATGATTAGATCACTTGTTTATTCTCTTGAGTTTCTATTGCTTCAACACAGATTATTAAATTCCGTGGTTTAGCCACTGTTTTTAAAATCAAGCTTTCAATTTACATACTGATAGCCAATGTGTGGCTTGTGGTTTACAATTGATTTCAATTACTTAATGCTTTATTAGAGACAGGTTTTCTACTTAAAATCAGTGAGTGATTTCAGTGTAAATTGTCTGACAACTCACTGTCCTTTCAGTGCTCTGGCTCAGACAACTAAATTAAACCTTAGAGTCATACCTAACTTTGAAAATGGTAATAGAGTTGATATGAAAAGAAGACTCCATTTGCTTACTTTAAATTCTCAGCCTCGCCCTGCCAGCTCAGGGATTTCTAGTAAGACTGAAATTGGACAATATTTACAGGATTTGACATTTCTAATTAATGCTTATGTTTAGGTAAATAAAGTTTGTGAGGTGCTAGAGAAATGGCTTAGTGGTTAAGAGCACTAAGTACTGTTCCTTAATAGACCATTTAAAAACTCAAACTGGATTGCCTGGACTCCTTAACAAGGGAGGACAATGATACCAGGCAGATTGTAGGCCTTACATAGGAACAATTAGTCAAAAAATCTCATTCTTTATACATCCAAAACAATAATGCTGGAGACAGTAATTTGGTATACAAGTCAATTTATAAATACAAGTGCTCAGTGTCCTCAATTTAATCCTCGAGGACTTACCTTAATAAATAATATCTTTACTGTATCTTAATAAATAAAAAGGGGGAATTATCCCTGTATGCTAAATAATGCTCCTTTTATTTCAATTTTAAAATTTGGATGCCAAAGTTTATGGCACCCTACAACTAGGCATACTTCTGCCTAGGTGAAATAGAAAGATCCACATATTGACATGATCCTGTCCAGGTATTTTATATGGGGAAGAGGGCATGTTTGTGTTTTTTCTACAGGATGCTACAAGAGTGTGCCAGCTGCCCGAGTGGCTGGTGAGACTTGCTGATCCTGGTTGCATGAAGATTCAGCTCTCGTGGTTCGGGTCCCTGGAGTCATTCCTCTGCCCTGAGAGGAAGATGGAAGATCCCCCCTCATCCTTTGTCATCACAGAGATTTTGGCGTTGCTGCAGTCAGTGTTACCGCTGCGTGTGTCCCGTCCCACTGTGGCCTGCTCTCTGACCCTCTGTGCACTGCTGCTTTCTGGAGAAGACTGGACTCCAGCCGTTGCTGCCCCCCTCATTTCCCTGGTGACTCTTGCTGCCCTAACTGGTGTTGTCATTTTACAGACTGTAGCTTCACAGGAATGCCACCTGCGTGAAGCTGCTGTGGACTGGGGAACTCTGCCCTGGTTATACAGATCTCAGACATGGTTCCATTGCCTGCTGGTTGTTCCAGAGAAGAATGGCTGATCCTGAACTGTCCTGGGAAAGACCTTGACACTTTTGCTGCTATTGTAGCAGCCATTTACTGCTGCAGACATTGTGTCTGCAGTGTCTGGAGTTACCCTCCCCCAGTCTATTGTTGGACAAGCACAGTGGGTGAACTTTCTGGAGTAGTTGCTAACAATTGGGAATTCTAAATGTTATTATAGGAGCGGCTTGATTACGGCCCTTGGTGGTAACAGCTGAGGTGAACCAGATGAGGTGCCCACTACTTATCGGGAGTGGCTCTGTTTGGTGCAGCCCTATGCTGTGGATTAGTGTTCATGCTATGGTTGGTTTGCAAACTCAGATCTCAACAGAAACGTGACAAGGCCGTTATCACTCAAGCACTTGTGGCCATTGAACAAGGGGCCTCCCCTGAAATTTGGTTATCTATCTTCTAAAATTAGTCGGTATCTGAATTCTCTGCTCTTGCACCCCATGGATCTGTGGATCCATTGCACTGGGATGAGAGAGACTCTCTCTCGGTATCTGAGTTCTCTGCTCTTGCACCCCATGGATCTGTGGATCCATTGCACTGGGATGAGAGAGACTCAATGATCCTTTGATCAGCCCTTCCACATCGCTGAGGTTTCCTCATTGCATGCGATAGGGTGATCATGACTGTTATAAATAAAATAATAAGGGGGAGATGTAGAGGGCTGCAATAACATTCGCCACCACAAGATGGCGCTGGCTCCCACTGCGCCCCACGTGGAAAGCCAGGATAGCTTTCGCCATTACAAGATGGCGCTGGCCTCCACCGCGCCAGCCGATTTCCTTTCAGGAAGTTAACTGTGTGCGTATGTGCAAGAGTGCCTTCGTGCCAGGTCTTTGCCCACTCCGGGGCGTGCCTAATGAGATCATGGGTAAGTGACCAATCAGGTGTGGATGTGCCGCGCTAAGGTGTATATAAGCCACACCATGCCGGCGCGCCGGGCCTCTCCTTAAGATTCAATAAACGTTTTAGCTGTAGCAAGGATTCGTATGTCCCCGTGTGTTTTCTTGCTGGCGAGACAGCGCGGGACATGGCACTACAGAAGAACACAATGATTTTAGTGCCAATTAGCTGAATGAGCCCCCTTCCTTTCTGGTCTAGGTTCATTTCTGTTGCTGTGATAAAATACCTTGACCAAAGGCTATTTCGGGCAATTTGTTTAGCTTATAATTAATTCCCAGTCATGATCCTTCATTAGGGAAGCCACAGCAGAAGGCACATCATATCATATCTACTGTCAGCAGTGGGGAAACAGGGTTTTTAACCACTTCCACGCTCATCTAGCTGTTTCCAGTCTTACCTAGCTCAGGACCTGGCAAAGGGAATAGTGCTGCCCACAGTGGGGCAGGTTTTTTGTTTGTTTGTTTGTTTGTTTGTTTTGTTTTCTGTTGTTGTTTTTCAAAACATGGTTTCTCTATGTAGCATAGCTCTAGCCGTCCTGGACTCACTTTGTAGACCAGGCTAGCCTCAAACTCACAGAGATCTGCCTGCCCCTGCCTCGCAAGTACTGGAATTAAAGGCATGCACTACCAGGACTGGCCTGGACTAAGTCTTTTTACATAGGTTAACATTAAGACAGACCTCCACTAATAAGCTCACAGGCCAAGCTGTATAGAAGATTCCTTCATTAAGGCTCTTTCCTGTCAGGTAATTTTAAGCTATGGAAAGGTTGATTCAAAACTGACCAGCAGGCTTCTGTAAAAAGAACTTCATTCTTAGGCTGGGTTGTAGCCCAGCAGCAGAGAACATGTTGTTATCAGTTGAGAGTTTCCTTAAACAGGAAGTCAAGCAACTCAAAATCGCTTTAGGAAGTCCCTGAAATTGACAGGATTCACTAGGTTCCTCCCTGCCAAAGCAAGCAATAAAAGCTGAGAGTACCTCTCAGAATAGGGAAAGATTCTGAGACCAGACCAGCTGCCTAGAAGAAGCAGAAACCAGCTGAAGCTGCCTGGAAGATATTTAAACCAACTGAGGTACCTGGAATGGATATTCTTCAACCTGTTAAGCTGCCAGCAGTATGCACCCACATGGCAACTCACAACTCTCTCTAAGTTCAGCTCCAGGGAATCGAGTGCCCCCTTTTGGCATTGCATGGGCATAGTGCACACACCTCCTCCATGCAGACAAGAAACCCATATACATAAAAATCAAAATAAATAAATCTTTTAGAAAAAACAAAATAGAAGAGGTTATGAAAACATGGACCTCTTCTGAACAGAAGACCTTGGAATTGAAGCTCTAGGGTCTGACCATTCCTGCTACAGAACCTCCTGACCTGAGCTCAGTACCAGCTGGTGCGCGGCCAGGTTTCTTAAATCCCCACCCCCATGGCCTCCGCACCTCAGTGCCTTTTCCATTCCTAACCATTTACCTTTAGCACCACCTAGCGGAATCATTTAATACCATCGGTTCCAGAGAAGTCCCATTGAGGCTCTGGCTTCTCTTTTTGCATCCCAGGGCAGGCCTTGTGGAGAGGGAAGATTGCGTGGCACTCCCGGGCCTTGCCCTGCTGCCTCCCCGCAGGTTTTCAAAAAGTCTTGTCCTGTGGATGAGACTTACTGCAGAGGTGAGATACTGAGGTTCGTTTCAGGGCGGCACGTAAAAAAGAAGCACTTGAAAATTCCCGAGTGGGGACACTATCCTAGGATGGGCTGGAGTCCAGCAGTGACCCTGGCCAAGAGACAGCCAGAGAGGCTACTGTGGTTCTGACCATGAGGCTGGCAGGTGGAGAACCAGTCCCTGGGAACAAATCTTCCAGGATACGGCTACTTGACCCACGGCATGCACAAGCATGGATCTCATCTTCCCCTCCCAGCTTTGTACCAACAGCTTACAGACCCTGTAGAGGTGGGGCTGAGGGACCAAGAGGACATTTCAACCTGGAAAGCACTGTAGAATCACCAGCGGGCAGTGCAGCTCTCTGGTGGGGATCTGGCTGTCTATTCCCCGCTTCTCTTCCCCCTCCCTTTCTGGTACATTTCTTACACGCACTGCTCCCGACTCCCCGGGCTCCACACCTTGTGTCCTCGTATTGGGCTTAGCCCCGCTTCTTTTTTTTTTTTTTTTTTTTTTTTTTTTTTCCGGAGCTGGGGACCGAACCCAGGGCCTTGCGCTTCCTAGGCAAACGCTCTACCACTGAGCTAAAATCCCCAACTTAGCCCCGCTTCTTCACTGAGTAGGTGTTCGGTCTGTGAGGAGGAAGGAGTGATGACGTATCCCGGAGAGCTGCCTTGAAACCTATAACTAGAAAATACCGCCCTGTGTAACCCTCCTCTAAAATGACATTAGAAAGCCACCATTTGTTATTAAGGCAAGAGTAACCTCAAGCAAGGACCACTGCCCAGAGCATGTCTCTTCGCCCAAAAGCAAAATCAAGGTTCGAGGTTTAATTTCCCTATTAAGTGAGGGCAGGGCAAAGGGTTGGAAGGGTAGTTAGTGACCAGAAGCCAGATCCATTCTATTAGACTGGGAAATCTGGCACCACTCCTCACCTTCTAGCTCCTTCCCTACCCCCACCCCAATATATTGCTTTCAGCGTAGCCAGCAGGAGCCAGCCATAAGAGATGAAGCAAATGTACCCAAAAGACCTTGCTCCCCACTTCACCTACAGCCCAGGCCTCTTGTTCTGTTTGGTTTGTTCATTTGTTCGTTTGTTTCAGGACAGCCGGGGTGTAGCCCGACTACACAGAGAAGCCCTGTCTCAAACCCAACCCCCACAAAATTGTGTGCTGTTTCTCTTTCTTTCTCTGTCTCTTCTCTCTGTGTCTCCTGTGTGTGTGTGTGTGTGTGTGTGTGTGAGAGAGAGAGAGAGAGAGAGAGAGAGAGAATGCATATACACACAAATACATGCATGCATGTACCCTCAGAGGCCAGAAAACCCCACCAGATACCCTGGAGCTGGAGTTATAGGTCGTTGGGTAGCAGGTGTTGAGAATCCTCTGCAAGAACAGCTTACCTGCTGCATCACTTCTCCAAGCCCGAGAGACTAGTGTTTCTGAAGGAGTGCCCACACTTGGGCTTTCCTGTCCTTGCTCCAGTGACCATCCCATGCCCTTACCTGAAAGACCTAGTATGATAGTGTTGAATGTCAATTTTACAGAATTGACGGTCACCTGGGAGATGGGTCTCAATCCCTGGCTGGGGTCCTGGACTGTATACGTGGCGAATGGGGGCTGGACAGCAAAGCTGTCTTCACTGCAGTCCTCTTCCTGGCTGCAGATGGAGGAGGTCTTCTTCCTCCTGCCACCATGCCCTCCCTGCCTGCTGCTACACCCCCCATCTTCACACCCCGCCCCCGACTCTGTCCCTCTCGAACTGTGAACAACCTTCGTCCATTAAGTTGCTTTTGTCCCAGAAATGAGAAACAAGCTGCACAGTGGAGGCCTCTAATCCCAGCACTCGGAGGCAGAGGCAGGCGGATCTCTGCAAGTTCAAGGTTAGCCTGGTCTATGGAGTGGTCCAGGACAGCCAGGGCTGCACAGAGAAACCTTGTCTCACTAAAAACAATATTAACAAGTCAAAACAAAAAGAAACGAGAAACTAAGACACCCAGGTCAAAGAGCACAAACATGCAAATGTTTCAGACGATCCCTGGATATCCTAACTAACTAAAAGGGGCATTGCATCCTCTTACAGAACTGCCCATGCTTCTCCTGTTTTGCCCACCTTTGTCACCCACACAGACTGTACCATGGCTACCTTTATTTACATTTTTTGGGGACAGGTGGAATGGCTCAGTGGGTAAGAGCCTTTGCTGTGCAAACACGAGGTTCCAAGTTCAGACCCAGGAGCCCCATAGAAAGTTGAACACAGTTACCAGTGCTCCTATAACCCTGGAGCTGTGGTGAGTGGACACGGGTGGAGTTCTGAGGCTTGCTGGCCACCATTCTAGACCCTGGCTCATCCAAAGACATTGATTCAAAGGAATACAGCAGAGTGGTTGAGCAGGGCACGTGGGGGTTGTTGCAGGACATTCAATCACACTGCGAACCCCAAGATTGTGTTATTTCACCGGAAAACCCTGTTTCTCACACCTTTCATCCAGTTGCCTGGGAACACAGACACACCCTTAGTACTCACCTTTCATCCCAAACAGTGAAGGCAAAGTTAGTTTGTAGAAGGAGGCAGCCATGATTGAAAGCCTTGTCTAATTGAGTGGAGACAGAGTGACAAATCAGAGAAAGATTTGACAGAATTGGACACGCCCAACTCTTGTGAGGCAAGAGAGGAAAGAGAAGCTACTTCAAGGAGAGAGTACAGGAGGAAGAGAGGACAGTTCAGGATTACGGTAGAGTTCGTGGAGAGCAGTGCAGAGGGGTTGAAGGGGCGAGTAGACACACACACACACACACACACACACACACACACACACAAACTCACAGAGAGAGAGAGAGACAGAGAGACAGACAGAGACAGAGAGGCAGTTTTACCAGGAGAGTTCCACAGAGACAGGGTGCAGAGAGAGAACGAGCTAGACACAGGTGAGGACAGAATGAGCCAGAGAGTGAGAAGGAGCCAGAAGATTAGAACGGATTGCCAGAGTTAGGTTGAGGTCAAGCAGAGCAGTCAGCGGAAGCCCAGAGAAGCTAAATTGAAGAGTTTTGAACCAGACCGGCTGAGTTGAACCAGCTAGAGCTCAGAAAGAACCAGGAAGGGGTGAGCTTATTCCGCAGTAAATCTCAGAGACTGAACACATTCTAGGCTTAGATTAGATTGTATAGGGGCTAGAAGCTTCCAGGAATAGGCCTAGATTTGCAGATGGAGGCGGTAAACCTCTGAGATGACAAAGCAGAATAAAAGTTAGTTTAGGAGCTGGAGAGATGGCTCAGTGGTTAAGAGCACTGTCTGTTCTTCCAGAGGTCCTGAGTTCAATTCCCAGCAACCACATGGTGGCTCACAACCATCTGTAATGAGATTTGGTGCCCTTTTCTGGCCTGCAGGCATAAATGCAGGGGGAACACTGTATACATAATAAATAAAAAGTTACATTTACAAAGGATAATGACACTCTGGTGTCTATGCCCATGGGCCTCAACATATGCATACACCACAGAATATATAATAAAACTTTATCTACATTCCTTTTGCACTTCAGGGAAACACAGTAGCATATGAATTTCCCCAGAGGAAAAATCATGCCTGCAGAACTTTAAAGAAAAAATAAATGATGTCCCGTGAGAGGGAAAGTCCAGAAATGCTTCTTCCCCCCTCCTCCCCCTACCCCCTTGGTTCTCTTCATTCTTTGAGGCAGGAAAAGCAGCAACTGAGAAGGGAAGGCCCAGTGGGCCGGGGCTGACAAGCAGGTTCGTGCCTCCCCTGGAACCTTGTGGGTGACCTGCCTGACCTGGTGTTCCTCTGTGACACAGCGATAACAGGGCTGTGAGGCTGGATGAAACAAAAGTCCCTCCATTGTGAGACAGATCCCTGCTTAGGGCCCTTTGTGGATGCAGCAGAGCAAACATGGTCACAGGACCTGCTTTCTTAGGCGGAGAGGAGGGAGCTGAGCCGGAAGAGGCCCTTCTCAGGGTCCCCTGAGAGCAGACATGTGGCCAGCCCCACTGTCCGTGCCTGCTGAAGGGTGCACGGTGAGTTTCTGGGGCTGTCATTGTTTTTCGAGAAAACCTGCTATCACACTGATAAGCTGCCTGTCAAAGGATGTTATTTCTGGATGGGAGGAGATTCCACAGGTCTGGGGCTTCTTCCTGTCTGCACCATGTGGATCCCCTGCGTCCCACCAGACCTGACTTGAATGATAACCAGGGGCCGTCCACAGCCTGTGGCTCAAGGCCTCCACGATGCTGCAGGGCCAGCTATCTCAGGACCCTGGATTCCTGGAATTGTCTGACAGAGTGGAGGTCTGTTCTCCATCCCCTGACAAACCACACACCAAAACAGGCTATTTCGGTCACCCCCATCGCTGGCTCTTGGCCTGACATGAGTCTATATGAAATTGCTATTAAATACTCATGCCACCGGGCCAAGCCAGCTGCGTTGTCTCTTCTGCCCATACTGTTTTCGATGATGATTCTTTTTGTCACCAGTGAAGCTGTCCTTGCCCAGAGCATCGTGGACTCAGCTAGTCAACTCTCCTGGCAGCTGTCAGTCTGGATCTTGGTGAGCCTCATCTTTTAACATTTGAGTCTGACCTGTTGTCCCTTGTGGACTTGGGTCCTATTTCATCTTGATTTTTCATTTCCCTACCAAAACCCGCACGAAGGGTAAGCATCTGACTTGGTGTGTGTTGAACTGTGTGTGCACGCCGAAAAACCTCATCTCCGTCACCTAAGAAGCCCCCTCTTCACCAATTCCTGTCTCTATTACTTTCCCTTCTGTCCCTAGATGACCTGTGTCTTGTTTCAAACTTCATTTAAGTGTAACCAGGGTACAAAGAAGAGATCTCAGTTGGTAAAGCCATTGATTGCTAAATTCAATCCCAGCACCCATGTAACGATCTGAGTGTGGCAGGGCTGGCTTGAACCTCTGTGTTGGGGAGTCAGGGACAGCAAGATCCCTGGGTATGACTGGCTAGCCCCATTGGGGACTGGCAGGTCCAGTAGAAAGGATGTTATAAGAGCACTCCACCAACAGAGCTATACCCCAATCACCTATTCTTCGACTTTTGAGGCAGGGGGTTTCACTATGTAGCCCAGGCTGGCCTGAAACTCTCACTACTCCTGCTTCAGTTTGTAGCATGTGGATGGCTGGCGGCGCCACTGCACCAGACTCTACCACTACTTGTTAAACAAAGGATCCAGAGACAGCTCAAGGCCAAACCTTGGCCTGAAGTCAGTGTCAGCTGGGTCAGAGATACCAGTGAACACAGGCACAGAGGACAGCGGAATTATGAGGACCCAGAGGTAGCTGCGAGCAGCACCTATGGATTAAGGCCCCCAGAGAAGAAAGGGGCAAGTCCCTTAGTAAATGGTCCTCTCAGCTAGCAGGATGGGACAGAACATGGGATCTACACGGTGAAGAAAAGAACCGATCCCTGAGGGTTGTCCTCTGACCTTCACACACATAGTCCCATCTCCGGCAGAATGAATGAATAAATGTTTCCAAAGAATGTGCAAGGCAAGAGAAGAGCAAGAGCTGAGCCCTGGGGACAGAAGGTCCCCATTATCATTGCTTTTATTACTTCTTGCATCTGACCCAGTTATGGAGCACTAACAGGAAGCCACACTCTTATTTAAGTGGTTTTGCCCCATTTCCCTTCGTTTGTCTCTTTCTCTCTCTCTTTTAATTTATTTTAGACAGGGTCTCTTGCATCCCGGGTTGTCCTGGAACTCACTGTAAAACCAGGTATATAGCCGTGAACTACTTGACCTTCCACTTCCCAAACCTGAGGTTACAGGGTTAACAACTCACCCAGTTTTTTCTTTCTAATTTGATTCTCAGCCTGGCAGTGGTGCATGCCTTTAGGGGAGGCTGAGGCTGGCAGATCTCTGTAAGTTCCAGGATAGCCAGGGCTACACAGAGAAACCCTGTCTTGAAAAACATACAAACCAACAAACCCCTCCAAACAATGAATTCTTGCTATATTACCCAGAACTGACCCAACCGACTTCCCAGCCTCCCCAGTCCCAGGGATGAGTCCTTGCACTGGCCTCCCATTTGGTCAGCATGTTGCCTTGGAGATCCTGCAGGCTAAATATTTTCACTCACCCTCTCCCCTGGGCCGGTAAATCCCAGTCTGACCTCAGACTGGCCTCCTTCCTCCATCCAGTCTTCCGTTTAGGGAACATTTACTATGTGCCTGGCATTGTGCCTCCAGAGGCCCTAGCACACATCCTCAGACCTGTCAGATCTTTCTGGTCCGTGAGACTCCTTGTTACTGTCTCTCTTCTCTCAGTCAGTTTTCTGCAAATTCATCTGCAAAATGCACTGGCAGAGAGGCTTCAAGTTTTCCTGTCCGGTCCAGGCTGTGGCAATCCCTGATGGCTAGGACCAAAGGTCAGGGTTAAATTCGCTTCTGGGCTTGGAGGTGACAGAAGGACCACAAAACTGCTAAAGGTCTGGGTGGCAGGTTTGAAATGCCTCTGAGTTGGACCCTCTAACATGTGAGGGGAGGGGCTGTCTCCTTGTGTCAGGAGAACATTTAAGGAACCCCAAGTATTACCTCTCTCCGCACAGGAGAGGGAAGAGCCCAGTTTACTTGACCAAGCACGCAGCAGGAGGCACCTGCCCCAGACCCTGACCTCTGCATCACCGAGAGGAGCTGACCTGGGATAAACAAGCTTTGTTGTTATATAGATAGTGGTTACTTTGTAATTCAGCCAGCCCTACATCAAAACACACCTCAGAGCCCCTAGTCCCGGGAACTGGAGACTGAACTCCTCCCACTTCACCTGTAATTCTAGATTTCACCTCCTACGGATCCCCTTCCTACACCCTAAGTCTTAGCTGGAGGGCTGGGCGAGCTCCGCATTCACCGGGAGAGAGGAGAGAGGAGGAGGGGGCAGGGGGTGGGTGGGGAGAGACTGGGAGGTGCAGCGGGAAGCTTGTAGCAGGCAGGCAGGAGCAAAGGGAAGCCGTAGGCTTCACCCCTGGTTTCTGGGAAAAACTTTCGACCTTCGTGAAGATTTAAAGACACCCAACTCCCAAGTGTAACAGCCTGAAGAGCGCGGAGTTCTGAATATTTGCTTCACCCAAGCCCTCGTCCGTTCTGAGCCTGAGTTTCTACGTGGGTAAGTGGTCAGGGAAAAAAGCACCGAGCCTTTAGTACTGTGAGGATTAAATAGGCAGCCCTTGCTAGGATTCGGCTACGGCGATGGCAGAAGCGGCATCTACGAATACTCGGGTGCGGAGAGCACACTCGCAGATGCACTGGCACGGACACTGTGTCAGGTCCGCAGGCGACGGAAGAACGTCTGCAAGTTAACGACTTTTAAAACAGCGGTTCTGCAGCCACTATTTAGCCAGGGATTTGGAGCCCCGGAGGGAGGGGCTAAAGGGGAGGAGCCGGACGAGCGCGGCCACCTATCAGTGCCCAGCCCGCCGCTCACAATAACCCGCCTCCAGCCAGCGCCCCCAACTCAGCCACCCGAGTCTGGGCCGAGAGGTGTTCGGGCAGCTCGCCCGCCGCTACGCCAGCTTAGCCGGGCAGGTAAGCGCCCGGTAGCCCTAGCCCAAGTAGCCGGAAGGTTGGGGACCCGTGTTCAAATCCCTTGGTAGCCCCGGCTCCGAAACGTCCCCTCCGCGTCTCACACCCCAGAAGGTGCTAGCCGCGTCCGCGTGTCTCGCTGCGCTTCCGTGCACTGGGGTGGCCCTTGCGTCCTGGCTCCAGGACTTGGTAAGCAAGTGGCCTTGGCTGTCGCCGTGCCCTCGGTGTCGGAAACTTGGGGGAAGCAGCTCGGGACCAGGGCGCGGCACTGCCACAGTAGGGCGCCCAGGCTCTGCCCCGGGCGCAGGCGGAAGATGGCGTCCGCACCTGTCTCCGCGAGGACCTGGGAGTTCGCATCTGTCCCTCCCTTGGGGATCCTGGGATCCGTACCGTTCCTGCCGCGATCTGGTAGTTTACACCTGTCCCCGATAGAATCCAGCTTCGCATCTGTCCCCTCTGGGACCCCGGGACGCACGTCTTCGAGGGGTGGCAGAAAGGCCTTCTTAGGCGACCTGGGTAGTTTAGTCCATCACTTTCTCGAAGCTCCTCGCCACCTTCCGGTGCCGAGGCGCAGGGACCGGGAGGGGATCGGAGGGTCCACCAAGGTCATCTGTGTGCTTCCCAGAGTACCACCCACAACCGACACCGGGGGCTCAGTACTTCTGTCACTTTCGCTGTCCTCTCCGGCCTTGTGGCCTTGCGGATGCATGCGGATGCAGGTGGTTTTGTAAACTTAATTGCAGTTTTGAAGTGCACTGAGCCACCCCTGCAAAGTGTTGTTGTTTACTGTTGTCGCTGCAGGTGATAACACTGTTACTGTGGTCTGGAGCCAGGTGCAGAGCTCTCTAGAAGGTTGGTTTCATACCTGCTTTGGGGTGTGGGGGTGGGGTTGTCAGTGAACCTTAATCTTAACCTTTGGGGAGCAGGCTTCATTTCAGACAGAGTAACGGGCATGTGTTCCAGCCGCCACACAGAGCGGACTCCCATAAAGGCTGGCTCCGTCAAAGCCTGGAGGGTTTTCTTGGAGGCCATACCAACCTCTCTACTTGTGACCTGCTTTCCGTTCTGACTGTGTGGCTTTCTAGAGGTTCCTCCACCATTCTGGACCTCAGTTTGTTGAGTTTTTGAAATGTATCCTGGTTTAACCTGGAGGGGAGGGACCTCACCCAAGAAGCCGCTGAGCTACTCAGCAATGCTACCTTGATTTCCGTTCTGTTTGGGCGCGATTACTGTTGCCGCTTTACCAGTATCCACTGAAGGCTTATCTGGGGCCCTTGGCTGCCTTTGGATCTAGTGTCCTGCCTAGGGCAGGTGGCACTCTGACCTCCCAGCCTTGCCCCTCCCCACGCCTCACTCCCCCCTCTCCATATTCTCCCCTCTATACTCCAGGATTTGAGGCATAGTCTCAGGTAGCCTAGGCTCGCTATGTAGCTGAGTTTGGTCTTGAAACTCCTGATTCTCTTACTTTCCCCGCCTGAGTCCTAGGATTCCAGGTACAGTTATTGTGCCCAGGTTATTTATTTGTAGCTAGGGATGGAACTCATGGCCCTGTGCCTACTGCCATTTTTCTTTCTTTTTTTTTTTTTTTTCCGGAGCTGGGGACCGAACCCAGGGCCTTGCGCTTCCTAGGTAAGCGCTCTACCACTGAGCTAAATCCCCAGCCCCTACTGCCATTTTTCTTAAGGCCTCACTATGTAGCAGGGCTAGCCTTGCATTCTCCATCCTCCTGCCTGCCTCCAGAGTGTTGACTCTTCGTCTGCTTTCTGTTGCTAATAAGATGCAATGCCTCAGGTCGAGTCAAGTTATAAAGAAGTGAAATTTATTCTGGGTTCGTGTGGGGTTGAGGGGTCATATTGGATGACGCCCTCTCTCTGGCAGATGACAACATACATTGTGCATTTTACCCACCTCCTAAAGATCTAGTCTCTAAACCCCACAGTGAAGTCGAGTTTCCCCCTCCAAATACCTCACGAGGGGGATTAAATGTCAAAGCTCCAAGCTTTGGAGACCCCCCCCCAGTCATATCTAACCACAGCACCTCTCCTTCAAGGTCACAGAGCTGACACTGACCTTGGCTGCTGTTTCTCTGTTGTTCCTGCAGAGTTAGGTTTTAAAGGTTGTTCGTGGTTTGCTCTTTTGTATTTTGGAGACAGGGTCTCACACTTTATAGACCAGGGTGTCTTTGAACTCTCGATTCTCTCACCTGAGATGCTGGGGTCATGGGCCTACGATACCAAGAGTATTTTTTTTTTTCTTACCTCAAAATCTGCACCTTGCCTGAGGATGCTGGCTTCCAGCCCAAGTTTGGAAATGCAGAATGTCATTTTCCAGCTTGGTGACAAACTTGTGTAACTTCGGTTCTAAGCTGTCCCCTAGTTAGCATTTTAAAGTTGCCTTTTGTTTTGATTCTAGACCTGGGGATGGGACCCTGGGCTTTGTGTATTTTAAGTAACACTTTACCCCGGAGCCACAGTTGATCCTTTTCTGTAGCAATGCTTCTTCAAGCACTGGGAGGTTTATAAGAGACCATCAGAGTGATACAGCCCTGTCCCCATGGGTGTCTATGTGGCTCTTCATCTTCTGATGACACCTTCCCTGACAACCCCTCCACGTCTACCCTTCCTGTCATTTCACCCATTCGTTGTCCTGTCCTAAACCCTTGGCTGTCTGAAATCTCACGAATTCGTGTCCTGACCTTCTGTAGCCTGCATGTTCTGTGAGCCAAGGAACATCACAGGAGAGCCCGTCATAGCCTGGACTCTCTCCGGATGGAGAGGTTACCTGTGTGCTGGTCACTGTGGGGTGGGTGATATACAGTGATGAAATCACTGAGAGCAAAGAAGCCCGAGACTGTGGACTGGAGATGTAGCTCAGTGGCAGAGTTGCTGGATATTACACACAGATTCCTGGGTCAGCTCCCAGGGATGGAGGCCAATACTAGCTCGAATTCGGGAAGGAAGCAGAAGTTCAAGGTCATTCATTCTCGGCTGCATATTGAGTTGGAGGCCAACCAAGAATACAGGAGACCCTGTCTTGAAAGAAAAGAAAAGAAACAGGGTACAGTTGGCCCTCCTATCTTATGTTTCTTTCCCGCCTCTCTTAGGAGCAGGGCAGGGATATTTGGAAGGCCATATTGAGCTGTCTTTTGCCACAGACAGAATTCCCCCCTCTCCCTGGAAAGCGTCCTGTTTTCAGTGAGTTGGTTACATTTGTGGACAATTAATGACTCTGGCTTCCTCTGCGGCTGACTGAGTGAATCCCGCCAGAGAAGTCACTGTTTTGCTCTCTGCTTAGAACAATTCTGAAGCTGTTTCAAGGAAGTGCTGAACGGTGCCCGGCTTTTGTTGGTAGCGGCCACCAGGAAGCCAGCAGTGGGTCTGGCCTGGACATGTGTGGCTGCTTCCTTTCTCCTACCCTTGGTTGGCTGAAGCCAAGCCTTAGGAGGAAAGTGTCAGCAAATACATTCCAGGCCCGTTTCTTGGCCCCAAGGCAGGCGGGAGAGGGCAGGGCACAGGGCGGCATGGCAAGGGCAGCTGATTTACCTAGTGTCAACACTGAGTTGTGACAATACAAAACACCCTCTGGGCACTGCCAAGCAAACCTGTTTTTCTGGAGATGGGAGAAAACTTGGCGCCCAGTTACCCAACCTGAGAGGAAGCTCACCATGCCGGAAAGGGCAGTGAAGAGGAGCCTACCTGGGCATCTGGTGAAAGGCTGTGTGCTGGAGACCACTCCAGGGTCCTCCACACAGGGGTATTGTCCCCCCTGTCTCTGTGAGCTGCTCTTTCTTTCCGTTTTTTTTTGCAGAGAACTTTCCCTAGGCAGACAGACAGATAAACATTTAATGAGGCCATAAAGGGCCAAGTGCCCTCTCCAAGTCAGCTGACAAGGCACTGGGACAGCAGAATGAGGAGCAGTTGAATTGTCCTGGAGACAGGGCTGAGAAGCAAGCAGGACCCCTGGCCTACTTAGGGCGTGGGATGCTGAAGGCTCAGTAAGTGGGTCTAGGTAAGAGCCCAACACCACCAGAAAGAAGGGGGAGGGTGGAGTCGGCGTCCCGGAGGAGGCCTGTCAGTGCTGGTGCTTCCTCCTCAGGTTCAAACATTCTAGAGCATATAAATGTCTTAGAGCTGAAAAGGGAGGCTGTAGCTTGCTACTCTGGCCTTCTCTAATGGGGATAGAAAAGCAGAGAGTTCTGGCGTGTGCATGCTTCTGCTGCTGCTGCTGCTGCTGCTGCTGCTGCTGCTGCTGCTGCTGCTGCTGCTGGGGTGTGTGTGTGTGTGTGTGTGTGTGTGTGTGTGTGTGTGTGTGTGTGTGTGTGTTTTGAGAGGGGGGCTGAAGATTCTAGACTCAGTCAGGAGAATTGTTACATTGTTACACTTCCTCTGGGGATTGGACAGGGCCTGGCCAGGTGCTCTACGGAGTCGCATCGCAGACTGGAGTGTTCTCAGAGAGGATTAACCAGGCGAGCAAGCCTCTCTTCCCTGCAGAGGAGCTAGGGGTCCAGGAGGCCTAAGGGAATCTGTCCAAAGTTACACAGAACCCAGCCGTTCAGAGGGCCTGTCTTAACAGGGGAGTTTCCCCCAGAGAAATCCATGTTTAACAAAACACTTGCCGGTCTCCGGTCATGTGCCTGGCAAGGAAACAGAACCCAGGTGGGTGCCTTCCCTATATACAGTTGAATGACCTTATGTGTCTTCCTGCAGTTCTCACTGGCACTGTTGGTGAGGGCAAATTTCAAATGCTTTTTGTCCAATGTTTAAGGTTAGGGCTGGGGATGGTTCAATTGGCAGTGTACTTGCCTAACATCCATGAAATTCTGGGGTCTTTCCCCAGTACTGTGTAAAACTGAGCGTGGTAGAGTGTGTCTGTAATCCCACATGAACAAGGCAGAGACAAGAGGATTAGAAGTTCAAGGCCAGCCTTGAAACCCACAGTACTTTGTCTAAAACAAACAAAAAGTTTACGTTGGCTGTCTAAGCTGAAGACTCGTCCCTGTCCCCGGCCAATCACTTCTATAAGTTCTGTTGCCCTCTGTAAAGGTTTGCTTATAGATCTTTCTTCTGTGAGGTCATTTACAGATAACTGAAAGGCTCCATCCACAGTAAGCCATCTACAACCGCCTATAACTACAGTTGCAGGGCATCTGATGCCCTCTTCTGGCCTGCATGGGCATTGCATGTACAAGGTGCACATACATGCAGGCAAAACACAGGAAATAAAACAGATCAATCTAACAGTGTCTGTGCTCGCAGGTAGCGCTGAGGTTGGTGGTGACAGCTGCAGGCCAGACTGAGGGGTTGAGCCTGTGGGGTTACTTCCAGGCCACCACTTTCCAGGTCACTGGGCAACACCCACAGACACAAATGTCCCTTCCTTTCTCTCTCCTTCCTGTCTTCCTTCCTTTTTTACTGTTTCTCTGTCACTGCTGGGAAGTGAGCCCCACCCACCCCGCCCCCAAGCAGACTGTTTTGAACATTTATGGGTTCCTGGGAATGAGATCCTGAGTCTGGCTTGGGGAAAAAAAATACTTTAAGACAACTATTCTATGTCCCACCAGTATGAGCCAATAACAAGGATTTTCGTTTTTCTTTGAGTTGGTGTTGGATTCCACAGGCATGGACTCAGACTGAATGATGAGGGACGAATCTGTGGTAGAAATGCCATGCCCCTCCTATGGCCTCCCTGCCCCCCCATCCTGATAGCCCTCCTCCTCTGAGAGATAAGTTTGTGTGTGTAGGTGTATCTGTCTGTGTCCTGTGTGTGTGTGTTGTGAATGGGCAGGTGTGTGGAGGTCAGAAGTCAGTGATGGGTGTCTTCCTTAATCACTCCCTACATTTGGGGGACAGAGTGTCTCACTGAACCTGGAGTTCACCCATTTGGCTAGACTCCCTGCACAGTGAGCCTCAGGGAACCTCCTGTCAAGAGTCAGGCCAAGCCCCGTCATCCCAGGCTTTTGTGTTTTGCTTGTTTTTTTTTTTTTTTTTTTTTTTTTTTTGGTTCTTTTTTTCAGAGCTGGGGACCGAACCCAGGGCCTTGTGCTTCCTAGGCAAGCGCTCTACCACTGAGCTAAATCCCCAACCCCTTGCTTGGTTTTTTGTTGTGGTTTGCTTGTCTGTTTTTGTTTGATGAGACAGCTCTGACTATCCTGGAACTTGGTCTGTAGACTAGGCTGGCTTCAAACTCAGAGATCCATTGACTCTGCCTCTTGAGTGCTGGGATTAAAGGCGCACCCCGCCACCGCACAGCTCAAACCCGGCTTTTGTATGGACACTGAGAATTGGAACCTACTGCCCGCTCAGTTTCCCCAGGGCTGCTGGGTACCCGAGGAGTCACATGGTACAACCCCCCCCTCCCCCTCCCCAGTTCCTCCCCCAAAACTCAGAATTCGAATGTGCAACTTTGATAGCTGCCGATTGATCCCTCCGAGAGAGTGAACTTGCCTGTTTGGAGAGGAGTATGGGGTCTTTGGCCACTTGCTGGGCTGTGTTTCTGACTGCTTTCCGGGTCTGTTGATTCAATGGCCCAGCTTTAATGGAGGCACTGGTTGGTGACAGAAAGTGGGTAACAGTGTGTGTCTTTTCATCTTAACAGTGGTCAGTCCTGTGCAGGAAACGATCTCAGTTGGAGCCAGAGACAGTACGTGACTGGTCTGTGGTCGCATAGCAGAGACAGAGTAGGAACTAGAGCCCGAGTCCCTCTGCCCATAAGTTGTTCCCGAGTTGGATAGGCTACTGGCACTTGGAACATTCCAGCTTCAAGGTTTGGAGTGGTCCCTAGGAAGGGCAGCAAGGAGTTCTGATGGTGAAGACCAGGGATAACATCACCCGCTGCCCACCCAGGTGACTTCGTAGCCCCAGGCCCACCCCATCTGCTCCTGGTTTGAACATCTGTGGGGCGGGCAGCAGGGTCCTGCCTGCTTGGTGTCCCTGGCAAGATGTAGCTTGGGGGTTGCTGTCAGGGACTGAAGCCCCTGGTGCCTGCAGGGTTGAACTAGCCAGGTCTGCCTTTGCTCCTGGGAGGGAGAGAGCATGCCCCATTCCCAGACGAGCCTGTGGTCACACAGCTGAGGGCACAGTGGGTCACCACACACAACTTGTAGGGAATCAGTGCATTGCTCCATCTAGAGAGTAGGGAGGCGCAGCCAGCTTGGATTTGCATCCTGAAGTCATTGGGTAAAACAGGGCTGTAGCCTGGGTGAGGACTTGGGTAGGTGTGTTCTCCTTTCATGGAAGGATCCTTGTCGGAAGAAAAGGAAGGAAGGAACCTTGATGTTGAAAACCAGCGCAGTTTCCTGGGAGATCACACTGGGTCTTCTGGGAATACCTGGCCTTCGTTTATTTCAACAAACACCTGCTCCGTGTCAGGTCGGATGTTGGATGTGGGACACAGGCACTAACAGCAGCCCTGTTTTTCAGCTGCTCACTCTACCAGGTCCATCAACATGGACTGTGTCCCTGGGCCCCTACAACAGTATCTCCAGTTAGAAGTGAGAAGACACGAGGCTGCCCAAGGACAGCCAGCATCCTGTTTCCATGTTCTAAACCACGAAGGAAGCAGAGTTGGGCGGAGGTCAAGAGAGGTCTGTGAACTCTGAGGGCTCCGTGTCCAGGAACATGACACCTGGGCTGAGCTCTTCCGGACCCTTGGGAATGGCCAGGTTCCCGAGCATGCTCAGATGGTGGCCACTGCGTTTGCAAAGGTCAAGGGTCATAGCATGGCCCAGCTCATGGTTCCTGGGTGTGGTCAGAGCCGAGGCCAAGGCTGGAAGAAAGAAAAAGTGTAGCATGACACTTGGTAGGGGTGGAGGGTGCGGGGGTCTGCGGATCCACAGAGTTGTGGTAGGTCAGCCCTGAGGTTTCTGCCTGGTGGACGTCTGCTAGAGAAGATCTGTCGTGGGAAGGGGTGGGGCTGGTAGGATGATTGACATCAGAGCAACGACTCTGCAAGGACCCTCCTAGCCCGGCTCTACCCAGCCCTGGGTCACATGTGATTGCCCTCTCCGTTCTGATTCTTGACCGTAAGTAGACACAGAGGCTCATGGGAAAGGCTTGGATAAGCTGATTTGTGATGGCTGTGGGAGAGTTACACTGGAAGCAGAGGGAGCAAATCCACACAGAGCTGAGCCTTGCTTACACACCCTTCAGGTTCTAACAGGGGCAAGCCCTAGGACTCTTGTCTGGACAAGGAGCCCCACAATGCGGCTCTGTTATCTCCACTAAATAGCATGTAGGGAAATTGAGTCCAGAGGATGGGAAAGGCAAGTTGAGGTTAGGGTGGGATTGTTGTCTGCGTGAGGACTCCTGGACCAATCAAGGTGTAAGAGCCGTGGAATCCGAGAGGGTTCTAAGGAAGACAGGGAGATGGGTGCCTGACCCTCTGGCAGGGCGGGTTCTCTCAGGCCTCTGCTGTCAGCAGCCATCTGGTGCTGGCGGTGCTTGGAGTTCAGCTTGTCAGGTCAGAGGATAAAGGAGAAGGCCAGGTGTCGAGCTTCCGTGGCCCCTGCCTGGGGTGGGTTGGGAACACTGGTCTGCTCTGAGGTGGAGCTGAAGGTATAGAGGTGGAGGCTGAGGTCTGGGGAGAGAAGGAGGGGACAGATGCAAATTTAGGCCGGTCCTGCTTTCCCAGGGAAATGGCTTTGCATTCTGAGTCACCCCTGACCTGAGCCTCAGGGCAGGCAGGTTCTGGACAGTTTTACAAGGACCACCCTTGTAGCACAAACTCACAGACACACGTAGACACACACGTTTGTACATGCTTCTTCTAGTCTGTACCACGCCGAGACATGTTGGCTGTAAACCTGTCCTTGTCTCTGTTATTCTGCGTCTTTGATAAATTTATTATTTTAGATTTGGTATTTTGAGATGAAGCCTCTGGTAGCTCAGGATGTCCTCTAACTTGCTATGTAGACCAGGTTGACCTTAAACTCTTTTTTTTTTCCTTTTTCTTTTTTTTTCTTTTTTTTCTTTTTTTTTTTTTTCGGAGCTGGGGACCGAACCCAGGGCCTTGCACTTGCTAGGCAAGCGCTCTACCACTGAGCTAAATCCCCAACCCCTGGCCTTAAACTCTTAATCCTCCTGCTTCCACCTCCTGAGTTGAGATTACAGCCTGTGCCATATCGCCTGCTTCTTTCCCCTCCTTTATGTAGGAGTTTTAGAGTTTCTGTAGGAAGATTTTACAAGGTTAACTTGACCTGAATGAAGCCTTCATTTTCTTTTCCTTCCTTTTTTCTTCTTCCTTCCTTCCTTCTTCTTTCATTTTCTGTTGTTGTTACTGTAAAAAAAAAATGTACTTGTGTTCAACTGTATTTTTTTTCTTTTGAGACAGGGTCTCACCCTGTAGCCCTGTCTGGCTTGGAACTCACTATGTAGACCGGGCTGGCTGGACCAAACTCACAGAGATCCCCCTGCCTCTGCCTCCAGAGTGCTGAAATTAAAGGCGATCACCACGACTGATCAGTGACATCGGTTTGGCTTGGAGTATGGGGCTAGAGACTTTGGCATATCTATGTTTGTGTACTCTGCTATTCCATGGGACCATGACACTGCATAGGCTCCCGTACCTGCTGACCCATTGAGGGAGGGGACCCCCCCAGGTGTCCTAATGCCAAGCCTTGCCCTTGCCCCAGTGTAGGACATCTGTGGCTTCCACCTCGCCTTCTGTGTGAGCTGTACTGTCTCCTCCCTGCCTGTCAGTACAATGGCATGGTCAGTGAGGTCAGGCTGCCCCGTGACATGGTGGCATGGCTGGCTGCTGCCCGGGGTTGCGAATGGCTCCTGTGAAGTACAAGCTCAACCTGGGAAAGGGCCTCTCATGGCCCATCGGGGCTGAGTGGCTTTGAGCCAAGCGAGCTAAAGACAAGCTGGCATCTCTACTGCAGGTCCCCGATCTCCCCTTTTCTTTGTAACTGCGCCAAGCACTCGCTGGGACAACTGTGGCAAGGGCTTTGAGGTACCTGTATGAGCACATGGGGCATGCTGGGTGACCTTGCCCGGCCCCTACCACAGGTCATGACCTGGTGGTGTAGGGGGCTTGCTCCCACCTGACAGTCGCGCAGCTCTGTCTGCAGGTGCACAGAGCAGGTGGAGCCCCTGTCCCTCCCGCCGTAGCCCACAGCTTCTGCCTCCGGGCAAAGGTGTAGCCTGGCAGGTGCTGTGGCTGTGGCTGTGTTTACGCTTCTTATCCTTGCGGCCCGGCTCCTGGGAGATTTGAGCTTCGGTCAGGAACAGATGTCCACCTCTTCTCCACCTTCCTCTCAGGAAGGGGAGACAGCCACCTCTTTGTTGAGACAGAAACTCTGGACGTGTATTCTTTTTCCACTTCTGGAAGGAAGAACAATGCTACCCTTATATGGCGCCTCTAAGCCTGGAGCTCACCACGCCCTCGTGCCTGCTGTGGTGGCTGATGATGTCACCTTGTGTGCACTCGGCTCCTTGATCGCACTGGCATTTGAGGTGCATTGCTGACAGTCACCTGTCTCAATTCAGTCCTGAGACACCTGGAGGGTGCCAGCTTCTGTCCCCCAAGTGCCTAGGCTTCCAGCCATCTCTTTCTTTAGTACAGGAAGTGTCAAGTGAATGGAGACAAGTGTTTAGTCTCAGTGTCCTCAAGAGGATGGCTCTGTGCCTGCAGTCACTCCACTTGACGATGGACATTAGTCTGCCTTGGAGAAGAGACAGGAAATCCTAGGTCACCGTCCATTCTTGGCTCAGTATGAGCTTTTCTAAGACCCAGTGTTCTCTTTGAATATAAATCACTTTCAGGGTGGGTCTTGTGTGTCCTTGTGTGTTGCTAAGGCTAATGCCGGCGTCTTGTGCATGCTAGGCAATGTGCTGCCCCTCGCTGCATTGTTGGGAGGGGAAATAAAGGAATCTTTGCAAGCACTTTGGACACAGCCTGGTGCAGGGTAGGGAAGCAGGCCCAAGCCAGCAAGATCTTTGTTCTGTCTCAGGATTGGGCATCAGAAATTTATTGGATTTAAGATATCATCTGTTTATATACAATGAGGTATATTAAGGACTGGGCTGGAAGATGTCTGTTGACATCCTCAGCACTGAAACAGAAAGCCAAGCCTGGCCGTGCTTGCCTGCAACCCCAGAGCAGGAGCAGCAGAGACAGGAGGATTCTGAGGTTTGCTGCCCCAGTGAAGGGTCCTGCCTCAAAAAAGAAGTGGAGGGCAACCAAGAAAGACACCAACGCGTTGACCTCTGGCCTTTTCATGCACACACACACACACACACACACACACACACACACACACACACACGCACATGCACAGGCAAATACATACAAAAGACAGTATAGGGATGAGGCCAGAGCCTACTCATGAAATTCCATTTCCCTTATGTCTCCTATGCACTTTCCCATATGGGCTGAGGGTAATTTATGGAATATTAGGTAATTCTGGGCATAGGATGAAGTTTCCACACTCTGAGCCGTCAGGCACATGGTCTGATGTTGGGGCTCAAGGTTTTGAGTTTTGGATTTTGGATTCTAGGGCTGCTCAATGCCTTTTTTTCTTTCCTCCCTCCCTCCCTCCCTCTCTCCCTCCCTCCCTTCCTTCCTTTTCTCCTCCTCCTCCTCTTCCTCCTCCTCCTCCCCCTCCCCCTCCTCCTCCTCCTCCTCCTCATCTTCCTCCTCCTCCTCTTCCTTCTCCTCTTTTTAATTTAGAAAAGGTCTCTGCTTCCTGAAGTCCCGGCTAGACTAGACAGTACTGGACTGGCCTTGAACGCAAAGCAATCCTCCTGCCTTAGCCTCCCAAGGGTTGAGGTTACAAGTGTGTGACTTGGGCTGTTAAGAGCCCAGGTTCACACCTTCATCGCCTTGATGCCATGGACTTAAGGCAGCTGGGTACCCTGTGGGTGAACTATGGCAAGACAGAGTCCCACCCAGACTGCCTCATCAGGGATGAAGCCATTGCAGATGTGGGAGTCACCGCTGGGAGTTCAGGAAGCCTCTAACCACTGGAGTTGAGAACTCTGAATGGGAATTTGAACTGGGAAGGTGGGGGGGGGGGGCGGGTTACTGGCTCCCTCTACTGCTGCAACTCCAGCCTACACCTCCATGTTCATGACAGTCAGGAGGGGAGCTGCCCTGGATTGAATTCATTCTCATTCTCCCTCTCCCTCTCCCTCTCCCCCTCCCCCTCCCCCTCCCCCTCCCCCTCTCTCTTTCTCTCGTTTTAATTGTTGCTGCTGGTTGCTTATTCCCGAGTGAGCTGCAGACAGAAATCCCTGCTGGCGGGTCAGTGGTTTACGCTACTAAACGGACCTTTGTCATTTCGTAGGAAAGGTGCGCTGTAATTTCCGTAGGTGGCATTTGGGAAGAGTTTGTCACACAGACTAGGTCCCACTTAGGTAACTCTCCGCTGAGGTGGAATCGTTGACAGAACCGCTGAGCCTGAGCCTTCTTTGCGAGCAGCTTTAGATCCGGCGCTCCCCCCCCCCACCCCCGCAATGGTCTCCGATTCCTGCTGTACGGAGATGCTCTGCACCTCAGGCCTCTCCACTCGGTCTATCATGCGCTCTTGCTTCCTGCAATGCGTCATGTCCTATATAGAAATATGGCGGTCCCGGTGATGCTTTACCTCCTATGTGCTCTATGTAGCTATTCCAAGTGACCTCCAAGTGACCTCCAAGGCCAAGGCAGCGATATTCCTCTGGACATCAGAGAGTTAATGGTGCTTCTGAGTCAGCACATGCTGGGCCTTCTCCATGTCAGCTGCTTGCCTCCTTCTTGTTGAGCAATTATTAAGTTTATGAACAGATTCTCCACTAGAGATACCATGTTTCTTAATCACATATTGGGACTCATTTATAGGATGCGTGATAATGATAATCATCGTTGTCACAATGAACCCTCCTCCTGATATTGTACAGAAGGTCTCTGAGGTGATAACATATATTTTTTTGGATAGAAAACACAAGAGAAGGGCTGGAGAGATGGCTCAGTGGTTAAGAGCTCTGACTGCTCTTCCAGAGGTCCTGAGTTCAATTCCCAGCAACCACATGGTGGCTCACAACCATCTGTAATGGGATCTGATGCCCTCTTCTGGTGTGCATGAAGACAGCTACTCACATACTCGCTTAAAATAAATAAGTGAATCTTTTTTAAAAGATTTATTTATTTTATATATATATTTTTTTTTCTTTCGGGGCTGGGGACCGAACCCAGGACCTTGCGCTTCCTAGGCAAGCGCTCTACCACTGAGCCAAATCCCCAACCCCTTATATATGTATTTATGCCGCTGTGTTGGTGACAGAAAGTACTATCTTGGACAGCATGGTCTTTCTAGGTTCAGGCAGGGATCTTTGCATTCCTGTGAGTTTGGCCTCTGCTCCCTGTCTTCCAACCCTGTGTCCAAATTCTTGGAGACTTCACTGGCCAGACTTGGTCACATGACCAGCATTGAAAGGGATGCTGGGCAAGAGAATGGGTCTTGATGGACCTTGATGAGTGCTGGTGCAGAAGAGTTGTCCTAGCAGGAGCTGGGGGATGGTTAGAGAGCAAAATGAAGCCTCTGACAGGAGATCAGGGAAGAGGGGGCTGCAAAGTACTGCATGGCCCCCTTGGTTTGGAAGATTCGTATGTGGCTACAGAAGCGTTTAGAGGAAAGACTGACCGGCATGAGATCATGGAGGACTCTGGTCTGTCTTATTTTGCTCATTTGTCATAACTGCTCCAGAGCACCAGCAGCCATTAAAGGGGTGGGGAACAGCAACACATCCCTTTAATCCCAGCACCAGGAGGCAGAGCAGACAGATTTCAAGTTCAAGGCTAGGCTGGTCTACAGAGAAAGTTGCAGGACATCCAGGGCTACATCAAAAAACTTTGTCTCAAAGGTGGAGTTGGGAGTGTCAAGGGCCTGGGAGGAGGCCCAGTGGAGAAGGAAGTTGCTTTGCAAATCTGGTAACCTCGGTGTGATTCCTAGAACCTGCGTGAAGGTGGGAGGAGAGAATGCAGTCCACAGAGTTGTCCTCTGACCTCCACATGGCCAGTGTGGCATGTGTCCCCTTCCGCCATAGACACACACTGAGAGTAAGAAGATAACAAGTAAGCGAGGAGAGGAATGTGAGGTTGGAGGTGCAGCCCATGGCACACTCTGTCTTGTCTTACTTGAAGTTCAAGTTCCGTCCCTAGTTAGAAAGTGGTGAAACTCGTGAGTCGTGCTCTTCATGAAGTCCGGGCTGAGGAGTCGCTCTCCTTGGGAGCTCACTTCAGTCTCTTCGTGGGCAGGATGCCTGGGCTTTCCTCCGTCCTCAGGGACAGAGCTGGAGCCCTGAGCATGTGCTCACCTCAGAGAACCAGCACTTGGTGACTTGCTGAGGCACACGGCCTGTGTGGAGCAGGACTCTGGAGGTGGGTGACGGCCCGAGCAGCTCAGAGGAAATGGCCACAGAGGCAAGGTTATTCTTAGGTGTGGGGCGGCAGAGTCTGACGTTTCCCCCCATTACAGGGGTCATGGCCCATGTTTCTGTCATAGACGGTCAAAGAGAGAAAAGTGACAGCCACTTTTTCTATCTCACGGGAAGCCTTCAGGCATGAAGACCTGGAGACATGAAGAACTTTATGTATGTGTATGTTTTATGTGTGGGTGTGCATGCATGTGTGTGTATGTACAAATGCATGCACACATGTGGAGGCCAGCAGTCAACATTGGGGGCTGTCCCCAGGAGCTGTCTGCCTTGGTCACACACACCCCCCCCCCCCGCCTCCAAGATTTATTTATAATTGTGTGTGTGAGGGTATTATATATACATATGTGTGAGGGTGTGGGTGCCCGTGGAAGGCAGAAGAGGGCTTCTGTTCCCCTGGACCTGGAGTTTTTAAGTGGTTGTGACCTGCCAGTGTGGATTCTGGGAATTAAACTCTGGTCCTTTGCTAGAGCCATATGCACTCTAACTGACTAAGCTGTGCCTCTAGCCCTGACTTGGGTTTCTGAGACAGGATCTGGAATCTAGGGCTGGCTGGCCAGCAAGCCCCAGGGACTCTGTTTCCAGCTCCCCAGTACTGGGGTTCCAGGCATAGTACTGTGCCCTGCCTTGTGGTCTGGAGATCTTGAGTCGGGTCCTCATGCAGGTATAGTAAGCACAAACACTTTATGGTCTAAGCTTCTCCCAGCCCTTGGAGAAATTTGGTTTGATGCTCAGGCCTGGTGACAGGGCAGTAGCGTGCAGAGGTGTGGCTGGACAAACAGCATTAGCTCACTCTGTGACAGACTGGGGCGGGGCCGGTGGGGAGTCTATTCAGATTCTTTTTTTTTTTTTTTTTTTTTGGTTCTTTTTTTCGGAGCTGGGGACCGAACCCAGTCTATTCAGATTCTTTAAACTTCTTGATCCTCAAGGGACAAGGACAGAGGACTAGAAGCTCGTTGAAGCTTTGTGGCCTGCTTTGGGAAAGATAGTCCAGCTTGTGTGAACAGCCTTGGTGGAAGCCTCTGGTTTCTGTGACTGGTTCTGGGGAGGGCTGGGAGCACTCACACCAAGGCCGTGCAGGCCCCAGGGGCTTCTCGTACCCCATGTGCCAAGCACCTACTATGGTCTGTTGTTCTGAGCCCGAGTAGCCACCGTTGCATCGTTCTGGGGATCTAGTCACACCCTGTCTTATTTTATCCCACAGAAGACATGTCAGAGGCGAGACTAACGGCCAGAGACATTATCAAGACTCTTCCACACGACCAGGTCCCCCAACCTGCAGTGGTCTCTGGGGCTCCCAGCATGAAGGAGCCTGTGGGGGTTGAGGACGTCAGTCCTGTGAGAGACTTGGATTTCATGAGGTGCCTGGAGAGCAGGTAGGGACTGACCAACGACCAATGGCCTCCACTGGACAAGGGTTGGAACAGCTCCTTCTATAGAGAGGAGTGGGGGAGAGGGGAGGAGGCAGGGTGGGAGAGAACAGGGCAGGGAGCTCCTGGAGATGGCTCCCCGCCCCCACAGAGCTCCAGTGTGCTTTCTGAGTGTTGGGACCAGCACAAGGCAGCCTGAACCTGGCCCATCTGGTTTCACTAGCGACATATCTCTCTGACCAGATGGGGAAATCAAGGTCCCTCTCTGCTCAGGGTCTGAGACCCACTGTTCACTTCCCAGCAGGAAGAGAGCAGCCATGCTGGCCAGGGCGAGCCCTTCTGTGCACAGGCTCTTTGTGTGTACCCTCAGCTTCTGGGTTCTCTGCCACTCTGGATGGAATTAGTGTCCCCTCACTTTCTGCTCCGTTCCTGAGTAAAGTGAAACCTGGGTCTCCCAGGGAGTAGGTGGGACCAAAACCTCGCAACCTGGTTGCCAGGCAACTTTCTGGGTTCCTCGAACCCTTGTGACCATCAGAATCAGGACTAGACCTGGGACACTGGGTGTGTGGAGCAGGTGGCCCTCGCCCCTCCGTAGGGGCTTTCCAGTGAGCTGCTGCGTCGCTGGTGTGGAATGTGTGGGCAAACCCCAGGAAGGGCTTAGCCGGGCTGGTTTCAGTGTGTGTATTCATCACACAACTGTCTCCTGTTTCAGTGGAGACTGACTGTTTTAAAAGACTTGTTTTATGTGCATGAGGGCTTGCCTGCACGTACGTCTGTGCACTCTGCTCATCCCTGGTGCCTGCAGTACTCAGAGGAGGAGGATGCATCCCCTGGAACTGGGCTTATAGGTGGTTGTAAACAAACATGTCCTCTGCTGGAGCAACACGTACCTTTAACTGCCGAGCCACCTCTCCAGCCCGAGATTGTCTTTAAATTGAAGTCATGTGCTACCATGCCTGGCTCACTTGGGAATTTGGTTTACCGCTCTCCATCTGGAGAAGGTGCAAACACAAGTGCTTTGAGTCTTGGAGCAGGATAGATTGAGGACCTGTAGGAAGTCAACTGAAGGGGGCTCCAAACACCCACACTTGCTCCCCTCCCCAGGGTTCTCTCAAGGAAAGTTCAGGTGTTTTTCTGGGGTAAGCTGTCCCTGACGTCCAGGCAGGGTCACAAGATACTCCCCAGTACTTTTGTGTCTGACTTCCACAAAGGGCAGACATGGGGTACAGGCTGACATAGGTCCCAGGTTGGCCCCTATGCCCAATGTCTCAGTACTTTGTGGTTTATCCTACAGCAGCACATTTGAAATGGCTTTTACTCCAAAATGCACCCATGGATAGGGGGACACCAGGAAGGTTTGCTGCGGACTCCTCAGTATCCCCCTGTTGTCCCCCTCACTGGGTCCGGAGTCCCATAGGAACTGGCTAGGTGTGTGGTATGGCCTCCCCAGCATAACCACACTTAACTGCCGCATGCCTGCCTGCAGAAACCAGGTGGCCCTGAGGCTAGCCTGCATCGGCGATGAGATGGACCGGTGTCTTCGGAGCCCCCGTCTGGTCCAGCTGCCTGGGATTGCTATGCACAGGTAACCAGTTGCCCAGTGGAACCAGACAGGGCTGGGCCCCAAGGGAGCCCTGCAAACCTTGGAAGAAGAGTGTGTGAGTTCTCAGGCAAGCCTGAGACCTCACCCCTCACCCGGGTCCCCCAGTCCTCCCTCTGGCCTTAGCAGTAGATCAAGCTGGAGAGTCCGGAGAGATCCCAACTCACAAGGCAGTGTGGGTTTGGCCCAGAGGCTCAGGGGCCTTCAGAGTGGGAGATGCTCCTTGGAGCTGGCTCTGGGCAGAGAGCCAGAGGAGCACAGAGGCTCTCTGTAGGCCATACTGTGATGGGTCACACTTGTACACTCCCAGCGCCCACGGCTATAATAACCACCTTGTTCGTATCATGTCTTACAGACTTGCTGCCACCTACAGCCAGACGGGTGTCAGAGGTATTTTCAGAAGCTTGATTGGAAGCCTCACCAACCTCAGGGAAAATATCTGGTCCTGGAGAGTCTTCACTCCTGGCGCCTGGGTGAGAACCTTGAAGCCTCTAGTCCGAGTGTTATCCTTCCCACGGGGCAGCCAGCAGTGCCTTAGCCATGCTGTCTAGTTACCCGCAGTCTCCACCCCTCTCTAGTTTCTTCCCCACCTCTCTGCACTTCTGCCCCATCTCAGCAGCCCTAGTGTGTGCAGCAACTGCTTGGCGAACTGAGGGAGGTTCGAGTGCACACTCACAGTGCCTTCTGGCCCCTCCTGCGGGAACCTCCTTCTAAAAGAGAATGCACTCAGTCATAGTCCCCTGCTCCCCCCCGAGGTGAATGGCTGAATGACCACGTTCACACCGTGTCTCAGATTTCCCCAGCTGTGCATAGTTCTGAGTCCCAAGCGCTGTCTCCTCACCCCAGCTGGTCCCTGAGCCTCACTAACCTTCCCCTCTTGATCCCACAGGTGTCACCTGACCAGGACCCTGGGCAGCTGTTTCCCATGGTGCTGCTGGTCTTCTTGCTGCTGGGTGGGGCCTGGCATTTGCAGCTTCAGTGAGGTGCAGCTGGGGCAGGGCTGGCCCCTGTCCCCCAACCCCTAGAGGTGCCGGCACCCTAACCGTGGTGTTTTCTGACTGTCCCTTTTTTTTTTTTTTATATTTAACTCAGGATAGTGCTGAGATTTCATACAGGTTTTCTGGGTTTTTGTAAGGTAAATGAATTCACTATACCTCAGGAGTGTTACTGGCTAAATGTCCCTGAGGCCTGGCTGGCCCTTCTCTCTTGACCCCTGCCACCTTCCTCTCTGCAGGCTGGTCCTGTGGCCACCAGTGGGGGGAGTGCCGGCCACACCCCTGTCTGTGAAGCCTTGAGGCACGGAATCTACTGGACTAGATTCCTTTGGGGTGGAGAGTTCAATAAAGGGTTGTTTCTAGGAGTTCAGTAGTGTTTCCAGCCAGCCTCCCCTTAGGCCCTCTGTGGGGCTGTTACATTGTGGATGTAGATGGGGGAGGGAATTTAAAGTGGCCTCTGCCCCCAGTCCTGTGCCCAAAAGGGCCATAAGAACTGGTGGGCGCCCAAAGCTCCCCTCCTCCCGAGTTTCTCTGTGTAGCCCTGGCTGTCCCGGAACTCACTCTGCAGACCAGGTTGGCCTTGAACTCAGAGATCTGCCTGCCTCTGCATGGTCATGCCTAGCTCCTCTGCACTCTCCTGTCCTCTTCTGCCTGTATCCTGATGGGGAAGTCTGTCACCTCCTGTGTGTGCAGGCGTAGCTATCATGAAGAGCTGTGGTGTTGGGGTGTGCTACACAAGACACACCAAAGGAGGAGGGCCAGGTCTCCCACTTCTAGGCCTCATACCTCCTCCAGGCCTGGCCCATTATCTTTCTAGGCCAACCAAGGCCTCCACCTGAACTTGGGTTTCTGTCTGCCCATTCCCATCAGACACCAAAACAGTGCCCCTCCCCACATGGCTGCCAATGGCTGTGACCACTTTCTCTGGCCTCCCAGATGCCCTCATTGTGTCCTTCAATTGTTCTGAACTTCCCAGTTCTGGGTGAGGTGCTTGTTCTGAGTTGCCCCACCCCCATCCCCGCTGTCTTGTGCTCCCCTCTGCCACCTCCACCTTACCTGGCAGCCCCAATGCCCTTCCCAGGAAGATGGGACCATGAAGGAGATGCCTTCCTGAGAAGAGCCAGTTTTTTTTTTTTTTTTTTTTTTTGGTTCTTTTTTTTTTTTCGGAGCTGGGGACCAAACCCAGGGCCTTGCGCTTCCTAGGCAAGCGCTCTACCACTGAGCTAAATCCCCAGCCCCGAGAAGAGCCAGTTTTGGACATGGAGCAACCTGGCATCAAGTCCAAGGGACCGGCTGGTGAGATCTCAGCCCGAAGGACAATGACCAGAGGTGGCTGATCCACATTGGCCATCAGAGCTGGCTCATTCCTTGGGACAGGAGCTAACTCTGCTCTGGCTCTGATCATACAGGAGGGAGGGGAGATGGTGGCAGCAGGCATGAGCTCTGGGGACGGGAGGAAGGGACCTTTCTGGTCTGGGCAAGGGAGGCAGATGTCACTTAGTGCCAGTGGCCCAGCGCTTCCCCACAGACCACCATCAGCCCTGTGGGCCTCAGTGGGCCTCCTACTCACTTGGACACAGGCTCTAGGCCCTCTCTTCAGCAGCTGTGACCCTCAAGTTGGAGCCTCACTCCAGGCAGTAGGAACTGGAGGCACACCCAGTACTTGGTGCACTCCCTTCTCAGGGTGCAGGTCAGCCAGTTTCTCTGGGCTTTCCTCAGTTCCTAAGCCATGGCTTTCTCTGAACTGGCATCAGCCCACCCTCACACAGCTGCCCTGGGCCCCACAGGGTCTCCATGAAGTTGCTCAGAGAACAAAGGCCACCTGCTTCGGGTGCTATTCTTTCAGGACACAGAACTAAACACCAGAGCCCAAGGCCCGGCCACCCATAGCTTTTTCCAGGTTTGCAGTCTTCAGTGAGACCAGCCCCAGTTAACAGTTGGGATCTCTCCAGTACTGCTCCAGTACTCAAGAGTGGGGATGGAGACTTGTCACGTTTGTCACAACAGTGCAAACCGGCCTGACTGCAGTGGGCCTAGGGACCTGACTTGTCAGGTGGCTGACTGGGGCTCACTGGGATGGAGGTTCTGGGACAGCAACTTCCCTCAGTTGACAAGGCTGTGGGAGTGTCTGGGTCTTATCATGTGGCCACACTAGATGGGACCAATTACTCCCTGTGTGCAGTCACAGGATATTCTGGTTTAGGTTTGTAAGACAGTTGACCACAAGCTGGGTTCAGGAGAGGGGAGCCCAAGCTTCTGAGAGGGTGGCACCTGCTCCGGCAGATGGGCTCTAGACCCTGGACCCAGTCCCCTGCGAGCAAACACTGCCAGCTCTCCAGAATCCACCTCATTTACAGGCAAGCTGCATTGTCTGCTTGGTAAAGCCATTCTCCAGGTTCAGCTAGAATAGGCGTGCTCAGACTCAGAGCCGTGCAAACTCTATGCATGAGTGTTGAAATCCACTGGACATCTGGAGGTCACAAGGCCTGCAGGTACTGCTGGCCAGGACCAAGGACAGATGTCCAAGAATGAGACACTTGGCAGTAGGACAGGTCCTGCCTGGAGGCTGACAGCCCCGCTGAGAAGTGCTGTTTAGATTAGGCACAGGCCTCACCAACAAGAAAACAAGTTCGTGGGCCTCATTCCCAAGACTCCCCATCACCAAGAGAGCCAATGGTCAGCTTAGAACAGCTCATGTTTATTATGTCTTCCCAGGAGCTTCATCCACTCCTACTGTGGGGCAGACTGCTCTGAGGGAAGCCCATGGATGACTCAGTGGGGGTGGCTTCTCTGTGTGGATGAACTGGGGCTAGGCTAGGAAGGCCAGGGTCCCCAGCCTTCCCTCCTGCCTAGACACCCCACACCTTACACCATTCTAAGGACCACCCACTCTAGGGCACACACAGGCACTTAACATGTGCGTCCTGGATAAGTGTGGCACATGGGACTCAATCTCCTACCTGCCAAGGGAGCAAAGAACAGGACCACCCAACAGATTCAAGGCCAAAGGAGCTAAGGTCTCGGCCCTGGGTGGGCAGCATGTCACAGGAGGCTGACAAGCTCCTCTGGCACCAGGCCTGGCTTGAAGCCAAGCAGCATGTCCACAGCACCCACAGGGTAAGTTGAAGAGTGCCCCAGGCTAGCCCTTCTGGATTCACTGAGGAGCGTGGTTGGGTACAGAAGCAGAGCAGCATCCTGGCTGGGCAGATGTCTGCACAGGCGCTCTTTCCCTCAGCAGCCAGATATCCTGTCAGTTGGAGGATCGGTTACATCACACATTGGCACTCAAAGGTTATTTTCTGAGGGAGCCTTAGCCACAGCTGAGACTGCAATGTCCACTGTCCTTAAGTCTGAGGAAAAGAGGCAGACACAGAGGCTCAGCCCAGGGCTACTGCACTCAAGGCTCTCAGTGGTCAGGGTCCAAAAGGGTCTGCATCACATCCACGTGGCTGTAGGACTTCCATGCCTGCCTGTTGCAGCACTTGAGGATACTCCCCAGCTGCTGCCCCGGGCCCACCTCAAAGGTGCTGGGGAACTCCATGCCCTTCTTCCGCTCGTATATACAGTGCATCGTCTGTTCCCACTTCACTGGTGACACCACCTGCTGCCCTAGCAGCTTTCGGATGTGTTGTGGATGTGTGTATTTATGCCCACTGACGTTGGAATGGACGGCAACCAGTGGCTTCTTGATGTTGATTGAGCCTAGAGTTTTCATCAGAGGCTCCACAGCTGGCTCCATGAGGCAGGTATGGAAGCCACCACTTACAGGTAGCATCTTGGTGCGCCTGAAGTGAAACTTAGCGGAATTCTTCCGGAGAAACTGAAGGGCCTGGAGGGAAAAATAAAAGGAAGCTCACAGAAGCCAAGGTTCCAGCTTTTGCTGGTATCCTCGTGGATGCAGTGTTTGTTTTCTCTCTCTCTCTCTCTCTCTCTCTCTCTCTCTCTCTCTCTCTCTGTGTGTGTGTGGGGGGGGGGGGGTGCTGGAGTGGAGTTCTGTGCATACACGCAAGACTGTTCTAACACTGAGATCAATCCACACACACTAGTTTTATACTCACAATCCTCCTGCCTCAGCTTCCTGAGTGTTGGAATTGCAAGGTGTGCAGCACCACATGGCCCACAGATTTAGTTCACTTTTTCACTCCTAGTTAACTTGGTCGTACAGTCCGGGTCCCTGCAGTCTTTACTCACTATTTTATGTGCATCAGTGTTTCGCCTGCAGGTATGCCACATGCATATCCAGTGCCCGGGGACAGCGGATCCCCTGAACTGGAGTTATGTGTGGTTGTAAACCACCATATGGGTTCTGAAAACTGAACATGGGTCCTCTGCACGTCATCTCCAGTCCCTAGCTGCCTCTGTAGGGGGCTGATGTTTAACTGCCCCGACTAAGAAGTGACCGTGGCTATTAACAGAACTGTATTATGTCTTGGCTAGGCCTGGCAGTGACCTGCCTCCATACCACCCACTGTAATTACACTGCAGCCATCTCGCCTCGGTTTAGGAAGGTGCTGCTTTGGGCTGTTTGTCCATCTCTGTATCCCACTCCCTAATGCCTGTACATTGCTCACTTGGCATGGGAGTGGGGCGTCTGACAGTGAAGCCCCAAACCTCTACCTGTCTTTTGTCCCACCTTCCAGTCCACCCCGCAGTCAGCCAGAGCTGGCATGGTAAGTGTACGCTCTATGCCACAAGAGGTCTGGGCTATTACTGTTTCCAGTCCTTTTCAACCCCAGTGTTCGACACCCACTGAGGACACACCTCAGGAACTGGGACTCTCTGACCCCATAACACCATCCTTCCCACCATGCCTGAATTTGACATCATGCAGGCATCAATGCATACAGCTGCTCAGTGACACTGCTTGAGGCACAAGTTCTGCAGAGCCATGGCCAAAGACAGGCCATGTCCCTAGATCCAGCAGGCTCCTCTATGAGGGCCCCAGTTCTAAATACTGCCAAGGGCAAGGAGCTTTTCCCACATTGGTTGGTGGAAATGCACTCCACACTCAGTGGAGCCCAGCCTTCACCTGAGCTTTTTGGGGTAGCACTGCCAAGGCTACCAGAGTAGTACTTGTTAGCCAAGGTCTCCCAGGTGTAAGCAGACTGGACGTGATAGAGCAGAAATTCTGCCTGCCTGCAGCCTCCTGTGCTACTTCTTAGGCTGCTCATGGGGGAGAGCACACGGCCCTCTACCATGTCAAATTAGTTAACACGAGGCTGTGGTGCTCATAGGTTCAGAGGTGTATTTGAAGACATCCAGCAAAGGTGACCCAGACAGAGGGACCTACCAGAGTGAGAACATGGGTTTAGTAGTCTGTGTGTCTGTGTGTCTCCCTCCATGTAGTCCTGGCTGGCATGGAACTCACTATGTAGACTAGACTAGCCTTGAACTCAGAGATCCTCCTGCCGCTGCCTCCCAAGTGCTGGGATTAAAGAAGTGCGTCACCACTCCTGATTATATGATTCTGTCTTTGAGACAAGGTCATAGGTAGTAAGGCTGAACTCTCTGCCTAGTCAAAGCTGGCCTTGAACTCACTATGCAGCTGAAGCTGGTCCCAAATTCCACATCCTTTTGCCTTCACCTCCCATGTGCTGGGTTGACATGGCTTCAGTGACAAATGCTTGAGGCATTTGATTGTGAGTTCGGGATCAACACTGGCTGCACAGAAAAACTCTCCAATTTCTGGCTCTTGTTTCTCTGCCTCAGCTTCCACTTGTGTGATGGTGCGGGCGTTAGGCATAACTGGTCCTTACATGGCTCTGGCCACTTTCTTGGCACCTCAGGTAACACTAAGTCCCCAGCTCCCACTTCCACAGGGCTCCTGCTCCTCCACTCAGACCCTTTGCCTGACCTGCCTGTCACTGTTCCTGGCCTGGAGTGGCCTTGTCACACTGCTGTTCCTCTCACGACAGAAATGCTAATGGGTCTGTGTCCCTAGTGCTAATACACAGAATGTCTTGGTAAGTGACGCCTGAAGAGCAGCAAGTACTGGAGTGCAAAATCAGACGCTTACGGAGTCAGGCAAAAAAGCCAGGCAAAGCCACAGAAGACAGCTCTTCTCCAAGCAAGCAGCCAGACTGCAGGCTCTTAAGAAGCCAGAGCACAGCATAGACAGGCCTAGACATGGTGTGACCTGGCCATGAGCCAGGCAGCTGGTTCAGAAATGTCCTGTCTGCAGGGGAACAGGCAATATCCTGGCTTCGGCTTCCCTCTGCAGCACTCACTCTGCCACACTTGCCCTCCGCCCTCAGACCTGTTCTCCAATGGTGCTCAGCCAGGCACCCACTTCCACAGGGACTCCCTGCTGCAGTCTGTGAGAGTGGCTCCCATCAACACTAACCTCAAGGTGTCCTGAGATGACCCTGCAGTCAGGAAAGAGGTAGTTGGACACCTGGCACACCGGGTTCTCTATACCCAAAGACCTGCAGTGCTCCTGGGCTTCCAAGCAGGCAAAGGAGAAGTTGGACTGACGCTGGCCAAGGACAGACAGCATCCCACTGGGAACGGCTTCAGACGCTTCTTGCATGGCTTCAGCTCGGACCTTCACTGCATACAGACCTATTCAGATAGAAGTGCGTTTGCAAGTCTGACTGTGAAGTGGGAACAGGGACAGTGGTGCTGACTGCCAGCCCCAGGGCCAGTGTTAATTATCTTTATGTGTGTGCTGAGTGGCCACATCCAGCATAGAAGAGCACTTCCTGCACAGGATTGACCTGAGTTCAAATCCCAACACCTACATAACAAGTATGGCTATATAAGCCTATAACGGAGCAAAGGTAGACGCCCTGTCTCAGCTGAGTGAGTGCTGACACACTGTCCCTCTCTAGCATCTGTTAGCATACACACGTAGTACACATACGTGCACACAACCACAGAGAGAAGGGGAGGAAGACGGAGAGAGGGAGGGAAAGGAGGAACAAAAGTGAAAAGCACTCAGGAGTCAGAGGCAGCAAAACTGGCTCAGCGTCTCAGAGTGCGTCTGCCCCCGTAGAGGACCGGGCTTCTGCTTCCATCACCACACTGGGATCTCTCTCAAGTGCCTAAACTCCAGTTCAAGGGAAGTCAGTGCCCTCCCTCGGCACTGCACACACATGGTGCACAGAAACTCATGGAAGCACACACACATAAAAAGATCTGACTCAAGGAGCTTCCTGCATAGAGCAGGATGAAGACTGCTTTTGGTTGTCACAACTGTGAGAGATTCTATTGACAGTGATGGACAAAAAGCAGGAGTCCTTCGACAAGAAGCACCCTACATTGATCAAGAAAACCTTGAAAACAAGAATTCCTGGTCCCAGACATCAGTTGGCTGCTTCAGAGCTCAGGGAGGGGCAGAGAGGAATAGACTTGGTGTGAAGCAAGCCCCAGCTTCAGCAGTGTAATCCAGACCTACAGCATCCACTGTGCCGGGGTTGTTACTTAAGAGAAGCTGAAAAGGAACAGTCAAGCACCAGACGCTCGGGCAGCTGTAGAACTCTAAACAAGCACATGAACCACGTAAAACCTGGCTGTCATAAGCCAGGCAGGAATAATCCATGCAGAGCATGAGAACCCAGCACTGCCAAGGCTGTCATAAACCAGGCAGGAATAATCCATGCAGAGCATGAGAACCCAGCACTGCCAAGGCTGTCATAAGCCAGGCAGGAATAATCCATGCAGAGCATGAGAACCCAGCACTGCCAAGGCTGTCATAAACCAGGCAGGAATAATCCATGCAGAGCATGAGAACCCAGCACTGCCAAGGCTTTCATAAGCCAGGCAGGAATAATCCATGCAGAGCATGAGAACCCAGCACTGCCAAGGCTGTCATAAACCAGGCAGGAATAATCCATGCAGGGCATGAGAACCCAGCACTGCCAAGGCTGTCATAAGCCAGGCAGGAATAATCCATGCAGGGCATGAGAACCCAGCACTGCCAAGGCTGTCATAAGCCAGGCAGGAATAATCCATGCAGAGCATGAGAACCCAGCACTGCCAAGGCTGTCATAAGCCAGGCAGGAATAATCCATGCAGGGCATGAGAACCCAGCACTGCCAAGGCTGTCATAAGCCAGGCAGGAATAATCCATGCAGAGCATGAGAACCCAGCACTGCCAAGGCTGTCATAAGCCAGGCAGGAATAATCCATGCAGAGCATGAGAACCCAGCACTGCCAAGGCTGTCATAAACCAGGCAGGAATAATCCATGCAGAGCATGAGAACCCAGCACTGCCAAGGCTGTCATAAGCCAGGCAGGAATAATCCATGCAGAGCATGAGAACCCAGCACTGCCAAGGCTGTCATAAACCAGGCAGGAATAATCCATGCAGGGCATGAGAACCCAGCACTGCCAAGGCTGTCATAAGCCAGGCAGGAATAATCCATGCATGGCATGAGAACCCAGCACTGCCAAGGCTGTCATAAGCCAGGCAGGAATAATCCATGCAGGGCATGAGAACCCAGCACTGCCAAGGTTGTCATAAACCAGGCAGGAATAATCCATGCAGGGCATGAGAACCCAGCACTGCCAAGGCAGGGGTAGAAATGGGTTCAGGTACAGCCCCAGGACTGAGACACCAAGGAAGAGCTATGACAACACTCCTTTCCTCTCTCAGTCTTTGCTCCTTGGGCAGGACAGGCTGACTGGAACAAGGAGAGACACAGGCACTGCCTTGGGCTTGACAAAAGATGGAGGATCTGGAGGGGAGGCAGCCTCACACCCTTCTCTATGCACGCCATTCCCTCAGCACTTGGGTATGTTTGTATGGGACTTAGGGCTCTGTGCTCCTGGCAACTGTGGGGCAAACACGTGCAGAACCATGACAGGAAGCATGAGAACACACTGCAAGGTAGAGGGTATGTGTGACCATCTCCCATGGGAGTGGTAAAGCAGAAACTGACAGAAAGACACTCACTCAACACACACCTGTGAACGCACGGCCATTCTGCAAACCACACACAGAGAACCACAAAGTTAGCAGTTTCGGCAGGACACAGACACACGGCCATCCTTTCCACAATAGTAATGCTTTTAAAAACAGCACTGGGGCTGGAGATGCAGCTCTGTGCAGAGTGCTTGCCTAGCATGGTTGGGGCCATTGGTTCAATGCCTAGCACCACGCACTCAAGAACACCACTCCCGTTTCTTCCAACCCCAGCAGGCTCTACCTTTCTACCAACTCTGCCTGTTCTACCAACTGGATTCGTGACCTGTGCACAGTCTACGTCACAGTTTAACTGTATAGTAGCTCTCCTGTTTACACTCCCAGAAGCAGGAACCTGAGCTGAGTTCTGCACACTCTCAACCTTCATCTCCCACAGGGTATGAAGTGCTGTTCATGGGGGCTGCCTTTCATTTCCCTGTTGACCAGTGTCCTTAAACATGCGCTTATCGTCCATCTGAGTCTCATCTCCCTAGAAATGTACATTCGAGTCCTTTCCCTGCACTGAAGTATAGAGAAGATCATAGTCACTGAGGCATTCGGTTGCACTTGTGTGATGTTCTCTGTGTGTGTTGGGGGCACGTCCATCTCTGCCTCTCCCTTCACATCCCCCTCCCCCAGACTTAATGTTACCTATGCCACAAATGCCCTCCCTCCCCCATTTTTGAGACAGGGTCTTATCCGTAGCCCTGGTGGATCTGGGACTTGATATGTAGACCAGGCTGGCTCAGCACAAGTGATCTTTTTGCCACAGTCTCCTGAGTAGCCGAGACTACATGCATTTGATACTTTACCCACTTTCAGCTTAAAAAAAAATCCTCAGAAATGGGGCTGGAGAGATGCCCATCGATGAAGAGTACTAACTCCTCTTACAGAGGACTCAAGCTCAGTTCCCGGCACTCGAGCTGGGTGCTGACAAAAGGCCTTGCAGACACTAGGCAATGATCAAAGTATTCATTTACTCTCTTTTTCAAAACACGTACTGAGCATCTTCCAGGCTTGACAGGCACAGAATGTGATCGTCTTAAGAATGCACTGGGAGGGCCAGCAAGAGGGTTCAGTGGGCAGCGGTGCCTGTGGCCAAACCTGACAACCTGAGTTCATTCCTAGAAATCCACATGTTAGAAGGATAAATCAACTCCTAAAACTTGTCCTCTGACATCCTCACACAGAGGCATGGCGCGCGCACACACGCACACACGCACGCACACTCTTTTATGTAATTAAAAAAAGAATGCAGAGGACAGTGAAGGGCAGCAGCCAAGAAAACGTACTTCATGAAATTACACACAGAAAGCAAACACCTTGAATCCTTCAGATTCAAAGGGCATCAGTGGAATCCAGTCCTTGAGCTCCAGCCCTGTCATCTGCAGCCCTGTGCTCCCTTCCTGACAACCCTGGAGTGGATCCAGCACCACTGTCCACGGAGTCCCCTGTCCCCACTGAGCCCAGCAAGAACACACCCTGAACAAGTCACACTTCTTGTGTACCTTCCGCAAACTCCATGGCTCCAGCAAACACAAGGGCTGCAAACTCCCCCACGCTGAATCCAGCGGCAGCAACACAGTTCTCGATGACCTGTGGAGACAGAGCAGAGCATGAGGCCGAATCCTCCGGAAGAGCTCAGTCCTGGGATATGCCCCCACTGCCCCCAGAACTGGCAGGGCAGTTATGTGTCACCATGAGCCACAGGGCAGGCTAAGGTCAGTCCTAGTCACACCAAGAGCCAGAGCTCGGGTTCCTCTGGCCTCTGCCCAGAGAGGCTTCTTGGGCACATGGGGTGCTGAAATCGCATGTGCACTGGCTATGGCCACTCGTGGCTGCAATCAGCGCCAGAGGAGGCTGAGGCTAAGGAGTTGTGAATTCACTGCCAGGACAGCAACAGTACAGTTCACCCTTCCCATGCTCCCAAACAAAACAAAAGTAGAAGCATTAAAAATATGATTTTTCTGGGGGCTGGAGAGGTGGCTCAGCAGTTAAAAGCACTGGCTACTCTTCGGGAGGACCCTTGTTCAGTTCCCAGCATCCACATGGCAGCTCACAACGGTTTCTATTCCAGGGGATCCAATCCCCTCAGAAACACAAATGCAGACAAAACACTAATACACATAAAATTGAATTTAAAACAATATGATTTCTCTAAGCCAGAGAGAATCAGATTTCGTCCCCCAGACCTATTTCACACACTGCTAACACACGTCGGTAATACTCGTATCTGTACAGCCTCAGCACAGGCTTGGCCCAGAGAAGCACTGAGTAGACAAGCTACAGGGCCAGGCTCATGCCTGTAATCCTGAGCCTCCTGCCACTCCTACAACTCCCTCAGAAGGTGGCTGTGAAGGCAGAACAGAGGTTCTCGGCACAGTTAACATACAGTGTCCTGGTATCACTCTACCTTAGTCACATATGTAACATCTGCCATGCCATTCTCTGTCTTCTTAGGCAGGGTCCCACTAAGCACCAACTGGACTAGAACTCAAAGAGCTCTGCCTGGTTTTGCCTCTGGCATCTTCTCTTAATTTTTTTTTTCTTCTTTAAAGATTTTATTTGTGGGGCGAGAGAGATGGCTCAGAGGTTAAGAGCACTGACTGCTCTTCCAGAGGTCCTGAGTTCAATCCCCAGCACCCACATGGTGGCTCACAATCATCTGTAATGAGATCTGATGCCCTCTTCTGGTGTGTCTGAAGACAGTGTACTTATAGATAATAAATAAATGTTCTTTAAAAAAAAAAGATTAGGGGTTGGGGATTTAGCTCAGTGGTAGAGCGCTTGCCTAGCAAGCGCAAGGACTTGGTTCGGTCCCCAGCTCCAGGGGAAAAAAAAAAAAAGATTGTATTTGTGTGTGTGTGTGTGTGTGTGTGTGTGTGTGTGTGCGATGCCAGTGGAGGCCAGAAGAGGGTAAAGGATCTCTTGGAGCTCAAGTTCAGGCATTTTATGAGCCAGGGTCCTGGGGACTGAAACTGACTTCTAAGCAAGCAGCAAATACTCTTAATGGCTGAGTCATCGCTGAGCCCCTAACATCAATTTCTTAGTTCCTTTCATTTAAGGAAGTCATCTTCTAAAAACATCTTAAGAGGGCTGGAGAGATAATGGCTCAGTAGTTAAGAGTAGCAGCTGTTCTTCCAAAGAACCCAGGTTTGATTCCAGGCACCCACAACACAGTAACAAATTGTCTCTCAAAATCCAAAGGGTCCAGTATCCTCTTCTGGCCCGTAGGGGCAGCAGACATGCATGTCATGCATAGACATACCTGCAAAATACCCATACATAGATCTTTAGTATTTAATAATTATTCCAGTGACTCGAGTTCATCTAAAATCACGGCCCTTTACTGTGTATTTCTTTCTCTGATACACAGTCAAAAAAAATTTTTTTATGTGCATTGTATTTTTTTTTTTTTTGGTTCTTTTTTTCGGAGCTGGGGACCGAACCCAGGGCCTTGCGATTCCTAGGTAAGCGCTCTACCACTGAGCTAAATCCCCAGCCCCTGTGCATTGTATTTTACTTAAACGTACTTCTTTTATGTGAGGGTGCCAGATCCCCTGTAACTGGAGTTACAGACAGTTGTGAACTGCCATGTGGTTGCTGGGAATTGAACCAGGATCCTCTGGAAGAACAGGCAATGCTCTGAACCGCTGAGCAAGCGCTCCAGCCCCTCGAAAAAAAATAAAATTAAAAAATAAATAAATTGGGGCTGGGGATTTAGCTCAGTGGTAGAGCGCTTACCTAGGAAGCGCAAGGCCCTGGGTTCGGTCCCCAGCTCCGAAAAAAAGAACCAAAAATAAATAAATAAATAAATTAATTAATTAATTTAAAAAAAAAAGATTTACGTGTGCGGCCAGGAGTGGTGGCACACGCCTTTCATCTTAGCACTTGGGAAACAGAGGCAAGAGGATCTTTGTGAGTTTGAAGAAAACCTGGTCTACAAAGTGAGTTCCAAGGTATCCAGGGCTATTACACAGAGAAACCATGTCTCGAAAAAAGCCAAAATAATAATTTATGTGTATGAATGTTTTGCCTGTTTATATGCTCTGTGCACATGGTACACATATACCTGATACCCACAGAGGCCATAAAATGGCATCTGGTCCCATGGAACTGATGTTATGGACGGTTGTGAACCACTATATGGGGTGCTGGGAACGAAACCAAGGTATTCTTTTTTTTTTTTTTTTTTTTGGTTCTTTTTTTCGGAGCTGGGGACCGAACCCAGGGCCTTGCGCTTCCTAGGTAAGCGCTCTACCACTGAGCTAAATCCCCAGCCCCGAAACCAAGGTATTCTTAATTTCTGGGCCATATCTCTAGCCCAACACATTCACCTTTAATGTGCTACGTTAACTCAGTGCCTTAAGTTTCACGTGAAGATCTGTGTCGTCTAAGATGCAAACTCCCCTGGAGCAGGGATCTTTATTTTGTACAGGACATCTAGAATACAATCGACGAGGACTAGAATGGGGATCAAAAAGAACCAGACTGAGGAGCCCTGAGACCCAGCAGACTAGATTCGGCGCTCTCTCCTCGGCTCACCGCCGGTTGCAGGTGATGTAGCTTCTCCACGGCGGCCAGTGAAGCCACGAAGACAGCGGGTTGGCAATGCACTGTGCGGTCCAGATCCTCCTGAGGTCCCCGCAGGCACAGTTCCAGCAGATCGTAGCCAAGCACTCGGTGCGCGGCCTCGTAGAGCTGCCGTACACGCGGGAAGTGGAGCAGGCCGCCACCCATGCCGACCGCCTGGCTGCCCTGACCGGGGAAGAGCAGAACGGAGCAGCGCGAGGGCGGCCGCCGCGCCACCGCCTCCTGGACTCCCTCCTCGGTCACACTGGAGTCCCGTAGCAGCCCCGCCACGTCCACGGCATCCGGTGGAGGCTCCCGAAGGCTCGAGGCGGGGCGGCGGCCCCAGGAGCCCCAGGCCCAACAGGCCCGAGCTACCCGGGCGTTCATACCGAGACGCAGAGCAGGTGTTCGTTACCGCGGCGGCTGAGACACACTGCGACTGCGCAGCGGGGCGGTCCTTCGCATATTTCCTGTCGGGTCACCTAGGCAGCCAGAAAAGAAACGTTCCTATGTTACTGTTCCATACTAGTTCTCAAACTATTTGCATGTTGATCTGGAGTGGTCCGTGAGTTTCCTTAAGCTTCTCCAACCTGGAACCGCAGATAGCATACCATAGTGAGCCTTCGATAGGTATCTACGTACATATTGTGTATCACCGTCCAGGAGAACGGGAAAGTACTGCGATTGGGTTGTTTTTTTTGGGGGGGGGGGGTTGTTTGTTTTTGGTTTTGTTTTTTCCGGTGTTTCTGCCAACCGTACTAGGCAAGCAGTTCTCTTGCTGCACAACCAGGTGTCCAGCTCATAATAAGAAGCCAATAAATCTCCGTGCGGTGGAACGGTCCAGAATCTGAACCAAGTCTAATTCGCTTTTTTTTTTTTTTCCTTTTTCGGAGCTGAGGACCGAACCCAGGGCCTTGCGCTTGCTAGGCAAGCGCTCTACCACTGAGCTAAATCCCCAGCACCCAAATTCGCTTTTTAAATTCCTCAGCTTACAATCGAGTGGTAGTGGCACACACCTTTAATACCAGCATTTTGGAGGCAGAGGCAGGCGGATCTGGGTCCGAGGCCAGCATAGTCTACAGAGCAGTTCTAGGACAGCCAGGGCTACACAGAGAAACTCTGTCTCGATAAATTAATTAATTAAATCCCGTTTACAAACAAGGAGACAAACGTCATAAAGACTAAGTACTGTATAGTTAGTCACAGAATGGGGACTACAAGTTGTGTTTATGCGGTCTCTGAGAGCTATTGTAAGTCTGGGTCACACCGATCCTTACCTGAGCCCTGACCTGTTCTCATTTCCTGCCAGTCTCTCCTAGAGCCCAGGAAATCCACCTCCACACCAATACTCACCACAGCCTTCACGATGAGAAGATCTATGTGGAGGTATGTCTCCGTTTGCTCTGGCTGGCATACCAATGCCATAGACTTAAGGCATAATAGAAATTATATGCCAGTTCTTGAGGCTGAAAGGTCCAAGGTCAAGCTCGGCACTTGCAGATTCAGTGTCTGGAAGAGACTATTTCCTGGCTTGCAGATGACTAGCTTTCCATATCTGTTAGGCTCCAAACCAGGGACCCATAACCCTAACTGTTAGTATACAGGCAATTCCATGGCCTGCCCTCAGGGACCTAGCAACTGCTTACCTCATCACTTGCTGTAGCCAGCTGGGCCAGGTCTGTTGCAGCCACCCCAGATCTCTGTCTCTGCAGTCCCTCTTTGTTCAGACTCTCCTTTTCTGCTCCCCTCTCTCTGCCTCCCTGTCTACATGGCGATTTCCCTGGCCTCCTTTTCTGAGACCAGTGAACTTGCCCAAGAGCTGCCCCCAATAAACCAGCTTTTATACTTTTAGTTGGGCTTGAATTGGCTTATTTCATCAGCGGGAAAAACCTATTAATATTCCCACATGGTAGATGGGGGATTTTAATAAGGGTATTAATCTAATTCATGAAGGTTCTACCTCTACTTAATCACACTGACCTTCCAAGTGTCCTCTAAATACCTCTAAATGCCTTCACCAGGGGACTAAGGCTCAATATAGGAATCTGATGTATGGAAGGGGAGGTACCATTCAGTGCTCCACATCACCAAACATATTTCACTGAATTTGAAAAAAATCAAATAAGCATTTCAGGTTTTTCAGTCTTGTTTTATTATTTTATGTTTTCATATGTGTGCGTGCATATAGACATGTGTGTATGTATGTGTGAGAAAAATAGATTGTAGATAGGTAGATAGATAGGAAGAACCTTACTATATAGCCAGCCTGGACCTCACTATGTAGACCAGTCTGGCCTTCTACTCACAGAGATCTGCCTGCCCCTGCCTCCTGAGTGCTGCCATCAAAGGTGTGTGCCGTCACACATGGCTACTTTTTATTTTTAATTATCTGTATATGTGAGGGGGGGCTTGGGGAGTCCAGGAGAGGGTGTTGGATCCTCTGGATCTGAAATTATAGGTGGTTTTGAGCCACTTGATGGGGGTGCTGGGAACAGAACTCAGGTTCCCTGCAAGACCAACATATACTCTCGGCTGCTGACATCGCTTTCTGGCCTTGAGGTCTTGCTTGTGATAAGGAGGACGTATCCACCCAGAGGAGATTTACCGTGTGAAACATGATCGGGGCATCCGGTGGTGTGGTGAAAATGGTGCTGAGCTCTTCAGCCTGGGGTGCAGAAATGCACAGCCAAGGACTCTTTTGTTTTCACATGTGTTCACATATGTATGCTAGAGTACAATCAGTGCACATGCCACCATGTGCGCACATGCGTGTGTACATGTACGCAGAGGTGGGGAGTCAATGTTGGGTGTCTTCCTCACCACTCTCCACTTGACTTTTTGGGACAGAGTCTCTCACTGAACCTGGAGTTCAGCGGCTCACCTAGCAGGGCTGGCCAGCAGGCTCCAGAGAGGCTCAGGACTCTTCCTCTCGGATGCTAGCATTGCAGGTGCACTCTCCCACACCCGGCTTATTCATGGACTCTGGATATCTGAACTGAGGTCCTCAAATTTGTGCAGCAAATGCTTTACTGACTGAGCCATCTCCCTGGTCTAAAGGAATCTTTCGAAGACATAAATTTCTGCCTGGCAGTGGTGGTGTATGCCTTTAATCCCGGCACTCAGGAGGCAAAGGCAGGCAGATCTCTGTGAGTTCAAAGCCACCTCTGTCTGCAGAGTGATGTAGGACATAAAACCATGCCGGGAAGGGGTTGGGGATTTGGCTCAGTGGTAGAGCGCTCGCCTAGGAAGCGCAAGGCCCTGGGTTTGGTCCCCAGCTCCGAAAAAAAGAAATTAAAAAAAAAAAAAAAAAAAAAAACCATGCCGGGAAGTCTGATAAGGTAGAGCAGGTTGAGAGCCAGAGGCTCAGTGGGCACACACCTGAGGCTTAGGTGACTCCCAGTTCCCGGCCTGAAACACATGGCACACTACTTGCATAAGGAATCCTGACTTGTGGTCATGTAGACCCAGAACAGAGTTCTTCATGCTAATAAGCTACCTAGAGGCCTGGGGGGTGGGGGGGCTTAGCCAATAAGCTTCCCTTCCCAGACATTCCTCCCAGCAAAAGGTCTTTAATCTCAGGCCTACCCCCAGAAGTGGGTATGGGCCATTTTCCACCATGAACAACCAATAAGCTGTTTAGAACCATGGGCTGTCTTTTTTATCAAGATCCACCGTGGGGGGCCATGAGGAAGGCATTCACCTGCAGAGCTGCAGCCTAATTCCCCGGCAGAAGGCCTCTCTGCGCTCTCAGCCACAACTGCTACCAAGCCTGCCTCCACTAAGCTAAGGGCGACCACCCATGGGACAAGCCAGGCTCCTCCCACCCCTGGCCCCGGGCTAGATGCTGGCCCCAGTCCACCCCACCCCAACCACCGCCCGGTTCTCTGTCTTCTGAGACTCCCAGCGGCGCCTGGATGTACAAGAGTCTGAGAACGCCATGGCCCCGGCATTGCCGCAGGTCTGGGTCCCCCAAACTAGCTCTGGCGTTCCCACATCTTAGACTGTGCTTTCCCCACCCCTGAGCAATGTCTTGGTGCTTCCGGACAGCCAGCGGTGGTGTTGGGTAAGCGCGGTCAAATTCCTCAGTGGCAGGGCAGACACAGACAGAGTGAGTTCCAGGATAGCCAGGGCTACACCGAGAAACCCTGTTTCATTAAAAAAAAAAAAAAAAGCAAAACAAACAAACAAGACATAAATTCCACAGACAGAAAGTAGAAACCCTAGTAACTGATTGTCTTGAAAACAGAAAGAAGCTTTTCTTATCTGTCCTGGCTGACCTCTCCAGATATGGAGAAAGCTGAAGAACAGGTCTCATCGGTGGTGTCCGCTCACACCTTTGATTCCAGAGGCGTGAATCTCTAGTTTGAGGCCAGCCTGGTCTACAGACAGAGTTCCAGGGCAGCCAGGGCTACACAGAGAAACCCTGTCTGGAAAACCAAAGCCAGGTCTCATTCCTTTAAAGCTTAGCTGTGCGCAACAGCAGCTCCTTCTAGAAATAAGGGAGAAAGAAAGTGCAAATCTATTTGAAAACATCCTTGGAAAAAATGATTAGATCCTGAGCCTTTACCTCTCCCCAGCCACTGGTCCCCTATTCCTGGAATCACCTGAGCTTTAGTTTGGAAAAGATCAAGGGAAAGGTGAGGCATGAATTCCGGGGCTCCTTTGGAACAGGCTGACAGTGAATGCTGACTCTAGAGACCCACTCCAGTACTCTGCTTCAGAAAGCTCCTGGAACGCTCAGGTCAGCTCTTATCTTCCAAGTGAGGGCTGGAGAGGCCTGGCAAATGCTAAGCACTTTAGAAGGAAAACCCTGAGGCCACTGATATTCTAGAAGAATGAATAGAAACCACTGAACTGTTACCCACAGGTGTATTTTTTTTTTCACTTCTTTGATGGTGGTGGTGGTGGTGGTGGTGGTGGTGGTGGTGGTGGTGGTGGTGGTGGTGGTGGTGATTGTGTTTTTTTGGGATAGGGTTTCTCTGTGTAACAGTCCTGGCCGTCTTGGAATTTGCTTTGTAGACCAGGCTGGCCTTGAACTCTGAGATCCACCTGCCTGTCTCCTGACACCCAGCTTTTGTACATTTTTTTTTAATTGTGAGAAGACACCCAAGGATTCCCAGGCATTTAAGAAAAGCCTCTGGGAGACAGAAAAGAAAACCAACATATAGAATTTGGAAGATAAGGAAAGAAGAGAACAATTGTTCCTAAATATTAACTTTGGGGCCAGTAAGACAGCTTTGTGGGTAACGGTGTTTGCTACTAAGCCTGAATTTGGTCCCCAGAACCTACTGGATGGAAGGAGAGACCCAAATTTGGCAAGCTCTTCACTGACCTCATATATAAAATAAATGTTTAAAAGAAAGTAAATAAAAAAAAAAAACGGGGTTGGGGATTTAGCTCAGTGGTAGAGCGCTTGCCTAGGAAGCGCAAGGCCCTGGGTTCGGTCCCCAGCTCCGGAAAAAAAAAAAAAAAAAAACCACTGGCCTCTTCAGAAGGTAAGACAGTGTGCTCTTAAGATAGAAATGGACAATGACTGAAAGCAAACGGAAAAGCAGAATTGAAACCCTCAGTGAAGTCCAGAAGAAACCTCTGGGGGAGGGAGGGGACTAAAGAAGTGAAACAGAAGAACTAAGCAAGAACAGAGAGTGAGGAGAGCAACACCGGAAGTCCAGGGCTCTGAGTAACAGGTATTCCAGAAAGAGAAGTGAGGAAATAGAAGTCCGGAAACGGTAACCAAAAAAAAAAAAAAAACCAAGGTGGGCAGGAGCTGATGGATGCCTGTAGCCCCAGCACTTGAGAGGTCAGGATAAAAGAGCATGAGTTCAAGGTCAGCCTAGATTATCAGGAGACTCCAAAAATAAATATTTTTTAAAAAATGGGGGCTGGAGAGATGGTTCAGTGGTTAAGAGCACTGACTGCTCTTCCTAAGGTCTGGAGTTCAGTTCCCAGCAACCACATGGTGGCTCACAACCATCTGTAATGAGATCTGATGCCCTCTTCTGGTGTGTCTGAAGACAGCTACATTATACTCATATATATAAAATAAATAAATGTTTTAAAAAAGGGGGGGCACTAGCTGCTCTTTCAGTGGAGTTGGGTTCAATTCTCACAGCCATCCTTAACTTCAGTTCTAGGATTCCAATGCCCTCTTCTCGCCTCTGTGGGCACCAGGCACAGATGTGGTACAATACATAAATGTGGCAAGAAACCCATACACCAGGGGCTGGAGAGATGGGTCAGCGGTTAAGAGCCCCAACTGCTCTTCCAGAGGTCCTGAGTTCAATTCCCAGGAACCACATGGTGGCTCACAACCATCTGTGAGGAGATCCGATGTCCTCTTCTGGTGTATCTGAAGACAGCTACAGTGTACTTATATATAATAAATCTTAAAAAAAAAAAAAGAAACCTATACACCAAAAAGAGAAATAAGAAAGGTCAGGCCCTTTGAGGGCTGGCTCCGTGGACTAAGCTTAAACTTGCTTAGAAGGTGTGCTCATAAAGTCTCAAATCTTTGCAGCCCAAACTTAAACTTTTCCAGAAAGACCCAGATAGATTGCATCCACAGGCTGTAGCCAAGAAGGTGGCGTCGGGCTGGAGAGAGGGCTCAGTGGTTAAGAGCACTGACTGCTTTTCCAGAGGTCCTGAATTCAAATCCCAGCAACCACATGGTGGCTCACAACCAACTGTAATGAGGTCTGATGCCCTCTTCTGGTGTGTCTGAAGACAGCTACAGTGTACTTTAATGAATAAATAAATCTTAAAAAAAAAAAAGGTGGCATCAACAGTCAAGTGTACCAGTGACCTATATAGTCGCATACTGACATCACAGCACAGCATGAAGCTGTTAGACCACAACACACCTCCAAGATTCTGAAGGACAGTGGGACTTCTTAGAAAGGCATCAGTCCACATGGGGGAGGGCAGATTTATAAAGTCACCCTCCAGACACCCTGGTACGGAGCCACTAAGGGGGAAGATGCTTTGGTTCATTTTCTGTTTCTATCACTGAATGGCAGACTGGGCCATTTATATAGAGTACAAGTTTATTCCACGTACAGTCTTCAGGGTTGTGGAATTCAAGGTCAGAAGCTGCATCTGACAAAAGCCTCCTTGCTGGTGGAGACTCTCTGCAGAATCCAAGGGATGCAGGGCTTCCTCTGGCAAAGGGACCACATCCAAAAACCAGCACTAGCTGGCTTTGACACCAGACCTACACTCAGGATAACGGATGGATCAATTCCTGAGTGAATCGTGAATGGACTAGGGCCACACAGTGAGTCCCTTGGGACATAGTCACCTCTTCAAGGTCCACCTGGTCCCACCTGGTTTCACCTCGTCATCCTTCATCATGGGGACTAAATTTCCACCTGAGATTCCCCCCCCCCCGGGGACATTTAAGCCTTGGCAAATATACAACAGGTCACGAAACCCATCCAGGAGACAGACAAGGGTATGCCAGAGGGGAGCAGAGAGACTGAAAGGCTGTGGGCGTGTACAAGGCGTGTACAGCCATTGCCACGGGGGTTGGCAAGGCTCCAGAGGTGTGCTGAGAGATGTCACAACCAGACCCCTTCTGTTGCTGTGCTTCCAGTTAAGAACAGGAAGCCCGGGACTGGGAAGAAGCCTTAGTAGGTCACGTACTCACTGGCCTTGCAGCTACCGGGATCTGAGTTTCATGTCTTGTGTAAAACCCTGGGAGTTGTGGTGTACAGTTATAATCCCAGGGCCCAGAAGATTGAAACAGGCTTCTTAGCCAGCCAGCCTACTCTGATTGACTCACAGGAAGAGAGGTTGAGGGTTGCCAGCAAGTGGGTGTGGCCAGGCATAGTGCCTAGGGCCTTACTACCACAAGGGGCAGAAAGTGGTTAGTTTAGTTTTGTTTTGTTTTGTTTTGGGTAGTGCTAGGGATTGAAACTCCGGGACCTTGGTGCACTTCACCATGGAACTATACCCCAAGTCTCCCATTAAAACAACAACAACCAAAAAAAACCAAAAACCAAAAAACAAAATACGGAATAAGATGTTAGGTAGAATTCAGTCAGGCACAGTCGAAAAAAAAAATGTAATACGCAGCTCAGACTGGCAGCGAGCTCACTGTCATCCTCCTGTCTCATCCTCTAGGGTGTGAGATTACAAGCACGTGCCACTACTGTGGCTTTCGTTGTATGCAGAACAGTGGCCTGTCTGCGATGCCCGGAACAGGGATCTCTGTGTTCAGGCCTACCATGGGGAGAGGGAAAAAAAAAAAGAGGGGTGCCTGTCTGAGGGCGGGCCTGGGAAGCCAGGGTGCCTCCGGGTGCGGCGCAGGGCGGGGCGAGGCGAGGCGGGGTCAGCGGTTACCAACCTCTACGCGCAGCGCAGTGTCCTTCACGGAGCAGCCAGCGACTGCGTGAGCGAGGCTGTGGGTAGGTGAGACCCTGACAGCAGGGAGCTAAAAGGGAAACTGAGGCCAGGACCAAGCGGGTGGGACTCCTCCCGAGAATGCATTGCCGAGGGTGCTCAGCCTCTGGGGACAACGGCCAAGATCCTGTGCCTCGGTGGGGCAGAGGGCAGCGGCTGCTGCTGGAGGCAGCTGGGCGGAGAGAAAGAAGGATCCTCTAGCTGCTGGGAATCCTGCTTCCCTTGCAGGGGAGTGCTGGGATCCGTGGGAAACTGAGGCTGTGCAAAGGCAACGTATAGAAGCCAGGACTTGAGCCCAACTGTCTGAGACCAAAGGCTGCTTCTCCTGCATGTGTGGTGTGGACGCCTCTCCTCTGTAGTGATGTGTGCACTCGGGCATCGCGTGTTTGTGCCTGGCCCGGGCAGGGTTGAGACCCGCTAGCGTCCAGAAACGCCCGATAGTGGGTCCCTGAGGGGTGAGACAGACAGACAGCAGGCTTGCTTTTTAAGCTCTTCTCTGATCGGAGTTTTCGGCTTCTTCTGTTTGCGTTCCCCTTGTTAGGGGTTGTGCAAGCGGCGCCAGAAAGCCAGTTTTGTTTGAAAAAGTTGCCACTCCGCCAGGCCATTTCCCCACATCCCAGACCTCAAGATGACCAGTTCTGGCCGGTCCTAACCGACCTGTTGCTGGCACAGTGATTACTTTCAGAATGAGAAAGGCTGGCAAAAGGTATAAGGAGGATTGCAAGTTCGTTCGGAACAAAAAGTCCTAAAATTCCTCGGGACAGAAACGGCTCGCTGGGAGGGAAGCTCAAGGATGGGGAGGAGCTTCATGCGGTGGCAGGAAGAGGGCGTGGCTGACTCCCTTCTGTTTCTGGGTTATAGTTTCTAGGGAAGTCCCAGAGCAACAGGTACCCCAGGTACACTGGTTCTGTCCTAGCTTCACAGACTCAGATGAGGAGTATCAGAAGGTCCAAGATGCCTAGCCAAGAGCGAAGGAGTACGGAGTCTGCAGCCTTGAGCCTAGGAGAGGGAGGGCTCAGGCATCCTTTCTGGCTGTCCTACTAAGAGGCGAGCGAGGTCGAGGCTCTATGGAGCTGATAGAGAGGTTGATGCTGTTGGCCTGAGAAGAGAGTGATCACAGCCTGTGGGTCTGATCCTTGCCCAGGGCACTGTATCCCAAGGGGAGGTGACAAATATCCATGAGTGACCGTGTATCATCATGGTATCATCATGGGTGTTAGAGATGTTGACTGGGTTTCTCTACAGTCCCTCATCCTCAGTTTCTTCACCTAGAAAGTGACACTATCAATAAACCCCCTTAGGGGACTGTGGATCAAAGGGAGATGGCTGACTCCTGCCCTGTGGCTGCTGTGAGGAATATGAATGTGTGGAAAGAGCCCTGTGAAATGTCTTTGAGTAAGGCTTGGCTCCTTCCCTGAGGTCCTGGGGTGGTGAAAGTGGAGAAGGCCTACCACCATACTCTGCTCTGTCTTGTCCTGGACCATCTATCTGTCCAAAGTGTTCTCTGGAAGTGGAGAGGTAGCTATCTCCTCCCCTGGAGAAAGCAACTGAGTGGTCCCCACACTGATAGTCACACTGATAGAGTTTTCCAGGGAGATCTTGGTGTCCCATCCTTCCTTCCTGGAACACCCCTGAGCAAGCTGATAACAGAGTGAAGCTTGGGATGTTCCGTGCCTTCTAGAAGAGACAGAAATAAAGGGTGAGTGGGCAGCTTCGCCCCCTCTGAGTATCCCTGCTCTGTCTTCTATACTATCCTGGGACTCCACCCTGAGCTGATCTCCTGCCCAGCTCAGCCTAGCTGGGGGTGACTCAGCTTTGTGGGCCCTGCCCCTGCCTGTCTACCACCCCTCCATGTGGGTGACTCAGGAACTGGGCGGTCTCCAAGAGGCTCCCTGGAAGGTCCCTGGCCCAACTTTCTCCTTCAGTTTTAAGCAGGGCGGTGACAGTCGTGTTTTGTGACTTTGGATGGAAATGGGTGTTCTCCCTTTGATCCCCTTAGTGCAGCAGAGCATAAAGACAGCCTCCCCTTTGCAGGGCAGATGGAGGGTGGGAGTGGGAACCTGGGGTTCAGTGTCCTGTCCCTAGATCCTGTCCTTATGGTATGTCCTTGGGACACACACAACCCTTTAATGGGAAACTTGATGTACTCTGAAATCCATCAACAGAGACATTGGTTGGTCCCATTTGGGGACTTGCTGGACACAGAGAACCCCCCCACCCCCCATTTGCAGTGATGAGAACACTTTCTTCCTCAGAGCCATGTCGAGAGGAAGAGGTACTACCCTGTTGGGTGTAAGGCTGGCAAACCTTTAAGGCAGGGTTCTCAGAAAAGAAGCCAGCCACACAGGCTCTGACTTGCTAGGGAATGTTCAGAAAAGGCAGCTGCTGAGGGACCTAAGGGACTTGCTGGTTGTGGGGTAGGGCAAGAAGCAAGTGGCCAGCAGGCACTGGTTTCTTTGTGTTAAATGGACATGTTTGGAACCTGGTGTCGATGGTGGCTGGGGAGACAGCAATATCATTGACTTGTGTGATTTCAGATTGTTAGTTTATATTTGGGGAATTTCACCTCAGTTAATAAAACCTGTTGTTAGGAGTGGTGGTTCTTGCCCAGTAATCTAAGGGCTTGGGAGGCTGGGGTAAGAGGATGACTCTCAGTTTGAGGCTAGTCTGGGCTACATGGTGAATATCTTCATGCCCCTATTAAGAGAGGAGAGGTGGGCTGGAGAGATAGCTTAGTGGTTAAGAGCATTGACTGAGGGGTTGGGGATTTGGCTCAGTGGTAGAGCGCTTGCCTCACAACCGCAAGGCCCTGGGTTCGGTCCCCAGCTCCGAAAAAAAGAAAAAGAAAAAAAGCATTGACTGCTCTTTCAGGGGTCCTGAGTTCAAGTCCCAGCAAACACATGGTGGCTCACAACCATTTGTAATGGGAACCAATTGCCCATTCCCTCCTCTGGTGTGTCTGAAGAGAACAAGAGTGGCAGTGTACTCACATACATAAAATGAATGAATGAATAAATCCTAGAGAGGGAGAGGAAAAGCAGCAACAGTGTAAACCAGGCTGTGGCAGTGCAGGGTTGCAGGCCTGTAACCTGAGCCCTCAGGAGCTGGGAGGCTGAAGAGGTATGCATCGAGGCTTAGCCTGGGCTACAGGGCTGAGTTCATAGGCTGAAGAAGGTATGTATCAAGGCTTAGCCTAGGCTACAGGGCTGAGTTCAGGCTCACTTGGGCTCCACAAAACGAGCAAACAACAAAACCAATTGAAAACCCTGACAGGTGTCCCTGACAGGTGTCCCCAGGCTGTGGAGCAGGAGTGATACTGTGAAGGGGACTTGGCAACTTGGCAATGGGAGGAGCAGTGACCTTAAGTAGGGACACTGATTCCTTCTCCCTCCCTTACCTCTTAAGTCCCTCTGTGTAGGGGTTGGGGATTTAGCTCAGTGATAGAGCGCTTGCCTAGGAAGCGCAAGGCCCTGGGTTCGGTCCCCAGCTCCGGAAAAAAAAAAAAAAAGTCCCTCTGTGTATCCCATGCTGGTATAGACTTCACAATCCTCCTGCCTTGGGGGTTACAAGATGAGCTACAGTGCTGGGAGGGACAGTGCAGTTTCTTGTCTAAACCTTGGGAAATGTACAAACGCAAAACAAATGGCCCACAGGTTCCATCTACCTCCCCCTCTTCTCAGAGAGCCCGGAAACCAGAGGTACAACTCCCAGTTCGCTTCTCATACCCCCAAATACTACCCCCGCTCAGCTTCTCATTCCCCCAGGTACTCCCTCCATTCAGCTTCTCATACCCCCAGGTACTTTCCCCAGTGTGCTTCTCATACCTCCAGGTACTCCTCCCCCCTCAGCTTCTCATACTCCAGGTACCCTCCCCCCTCAGCTTCTCATACTCCAGGTACTCCCTCCATTCAGCTTCTCATACCCCCAAGTACTTCCTCCATTCAGCTTCTCATACCTCCAGGTACTCCCCCCTCCTCAGCTTCTCATAACCCCAGGTACTCCCCCCCCACAGCTTCTCATTCCCCCAGGTACTCCCCAATTCAGTTTCTTATACCCCTAGATACTCCCCCCCTCAGCTTCTCATACCCCCAGGCACTCCCCCCATTCAGCTTCTTATTCTCCTAGGTCCTCCCTCCACTCCAGCGTCTCAGGCACTCAGGTACTCTCTCCCTCATTCAGCTTCAGGTTTGACTTCTAGAACCTGCCACCTTCCTGCATAGGCCCCAGTGCTTCCCAGAGCCCACTGCTTCCCATCACTCACGTTCCGCAGTTCTGGGCTTCTTCCTCCGTCTTTCTTCATCTTTGTGAGCCAGTGCTTTCCGGGGCACTGAGCACTGTCAGTCTTTGTGCAGAAGTCTCCTCCTGAGGTTCTTCCTGGGCTCAGGCCCAGGCTTGAGGTTTGGCAAGATCACCAAGTGCGCCCAAGGGGACTGTGGTGTCCACGTCCGTTGTAGAGATGGCAAGCTCCTGGTGATCTTCTGAGAGTGAGAGAGAAAACTGAACCTATGCAGGGCCCTCAGTGCCTCACTTTGCAGCTCTCCACGCTGCCTCTGGGCCTCAGTTTCTCACAGTGTGATGTGGGGCCTCTGCTTGCTCTGACCATGCTGACATCCAGGGAAGCCTAATTAATGCACTGGTCATGGCCCCCTCCTGCTCACTGGATACCACACTGCTGTGGCATTTATTAGAAAGGCAGGATGTGGGGTTGGGGATTTGGCTCAGTGGTAGAGCGCTTGCCTAGCAAGCGCAAGGCCCTGGGTTCGGTCCCCAGCTCCGGAAAAAAAAAGAATAGAAGAAAAAAAAAAAAAAAAGAAAGGCGGGATGTGTTCCCACTGCAGAGATAAGCAGCTTCTGAGGCAACCCAAGCTTGCTTGAGGTGACACGAGACTGAGCTAAGCGAACAGCCAGTTTGGGACAGATATTTCTTGTACCCCAGCTTTCTCAAGGGGGGATGAGTCTTATGACTCAACAAAGGTGCAGAAAAATGCTGGTGACTGCCTTGTCTGTACTGGGAGGGGCTGCCAACCCCCTCCCTGAGAAGTAAATGGTTTGGTCTGCCTTAGGGTTATGTTGAAAACAGCTGGGTGGTGGTGGCGCATAACTTATTCCCAGCACTCAGGAGGCAGAGCAGGTGGATCTGAGTTCAGGGCCATCCTGGTCTACAGAGGGAGTTCCAGGATAGCCCAGGCCGCATAGAGACACTTTGTCTCCACTCCTGCTCTCCCAAAAAGTTCATGCTGAAAACAGTTTTCAACTCATTAAAAATGTCCTCTAAGCCGTGACTGGATGCTGTACACAGGAAGTTCTAAAGTTCAAGGTCTGTCTGGGCTACACTGTGAGTTTAAGGCCAGCCTAGTTACTTACTATTCTGGTTCACTGTCCATTGCTGGGATAAAATGCTATGACCAAAGCAAAGGGCTTATGTAGCTTACAGATTACAGTCCAATGCTGACGGAAGTCAGAGCAGGAACCTGCAGGCAGGAGCTGATGCAGAGGTCATGGAGGGGGTGCTGCTTACTGGTTTGTTCTCTTGCTCAGCCTGCTCTCTTATACAACCCAGGACCTCCACTTCCCCAGGAGTGGTACCACTCACAGTGAACTAGGCTCTCCCACATCAATCATGGAGCGGACGAAGGCCCCACCGACTTGCCTACAGCCAGTCTACTGATGGAGGCATAAAACAAACAACAACAACAACAACAACAACAACAACAAAAGTCTAATTAGGTCACTTAACAAACAAAAAGTAAAGAGAGATCAGGGCATGCAACTCAGTGGTAAAATGCTCGTCTGGTATGCCCGAGGCTTAGACTCAGTGTTCTCAGGACCAACAACAACAATAATAAAAAAGAATAAGAAAAAATTTCTCTTCCAGGGTAGCGGTATAGCTCAGAACACTTGCCTGGCTTGCCAAGCACTTTACAAACAAAGAAATGAGTCTTCGGAAGCTTGGTGGGAGTGTGTGAGACTCCCCTGTTCTTGGGTACAGTATTAGCTACTTTTCTGTTATTTTGATAAAACACCAGGACCAAGGCAAGTAATAAAAGTTTAGAGGAATAAGAGTCCATCGTAGTGGGCAGGCATGGCAGGGGGCAGGTACAGCAGGGGGCAGGCGTGGCAAGGAGGAGGCATACTGCAAGGAGCAGGAAGTTGAGAGCTCACATCTTCAAACGTGAAACAGAGAAATCAAAACTGAAGGAGGTGGGATTTTTGGCTTTCAAAGCTCAGCCCCCAGTGATGGGGGCCACACCTCCTAAGCCTACCCAAACAGCACCACCAATCAGGAACCAAATATTCAAATCACTGAGCCTATGAGGGACAGTCTCATTCAAACAACTACAGGCAATGGGGTTGTTTTCCTCAGAGACTGAAGTCAAGGTCTTGTTAATGAAGTCCTCTGTCTACCTACCACTGAGCTATATGTAGGAGGTTATTTCGTTCCAGAGAGAGAGAGAGAGAGAGAGAGAGAGAGAGAGAGAGAGAGAGAGAGAGAGAGAGAGAGAGAGAGAGAGAGAGAGAGAGAGAGAGGTGTGTTTGTGTACAGGCATGGACTCCATCCGGTGTCTTCCTCAATAGATGTCTCCTTTATTGAGTGATGTAGAATCTCTTGTTGAACCAGAGTTTGCCAATTCTCGCTGGTTTAGCTGACTTGCTCTGAGGATCCTGCTCTGCTTCCACAGTGCTGGAATGACAGGTGGATTACCACATCCGCCCAGCATTCATATGGATCTTTGGGGATCCAAACGACATTTTTCACACTCTGCATAGCAAATGCTTTGCCATACTGAGGCACTTCCCCGGATGGCTTCTTACCCAGTGCAAGCAGACACCATGATTCTCCAGGTACTAACAGTGTGTGTGTTAGTGGGAACTGGTTTTTTTTTTTTTTTTTTTTTTTTTGATGGAGAAACTGAGTCCCAGTCAGGGTACTGACTGGCTTTGTACTCCTAGAGCAAGCAGAGGTAGGGCTGACCCTGGACTTCCACACCAGGGTTCCCCATTCTCAAGCCCACAGGGCCTTGACTTCAGCCCAGAGATTGGCTGCAAAGGGCCTGGGACCAGCTGTAAGACACGGAAAGTAGGCTGGGACCCAGTCTTGATCATTTTCCTGAGTGTCCGTGTGTGTGTGTGTGTGTGTGTGTGTGTGTGTGTGTGTAGCTTTGTGATCAGGGCAGAGCCTGGCTGAGAGTGCTGGGCAACTTTGGGAAGGCTGTCTGTCCTCCTTCTCTGGTACATGGGGTTGGCCTCAGAGGTAGACATCTGAGGATCAGGATACTCTATGCTGCCCCCTAGGGACACCGAAGTAGGCAGCGTCAACATAGTGCATAGACAGAGGAGTGAAGAGACTCCTCTGAGGTCATGGTAGGTGGGTGTGGAAAGGGAGCCAAGCTTTGCCAGCTGCCAATCACCAAGGGAATGAGTGAGTGATAGTCTGCGACACAAGGCACAGATCTCCCAGCATCCCCAAGTGACACTTGGCCTGAGGGGAAGCAGAACTGAGAGCCTTCCTAACAGAGAGTCAAGGAGTAGAGGTCGCACCAGGAGACCCCAGATTGAGGATGAGGTGAGAGAACAGATGCTTGGAGTAGGAGTAGGAAGGAGGTGGGTGGAGCCCTAGTGGCACCTCTGGGCAGGGGCATGAGTGTGGTGGCGACTCTGTTCTCCTTCCACACCCACAGGAATAAGTGGGCTGGTTGATCCTGGGGGACAGAACCCCAGTAGTGCTGAAGGGTTGGCCCCCAAGGTGTTTTTAGAACTGCCCTCACCCTGCCTTGTGTTCTCTTACAGATCTTTCCAGAACAGCAGTTGCAATCACTATGTCTCAATCCTGGGTACCCGCCGTGGGCCTCACTCTGGTGCCCAGCCTGGGGGGCTTCATGGGAGCCTACTTTGTGCGTGGTGAGGGCCTCCGCTGGTATGCTAGCTTGCAGAAACCCTCCTGGCATCCGCCTCGCTGGACACTCGCTCCCATCTGGGGCACACTGTATTCGGCCATGGGGTAGGTAGTAGTTGTAGGTGCCCCATGTAGTGCCCCGCTCCCCCTAGAATCAGTCTGGGCATTAGGGCCTTTGCAGAGGGAGGCCCACGGACTGAGTGGCATCGTTTCCCATTGAGAAAGAGAGGGTGGTGGGGCTGCCAACCTATGCATTGCGAGAGTGAACTTTTTCCTGCTTGCCTCTGGGAACCCTGCCTGGGTTCAAACTTCCCAGGCTGTCCCATGTATAAAGGTTAGTGTGGACAACAGCAACATGGGCCAAGGCAAACACGAGGCCGCCACAATCTCCTTGTCATACTGTACAGCACCAGGCCCTAGTGTGGTCCATTCCCAGAAGCCCTCCGCAGCTGTCGCCTCGTGACCCCAACAACCTGCAATGACCAAGCTGTCACTTGCTTGTCCCCTCACCCCCAGCCTTCATTCTGTAACCATACTGACTCGGGTTCTCAAGTCCAATCTCTGTAGTGATCTTCTAAGAAACAAAGGCCCAGCGAGAGCAAGCAGCTCCTTTGAGATTACACAGAAGTCAGTAGCAGAGCATACTCCAGCCGTCGCCGTGTGGTCTCAGAGGAGGGTAATACTCTTGGCCTTGCCCTGAGACATCCTGATTGGTTGTCTGTTTCAGGTATGGCTCCTACATAATCTGGAAAGAGCTGGGAGGTTTCACAGAGGAGGCTATGGTTCCCTTGGGTCTCTACACTGGTCAGCTGGCTCTGAACTGGGCGTGGCCCCCCATCTTCTTTGGTGCCCGGCAGATGGGCTGGGTAAGTATGGCTGTAACTTGACTCTTGGGGTCACTGGAAATGGCCCTGGGAGAGCAGGTGACATCACATCCCAGATGGGGTCAGTATCTACAGGTGGTGGGGGAGGCCTGTGGCCTGCAACCCCTTTAGGAGTTCTGTGAGTCTGGTGCAGTGGGGCCCCTGTAGTCTTAGCTCTCAGGAGGCTGAAGTAGGAGAATCAGTTGAGCCCAGGAGAGGGCTAGGCTAGACTAGGTGACAGTGACCTGTGTACTAATGCCATCTCAGCCCATCTTCCCTCCATGAAGAAAGTCTGGAAGGCCAGGTCGAAGTGGGTGGGGCTGCCATCTTGGATATAGAAGCAGTGGTGTCAAACACTGGCATTACACCTGGTGCTCTGTGTTCTGACACATGAGGACCAAACCTCTCCTTAAACCTGTTCTCATTCAGACCTAGTGATGCTTGCCTGGTCTGCAGTGCCAGGAGAGGTAGGAGAATTGCTGTTAAGTCTGACAGCCTGGTCTCTAAGGCCGGTTCATAGTCAGCTAAGACCGCACAGTGAGACCTGGTTTTTTGTTTGTTCTCAGCTTTTGCTGAGCCACTGTGTGCACCATAGCAGTAGCAGTCTGGCCCCTACACTGGCCTCCTGGCTCAGCACTTTACTATGTTGTATCTTCAGGTCAGAGGCCTTTCAGCTGCTGCTTCCCTCCTGGATATGCTGTGTCCCCTTGGAGCTGTCACACATACTCCACACATGGCACACTCAGGCAGGGATTTGCGGACAAGGAAACTGAAGCTCAGATCAGAAGCAGGCATCATACCTAAAGTTCAATAGGGCTTCTAGACTTGGCAAGGGCTTAGCTTTCTCATCTTCTCTCTTTGCAGGCTTTGGTGGACCTCATGCTTGTCAGTGGGGTGGCAACCGCCACTACCCTGGCTTGGCACCGAGTGAGCCCACCGGCTGCCCGCTTGCTGTATCCTTACCTGGCCTGGCTGGCCTTTGCCACCATGCTCAACTACTATGTATGGCGTGATAACTCTGGTCGGCGAGGGGGCTCCCGGCTCACAGAGTGAGGACACCTAGCCATCAGGAATGCAGCCCTGCCAGCCAGGCATCATGGGTTGAGGTCATCCTGCTTTCATGACCATTGGGCCTGCTGGTCTACCTGGTCTTAGTCCAGGAAGCCACCAGGTAGGTCAAGGTGGTCAGTGCCAAGTCCCATGCAGGGACAGTTGTACCTGCTTTTCTGCACTGCTGCAGGCGTGCCCTAGGAGCATGGGGCCTTTAAAGCTAAATAAAGTCTTTAACTTCATGCATGTGTAATATGCTCTTGTACTTAGTGGGTTATCTGGCCTGGAGGACAGGGAGACTGTGGCTATGCTGGGCCTGTCTGGGCTGTACTACCCAGGTTCTCCACCTAGGGTGACCCAACTGGGAGGAAGAGGGTGTTGAGTCCCAGCACCCTTTCACCTGGGCACTGCCTCAAGGGTATAAATGGTCCCTATAGGGCACAAATGACCCATCAGGTATTATAGGCACCCAAGACTTGGGAAGGGCTCCTTGGCAGTGCTCTTCCAGCCAGGCACGCAGGTCAGGGTTCCAGCAATTCCCCAGTGTTCTGCTGAAACGGGGTCATTTGCCACCCACAGATGTGCTTCCCTTGCTCACCACTGGAGGCGCCCTCTCTTCTAAGCTGTCACCTGTAGCCTTCAGTGAGAAGGGCACTTCGCCTAGTGGTTTAGACTGGTCGGTCTCTGGTTTGTGCTAATTCCCACAGCACAGGTCTCAAACTTTTACACTGATGTACCCAACCAAGCGGCTAGAGGAGTTGGGTGGCCAACTGTCAGCATGGGAGCCATGTTGATTTAGGATTAGAAGGAGCAGTCAAACACTTCAGTTTGTGGTCAGCCTCTGACATCTCCTTGGTGGCCAAGCAAGGGTCTGCAGAGCTCAGTCTCTTATTCCCTTCTCAGAAGCATTGTTTGGCTACCTAGGCTCTCCAGCCAACTGCCCATGCCCACCTGGGGCTTTGATGACCCCTTCAAGTGATCAGGGTGTGGATGAATACCAGGGCCTGTCAGTGAAATAACACTGTCTACAACTGGGCTCGCTGGAGCATGTGAAGTACCTGGCTTCTTTAGAAAACTTTTAAAATATATTTGGTATACACATGGAGGTCAGAGGACAACCTGTGGGAGCTGGTTTTCTCCCTGTAATTCTCAGGGAGGTCCTCAGGCTTAGCAGCAGGCATTTTTACTTGATGAACCATCTTGCTGGTCCTGCCAGCTTCCAGACTCTCTTAACCACCTCATGAGTTGTGGCCTCTTCCCGACTCCAGAACAAGCAGACAACACAGAGAATACTATTTCTCAAGGCCACCATGTGGGGCCAAGCCTCAGATCCTGTGACCCCCAAAACCCTCTTGGGTTGGTAGTATAGACAGGATGGGTCAGAGTTCTTCAGCTTGGAATGGGGCTCTCACTAGGAAGCCAAACTGGCTTAGAGAGCTCGGGGATCTGGCTTTTTCCTCTCTTTTTTTTGGTTCTTTTTTTCGGAGCTGGGGACCGAACCCAGGGCCTTGCGCTTCCTAGGTAAGCGCTCTACCACTGAGCTAAATCCCCAGCTCCTTCCTCTCATTTCTCAAAGCACACATGGTAACATGTTGGGTCTGCCTGTAACTGTGGGGGAACACAGCTTCCATGCCAACCCAGGCCTGTACCTCTAGGGCCCCAGAGAGAAAAGGCTGGGTAAAAAGAAGGCGTATTTTATTGCAGTATAAAAGGCGGAGACCAGCAGCTTTCCAGGAGCAGGACCAGCAAGTTTCTACCCTGCCCCTGACGGTGGTTGGACCCAACATGGATGGGCCAGCTCTCTAATAGATGGCCTACACGCCCAGAGATGAGCAGGAGGAACCATGTCCAGTTATGCTGAGAGGTCACTTTTACCTTCACAAGTACAACAGCCCCCACAGTGCCCCACTGGAGCAGTAGGAGAGTCTGGAAGCAGCTCCCGCCCACTATAACCACACCCACTCCCTAGGGGGCCGGATCCAGGCACCCAGCAGTTCCAGAAACAATAGTGGTTGACTTCGAAATTCTAGAAACAAAATTAGGAGCAGGATGTTACATTGTCTTTCTGTAGGTTAAAAGAAAAACACCCCGAAGCCTCAACATTTTGACTCTGAAACTTGGTAAGAGGCAGCCTGATTCCCACATCAAGGTCTCCTCAGAGCTATCTTAGCAGCTCTGACATTTTCAGTCACCCCTGCCTGGACTCTGCCATGAAACATCACAAGCCTAGAGCACCCTAGCACCCTGTCTATCACAGGAGCACAGTGGGACTCGGTGAGGCATCAGCACACAGAGAGCACAGGGCTCTGGACAGCCCAGCTTCCCAGAAGGCAAACACCAAGGGCAGGCATGGCTGGGAAGTCTGCTGGTGAAGGCTCTGGTGGAGGAGCCAAGGCATAAGGCTGGGTTGGCAAATGTTTGTTTCCCCTGGGCTGTTCTGGGGTCTCGGGTGTAACACAGGGTTCCTGTACCCTGCTTACAGCAGCCACGGCACAGGAGGGCAGAGGTTCTGAGAGAGCACTCCCTGGCCCTGGTGGATATGGGGTTCCCAAAGGCTTCCCGTGGAACCCTGTTTCTGCAGAACACCTCTTTGTCTGCGAACTCTCTGGATGCCAGAAGAGCTGAGCTGCAGATTCCTCAGAGAAGAGAGGGTTAAGGGGTATGGAGAGTGCCGGGGCAGAGCCCAGCCCTTGGGACACCACTCCCTGTCCAGCTCTGCCACACATGGACCTGACATCCCACATACGAAGCAGGAACACGGCTCAGGAAGTGGGGAAGGGAGGGAAGGAGATGGCTGGGGCTGCAGAGGCAGTTCCATGAGCAGAGGCTGGAACCAGCTACGAGCACGGGCAGAACTCTGGGCACCTAGATGATGCGGGTGACATGGCAGTCGTCGGTCTCGTCCAGAAACAAGGTGCTGAAGACATCGTTGAAGAACGAGGGGTGGTACTTGCAGGCTCGCTCGCAGTCAGGGTTGAAGTTCACCTCCAGGATCTGGGGCTGCATCACCCGCTTTCCTGGTGGCGAAACAGAGGTGGGGAGGCTGTATGGTAGCAAGGCCCGGGTACACATCTGTCTTGGGAGGACAGGCTGGGGCTGTGATGGGTACAGACTCAGGCCCCAATTCCCAGTGTGGGTGCACAGGGTGTGATCTAGAACTTTCCTCGCTTGAGACCTGTTCCTCAAAGAAAGGCTGAAGCTCTACCCCTAACCCTAGGGTTACAAGGACACATTGCTCCAGGTTTCGACGGCCAGTTTGGTCAGAGGGAGTGGCATGCAGGGCTGGCAGGGTGGCTCCAGCTCTCCGGTCCCGTGAGCTCTCATGGCCCCAGTCGGTGCCTTTCCCCCTGAAGTGATGCAGGTGTTTCCCTAATAGACCAGGCCAGGATTCCCAACCTGGACCACCTGGCTAATTATCCAGTGGAATGACAGCCACGGGCTAGAGAGATGGTTCAGTAGTTAAGAGCACTTGCTGTCTTTGCAGAGGACCTGGATTGAGTTCCTAGAATCCACAAGGTGGCTCACAACCATTCTCCAGTTCTAGGAGGTCCTGTGTCCTGCATGAACACGCACACAGAACTCTCAAATGCTAAAACAACCAAACCAAACCAAACCAAAAGCCCTACCACAGCTAGGACTGTTCCAGGTGCTGCTGGCCTGGGCATGGGTGGAACGGTGGAAGGTTCTGGTGTGGAGTCCCCTTACCATCTGGATGGCTGTCCCACTTGAGCATGAGGTCAATAGCATATATGGCCCGAGATGAGGGGTAGTCGCAGAGACCCATGGGCGGTGGCTTGGCACATGCCACTTCAAACAGCTCCGTGAAGGCCTTGAAGATCTCAGCCTAGGGACAAGCAATGCTCTGTTACACGGTGTTCTCGACCCTGACTTTGGGACTAACGAGGCCCACTATCCTTGTCTGAACCCTGCCCTGAAGATGGACATTCCTACAACCTTTGTCTCTAGGGGTGGCCGATGGCCATGTCAGCCTGTCCCCACACTCCCGGAGTCCATTTCTGCTTTGTATTAGGGATGTCACTGAGCAGGACTCCAACAAATCTGCCAATTTTCTGTCCTAAGACCAGCCCCCCTACCCCCAGCCCCATGAGCTTGGATTCCTGGAGCTGTTGGAGCCTTTTGCTCTTAGGCAACCTCAAGGCTAAGACGAATTCCTTCCCTTCTGTTGGTATCAGGAACCAGCTTTATGGTTGCTTACAGATCACCTCTGAAGAACCCATAGGTGACAGGGACCCGTGCATCTGTTGCCATGGCAATGGCTATACATTCCCAGCATCCATTTGGTTTACCTCCCACCTTTACCTGTGAGTGGTTACATCACAGCCTAAATAAAAGGAGACCCTTCCTGACCTTCTCCCCTCCTTCTTCCCCTTCTCTCTCTTTTCCCGCTTGGTCTCTGTTACCCTCTTTTGTCCCCTTCCCCCACAATAAACCTCTCTCATGTAGAACTGCATTGGCCTGGTGTGGTCTGGTCTGTCCGGATGCAAGCTGTGATTCTATCACAACACCTTCCTCTTAGGAGTATTGTAAAGAGCCCACAGAACTGACACACACAGGCCCAGAGTGCCTGGGAAGATGGTCTTAGTCCAGCCATCTCTACCTGTCTCAGTAGGAAGACGACTCCTCTGCCTGTAAAGGAAGGGTGTGGCTTCCAAAGCCCCAACCTGGCAGAGCCCAAGACTCACCTGGACACCACTCCAAGGAAACTCTGGGTTCTGCTTCTCAAACTGGGGGATGAACTCATTATAGTGTACCTGCAGTAGATGAGAGTCAGTTACCGAGACAACGGCTGCCTTTTAGGGTTAAGTTCTGACATTCATCCCATAGCACAGGACTGGGTCCAGCTCTGGTCCTCAGGGTACTCAGGGGGACAGGAGACCATGTTAGGCTCTAGGCAGGCAGACTTGCTACTCTGAGCCTCAGTTTTCCCTTCTACAAAAAGAGGAGTGGTCCACTGACTTTGTTGGGCTGCAGCAAGGCTCAAGCTGGGAACTAAAGATCCAGGATTCAGGAGGCTATGGGGCATGGCCATCATGACCAGCTCAGCACAGCCCACTGGCAGCAGAGCTCAGACCCACTCTGCAGGACCCCGGACAAGGACCCCAGGACAAGATCCCTGGACCGAGATTTTACCAAAACATCTGAATAAGCAAGTTGAGATTTTCCCAGAGAATGATAAGCCAGCATGGGCCTGTAGAGGTCCCATGGGACACAAGTGCGTGTCCCATTGTCCCATGGGACAGGAGTGCATGCCCCATGGGACACCAGTTACTGCACAAAGGGGCTTCTCGGGTAACACAATCACCCAGCAGAGGAAAAAGAGCTCAGTGTCCTTGGGCTGGCTTCCAACAATGCCAGGGGCCTTGATGGGTAATCTGGGTCCTGGCTTTCAATCCAATCAAAGGTAAGAGGGACAAGAAGCAACAGGGTCACTTTGCCCCATGGGGAATCTTAGTCAGCACAGCCACTCTGCTGTGGCAGTTCTTTTCTTACAAACCTACTTAGAGGGGTTGGGGATTTAGCTCAGTGATAGAGCACTTGCCTAGCAAGCGCAAGGCCCTGGGTTTGGTCCTTAGCTCCAGAAAAACAAACCAACAAACAGACAAACAAAAAACCCAAACAAACAAACAAACCCTCCCCCAAAACAACAACAAAAACAAAAAACCAAACCTACTTAGAAGACACTTGGGCACGGCACAGAGAGGCACCAGCCTCTGCACTCAGTATGCATGTGTGAGGCTGAGGCAGGAGAGCTGAGAGTTCAAAGCCAGCCTGGGTCAAATGAGCCCATATCTCAAAAATGCAAAAACAAACAAACCAAACCAAACAAAAAAGCAACAACAACAACAACAAATGTGAAAATAAATTAAAAAAGAACTAGGGTGTGCCCGCAGAGGGAAAAGCACACATTTTGGGAAGGGAGGAGAGTAGGAGAGGACAGCATGGGGCTTTCCTGGTCTCCTGTCAGACAGGGTCGGTGTTAGGCACCAATACTCCTTAGTTGGGACAGCGGACTTTCCAACCCATACCCAGAGCTGGGACCTGGTGCTTGCACGCTGCTGTCCCAGAGGCACTGCTGGCCTTATGTCTGCCGTGCTGCCTTTAGCCCTGGCATGCAGATAGCATTGCTACCTCACTGTACCTGCGGTGTGGCAGTGCCCCCTACAGAGACCAGGGAACCCAGCTTCTCCATCGTCAACACTGGGTGCTCTTCAGCACCGTGGGAAGGACTTCCTGACTGTGATAGCCAGATCCTAGACTCGCTCTTGGGCCCCACCAGGTCCTACCTGCTTTAGCACCACATCCGGGTCATAGTTCATGACGGTGAAATGCTTCTCATAGTCATCTAGGTCATTGAGGGCGAAGGGCCTGAGAGACAAGAGGACAGACAAAGCATGGGTTCCCAAGCGCTATGGAGAGCAGGCACACGTTGCTGGGGCTTGGGTACACTGCTCCCCTTGTCTGTGGACTGGGACAGCCCCTCAGCCTGGGTTGGGGTCAAGACAAGCGATGTGCTGTGGAGATGCTCTGTAAACCACAGTACGTCATTATGATTCTGTGTTGATATCCAGGAGTGTCACATTTGCTACTGCAATGATGTCATGGGTGATGCCCAGAGCAGGCACTCTGGCCCCCACAGTGAAGGAGAGGTTCCTCTGTCCTGCCCTTCCCTGCCCAGCCCTCGGCTTCCACTGACCCACCTACCGATTGGAGAAGCGTAGCCAGAACACATCATACACAAACAACCTCAGCGGCCTCACTGAGCGCAGCAGCACAATGTAGCGGATGTCAAACTTGACGTTCCCCACGTCTTCTCGGAAGAACAAGACGGGACTTTCAATGTATTTTGACACAACCTGGAGGACAGATGGGGACTCGCCAGTAGCTCCCAGCTCACCCGGGGCAGGACAGAGCACCTGGGAGCTCCTACACACCCATGATGGCTTCACCTGGGTCCACAAAAGGACTCCAAGTGCAATGCCATCTCTGCCAGCTATGGCTGCTCCCACTTTCAAACTCTAGCGACGGCAGGACAGAGGCCGTATGGTCACCCTGATTTTGTACTTTAAAAAGCTTATTTATATGTAAGAGTGCTTGTCTGCGTTTATGAATGCATACCACATGCACTCAGAGGCCACAAGACAGCGTTAGATACCCTCAATTGGTGTTACAGATGGCTGTGAGCTGCTATGAGGATGCTGAGAACAGAACCTGGATCCTCTGCAGGAATACCAAGGGTTCTTAACACTGATCCATTGCTCCAATCCCTACCCTTTTTACTTAAAGAAAAAAAATCAGCATTAGTGTAGCACACGTGTGTAAGCCAGAGCCAACCTCGAGTGCCATTCCTTAGGTGTCATCCATATATTTATTTTAGAGCCAGGGTCTCCCACTGGCCTGAAGTGTGACAAGCAGGCTAGACTGGCCATGCTTGGCTCTCCCTACCCCCTGCCCCTTACCCCCTTTACATGGGTTCAGGGACTGAACTCCAGTTCTCATGCACGCAAAGCAAGCACTTCCTTTACCCACTGAGATAATGACCGAGCCCTAGTTTTCAGGTTTTAAAAAGAGGGATTCTCAGTAATAATCCCACCCACTCCCACCTGCTGTCTCAAGTCCCCACAATGACTGGCAGCCCTCAAAGTTCATTTCCTCCCAGCTTGTGCCATGAACCGCTGTAGCCATGGCTGAGGACCGTGTGTCCTGACACAGCTCCTCTAAACAGCCACAGGAAGTCGCATCTCTATAGGATCATTTCCACAGACCTGGGGGCTCCGTGGGTGGTGAGCCATGTGCTACGGTGGCACGTTTATCCCTGCAGGTTGAGTGACCCCCAACTCCCAGCTGACTCTCTTCGCTGTGCCTGTATCTGGAGCGCCTGGGTTGGGGGAGCTGCGTGCCTACCTTGGGGGTGCTCTCTCGGTGTCGGATGATGCTGTGGAGATTGTTGGTGACGTGAGTGTCCAGGCTGCGGGCCAGGTTCCAAGGCTTGCAGATCCAGTGGTTGTCTTCACCCCTAAGGGAAGACAGTTGCGCTATACCTGCCTTTCAAAGTGTCCTGTGGACCTAGAGGTAAACTGGGTAGCCAGTGTCACTTAGGAAGCCCAGTGTCATACTGGGTTAGGAATGTAATGGAAACTAAGGAATGCTACAGGGTGGAAGCTGCCCCCTCCCCCGAAGCGACAAGAGAAGCTAGTAGGTGGTCAGCTAAGGGATTAGGATGGGAACGGAGCTGCAGCTTTACAATGGAATAGCAGTATCTGCTCGCCCTGCCTGGCATCTAGGGGACTTACCGCCTCTCTCGGTGCTGGAAATAGCTGACGAACTGGGGCAGCTCGGTGCGCAGGTTGAAGGTTCGGGGTAGCCAGGGGGGACCCTCAGGACCTCCAGCCCGGCGAGCGATGGAGGCCAGACAGTCCTTAACAGTCAGCAGGTTCTCACAGGGGAACTGGTTGAGTAGTACCTGTGGGCTCTCTTGGCTGAGTTTCCTAAGGGTGAACACAGGTATGGCCAACAGAGAGGTCAGCTTAGTATCCTGGGGAGCACGGCAGCCATGATAGGCACAGGTATGGGGCACGGGGCTGCAAGGTACGTACGTGTAGTCCTTGAAGTGCGAGAAATGGAAGTAGACGTCGGCGTCGGCCTCGCTGTCAGTGAAGGTGAAGCGAGGGTGCGTGAGGTGGCTGAGCACCTGTTGCACATCGCAGTGGACTCTGTGGAGAGAGCTGAGTGAGCAGTGGCCCCTGGTGTTGGCCGTCTGCGTCTAAACCCATCTCCTCTGCCCAGCTGTGGGAAGACACTCATCCCCAGGTTCCCCACAGAAGGTGGGACCACAGAGCTTGCCTCTCATCTGCCATCAGGTTGACAGGATGGCTTAGATGTTCAGTAGATGAAAACAGATGTCTAGGGGTCAGGCAAGCATAGGGAGAGCTTAGCATCTGGGACTCCGCTTGGCATGGGCTATACACACTCCACTCTGAACAACAATGAGGCAGATTTCTCCTCCCTGTAATGACACCAAACTTGAACAGTTTCTATTCAAAACCACATCCTGGGGGAGTGTCGATCTGGCTGGAATTGGCTTAGGGTGGAAGGGCAATAAGCCACGACTGTCCTCAAGTGAACCTTTAGGGGAGAATCTTTTCTTTATTTATCAGCTCATGCCCATGCATAATTGGCAACAGATCTGATCAAGGTCAGATGCATTATAGGGATAGATATGCACAGTGAGTAAAGGGCTTAAAACTCTAAGCCTCTTAGTCAAAGTGGAGAAGCCGGGTGTAGCAGTGCTCACCTTTAATCCCAGCATGAGGGAGGCAGAGGCGGAGGCGGAGGCAGAGGCAGGGGCAGGTCTATCTCCTACATAAGGCCAGCCTGGTCTATAGAGCAAGTTTCAGAACAGCCAGGACTACACAGAGACACCCTGTCTCAAACAACAACAATATCACCAACAAGAACCCCCCAAGTTATACCCCTAGGGACTAATTTTCTCTTGAACCCCATACAAGGAAACCCCAGACAGTAAGTAGGACATGAGTCTGTGGGGCTCTATCAGTCTTCACAGCGTGTTCCTTTCTGATCTCTACTACTTCTGTTTTCAATAAAAGTTTCCTTGCTGCTCTATAATCTGTGAGTTTTCTTATATTCCTTTGTGTATGTGTGCATGTGTAGTGTGTGCACCCACATGTGCAAGTGTGTGCACAGAGGTCAGAGGTAGGTAGCTGGTTCTCTCCCTCCATCATGTGGGCCCTAGGGATTGAATTTAGGTTGCCAGGCGTGGCGGCAGGTACCTTTACTGGCCAAGTCATCTCGCTGGCCCTTTTATTTCACTCTCCAGTAAGAGGCTAGAATCCTGGAAACACCTCCAGTGCTGCCATCAGGCCAACAGCAGCAACCTCCCAGTCCTGCTTGCTCTCAGTCTGTGAGTCCCTCAGAGTGCTCTCCTGAATCTGCAGGGCTCCTGTGACCCGGGGCAGGTCTTAGGTCATACTTCGAAGCCAGGGCCGAAGTGAGGACAGGACCTAGAGGTGGCTGTATTTCTGAGGTTACTAAGTGTGAAGTAAAGAGGACACGCGGCATGAGGTAGGAGGCAGCTTGGGAGGACGCTGCTGTAGGGGCTCAAACTGAGGCCTAGCCTGCTGGGGTGGGACTAGCACTGGCTGTTAACCTGTCTGAGTCTAGAGTATGAACCATGGCTGCAACCAGGACTTACTGGGCCCCATCTAGTCCACTCCAGAGGGAATAGAGCTGTGTGGGGGAGTGGGGTTTGCAGCCAGATCTTGTCTCAGGACATATCCTTTGCTTGGCTAGGGCTCTGGCTGTAGGAAAGAGGACCAAGTAGAGAGAGGCTGACCCAGGACCTGGTAGTCTGGATGGAGTGGAGCACATGACTCAATTCTAGCTGTGCCAAGTTTGCGTAATGGGTATCTGGGGGTCTGTAGGGAGGGTTTCTAGAAAGGCAGAGAAGCCCTGCTCAGTACTAGGTAGGCGTGGCTCTGTGCTCAGGCCCCACGGCATGGAGGTATAGCTGCACCTTTTCCCATCACTGCCTACACCCTCAGACTCCTTGGATTGGCTTCCCTGGCAATATAGGTGTCTTTCTCTTTTATCAAGATAGGGTCTCACCCTGTAGTCCAGGACGGCTGAGAACTTGTCAGAGTCTTCCTGCCTCCATCTCTCTCTCATGTAGAGATTATAGGGACGTCACCGAGCCTGGCTATTTCTAATTTTTCAGGACAAGTTTAATAGCCACTTCCTCCAGGTAGTCTTGCCTGCTTTTTCACACTCCTCTGTGATTCTAAGTACTCTGGTACCATTGCCACCATGTCTAGATTCCAAGCCTCCAGGACACAGCAACTGACCCGGGGCCCGGATAGGTCTTGTTCTGGGACCTGGGAATGGCAGCCGTAGAAGACAAGTCTCAGTGACAGCAGAGAACAGGGCTATGTACCTGAAGATGTGGCCCTGGGGACGTGCCACCGGGCTAATGGTGAGTGGCAGTTTCTCCTTGTTTTCCTCCAAAATGGCCTAGAATCGGACAGAGGCAGAAACAGACCTCACTGAAGGAAGCAAACGACCATGAACTTCTCCCGCCCTGTGTGACAGGCCCCATCCTTCAAATCCTTGTCTCTCTCAGTGGCAGCCCAGGGCCACCTGACCTCAGGGTGCTGGGCTCTGGCCCCTCGGATCCCCAAGAATCCAGGCTGGGCAAAGAACACATTGTTCTTATTCTTCACGCTGCCTTCTAGATTCAGGTGGCAAGAGGTGCCAAACCTGTGCTGGGAGGAGCTTGGAGGAGCTGGGAGGAGCTTGGAGGAACTAGGAGGAGCTTGGAGGAGCTGGGAGGAGCTGGGAGGAGCTTGGAGGAGCTGGGAGGAGTCACTCAGGTCTGAGATGAGTACCCGAGGGCTGTTCCTGGCCTAAGCTGGCTAACAGTTTAAAACATGTCCACAGACTCTGACACTCCCTTGAAAGACAGAATGTAGTTCATCCCAGGACCCAAGGAGCTACTTCTAAATGAGCAGCAGAGAGGAAGCGAGAGATCTGAGCCCAGATCACAGGCTCAACTACTCCCTCTGGCTTGCTGCTGGATCACTCGCTCGAATAACAGGCAGCTGCCATGCCTCAGACACTCAGAAGCCCACAGAGAGGCGCCTGTGTGGAGACACTGAGACCTCTCCAATAGCCAGCTTGACTCACAGAGCCTGAGTGCTGCAAATGCCTCAGCTTCGATTGAAGCGCCCAGAAAACCACTTGCTGAGCACTGTCTCCATTCCTGTCCCCCAGAAACTGTGGGAGGCAAGAAATATTCACTGTCCTAAGCTGCTGGAGCAATTTGTCACCAACACAGGTCGCCCCCAGGCCAGATCATAGCCTGGACCCATGGTCCTGGGCCAACAGGTCTCAGGTGAGGGTTATCTGGTCTCCTGCCTCGTTTTCCTTCCTGCAGTGACTTCCCGTGGAGACATAGGTGGAGGTCAGTAAAACCTTCCCTAGTCATTCCTCAAACCTTTCCTTAAGCACCCAATTCCTCGTTCACCAAACATGACTAGGTATGGGCACTCAGGAGGTTGGGAGGCAAACCCTAAACTCCCGGTACAAGGTGCAGCACCTTCAGTCTTTCTGGATCCGACAAGGTCCACAAAACCATGACTGCGGTCTGCCCTGCCCAATCAGCAACTTACAGAGCTTCCCCTACCACCCAAGTTAAGTCGCTTAATCTGTCCACAACCTTCTACAACTCAGTGGTCATCAGAGGCCTGAATGCCAGGGCAGACTCAAACATAGCAGGGTGAGGTTTCAGCCTCTGCCGGGTCGCTGTTGACCCTGGGTTTTGGACTCTACTTCTTTACACCCCAGTTTGTTTACCATCAACACATCTGTGAGGTGCCAGGCACAGGCTCCTGTGTGTACAGAGTTGAGGACAAGGGAAGAGGCCCTTTCCTGCAGGGGCCTGTTTTCATCCCCTCCCCTAAAGGCTTATTTTTATATGTGTTGAGTGTTTACCTGCATGTGCATTTGTACACATGTGTGCAATGCCCGTGGAGGCCAGAGAGGGTGTTGGATACCACAAACTGAGTTATTGATGGCTGTGAACCACCTGACCTGGGTGCCAGGAACCGAACACAGATCTTGTGTGGCTGCAGCCACTGCTTGTACCACTAAGTAATCTCTATAGATGTTAGGGCTTTGCTCCTGATTGGTATCGGGCCTCTGTGTGAATATGTCATAGCCAGGCACTTCTGAATGAACCTGCCGGGTCCTGACCTATAGGCTTCCCAGTGACAGCAAGGACTCCCTGAAGGCCTGCTGTGGTATACAATGTACAATACAGTCAGCCCTCTGAGCCTCAGGAGGCTACTACTTCAGAGTCAACCGACAGTAGGTCAAAAGTATTTTGAGAGAAAAAGTCCTCTGTAGAGAATGTGTGCTTGTCATTGTCCCCAAACCACATGACTGTCTATAGCACACCTCTACTCTACTGAGAACTATCTAGGGAAGACAAGGGATATTGAGGCAGTGCTGATAGTTTTACGTGAGAAAACCTGAGTACCCACAGATTTTAGTATCCATTCGGTCTTGCAACCCATCCCCATGGACACCACAGAACAATTAGTGTCTTCTTGTCCCCTTTGAGGAAGCACCATGAGAAGAGGAGAGGCAAAGTAGTGCATGGAGTCAGATCTGGCTGCACAGACCTCCCTCCCCTTCCCAAACCCAGGCCACCTGGGATCTATACCAGGACAGACAGCCTCACTGTGTGGCTACAGGAGTTGGTGCACAGTAAGTCTCTTCCAACCCAGAGTAGCTCGTCTGGAGCCTGGAAATTAGCCGACACTTAACACTTAGTAAACGGATAGAGAACACTCCAAAAACCATCAAACACTAGACCCAAGGCTGCAGGCACAGGGCCACACCTGGTAGTACTTGGCGGGAGGCTCAGGCGTAGAGGAGCTGAGGTCCAGCATGTCGGCGGGGGCCCAGGGCAGCAGCATGCATTTCCGGATCAGAGGGTCTGCCTCTCCGTAGGCATAGTCCCGGGTCACCTCCTCTGCGCCAAGACACGCATGCCCATCAGTGGGGGTGACGGAAGGCCCTCCCGCGGCCCATCCTCTGGGGTATGCAAGGCACCCGACTTACCGCCTGTGTCTAGGTCCCTTAGGGGCCACAGCAGCGTGTATGCCACCTGCTGGGGCATGTAGAAGAAGGGAGCAGTGGCGAAGCTGGGCATGTCTGCATGCTGGATCCTTGAGCCAAACTCGTCCATGATGTACCACACTGGCACCTTCTCTTCGGCTGTCTGTGGGAGGAATACAGCAATTCTGGGCCACGTGTCCACCCACCTGCTGGGTCTCCCACCTGTGCACCCAACAACCGCTGTTCACGTCTGAGCTTGGAGCTTCCCCCAATCCTACTAACTGGCCCAGGCCTGTGGAAATAAGGTGTGTGGAACTTCCCCCTGCACGCTGAGGTAGGGAGGCTCAAGGAGCTAGACCATAAGAACTGAGCCTGGGTTTCCCCAGGCTGGGAGTAGGCAGGGGCTCAAGCCTGAGGGGAAGGAGCCTAGAAGCTTGCCTGGGTGGGTGAAGGCCTGAAGGAACGTCAAAGCAGTCTGCTCTCCTCTCTTAAGGGCAGTGAGAACCAGAGAGGGCAACATGTGTGGAAGGGGCAGCTGAGTCACTAGTACCCAGGATTAGAGGTCTGAGGCAGGGCTGTATCCCATGAGTACGAAGGCAGGGTAGGTACCTTGCTCCCCAGCTTTGGTTGGTTGATCCCAGGGACCAAGATATGGTCTTTTATGTAGCCGTGGCTGGCTTAAAATTAACTAGAGACTAGGTTGGCCTTGAACTCAGAGATCCAACAGCCTCTTCCTCCTTGAGATGAAAGGGGTGACTTCCATGACTGGGTGTAACCTGATTGTTCTGATTGGTTTTTTAAATTATTATTATTATTTATTATTATTTTGGTTTTTTGAGACAGGGTTTCTCAATAGCCATAGCTGTCCTGGGACTTACTTTTGTAGACCAGGCTGGCCCTGAACTCAAAGATCCGCCTGGTCTGTCTCTCAAATGCTGGGATTAAAGAGGTGTGCCACCACACCAGCTGGTTTTTTTTTTTCTTTTTCTTTTTCTTTTCCCCGGAGCTGGGGACCGAACCCAGGGCCTTGCGCTTCCTAGGCAAGCGCTCTACCACTGAGCTAAATCCCCAACCCCACACCAGCTGGTTTTATTGTTGGTAATGTCTGTCTGTCTGTCTGTCTGTCTGTCTCTCTCTCTCTCCTCCCCCTCCCCTCTCTTTTTGACCAAGACAGAATTTCTCTGTGTAGCCTTGGCTGTCTTGGAACTCACTTCATAGCTTTATAGACCAGGCTGGCCTTGAACTCAGAGATCCACTGGCCTCTGCCTCAAGTGCTAAGATTAAAAGTGTGCGCCACCATGCCCAGTTGGTAACATACTTCTGACAAAGGCATGGGGACCAAATAGGGCTTCTACCAGCACTGGGAGAAAGTGAGTCTACTCACCCCATGGGCCAGCTGATAGGTCTGGTTGAATTTCCACATCTCCTCCAGCACTAGGGCCACAACCTCTGGACTGGGCACTTCGCCATGGAACTCGATGCCCATGAGGTTGGCCATCCGGTGCAGGAGTCCAGGCACCTGCTGCAGCTGTTTGCGTGCATGCTCCACACGGCACGTCCAGGCATGGTCGATGAGGAAGATGCTGCAGGCGCAAGCCGCACATGAGCCACTAAGCCAGTGGCTCTCAACCTTCCTAAGTCTGTGACCCTCTCTAAGCCCTAGAGCAGGACAACGGGAGTCCCCACTGCCCAACCCCAGACGCACATGAGTGTCACATGGAACAAATGTGGTCGTATTGACTGTCACCACAACGGAAGTGTCAACGCCTGGCTGCAGGTACTGGGCGAAGGCTCCTGCTGCCACTCTCCCACTGCAGATTTAGCAGTGACAGGCATTCAACACAGCAAAGGCTCTATGGATTTAGCACCTATGACACCAACAGGCAAGTAACAGAACTGCAGCACAGCTTACACATACATGCATGTGCACCCCAGGACCTAAGAGCATCAAGAACTTCCTATGGGAGAGACGGAGCCTGTCCTTCTAACCCTGGCCCCAGCAAGCTTTTCTGAATTAGGGGATCCATACATATTAGTGTCCAATGGACAAGGCAGCCCCCTCTCTCCCGAGCACATAGCCCCTATGAAATAAAAGGAGCAGTCAAGTCCCAAGTCATCAGTGGAGGTCAAGTTTAGGGATTTATTACTATGCTCTTACTTTCCTTGTCTGTTTGCGTATCCTGAAACAAAGGCAGGTTTATTCCTGCACAACACAGTGCAACACAGAACCACGCCCCAGAGGTGTGCACTTGGGGGTGACCATGAAGTACAACAACACTCACACCCAGGCAGGTGTGAGGTAAAGAGGACTGAGAACTTCCAGGGCCTAGCCAATGTGAAATACTCAGACAAGTCCTTAGGGCAGAGGGGACTGAAAAAGACAGCTGTGCTCTGTGAGGGTCAGAGCTGTCAGCCTGACAGAATGGAGAGTCACCTGGGAGAGGGGCCTCTGGGTATGCTTGTGAGGGACTGTCTCCATTGATTATGTCAACTGATCTGGGAAGACACATCTTGATTGTGGAGGAACCATTCCCTGGTCAGGGGATCCCGGACTTCGTAAAATGCAGAAAACCATCTGAGAACCAACAATGCATTCATTGTTTGCTTTCTAGGTTGCAGATATAACAGGAGACTACTTCAAATTCCTGCTATTGGATCCCCTTGTACCCACTCCTATCTGTCACGAAAGACTGCTTCAAGTTCTTGCTGGCAGATCCTCTTATACCCAGGACACCCTTCATGATGGACTATATCTTACACAGTTAGCCAGAATAAACCTTCTCCCTTAGCCAACCGGTTGGTATATTTCATCACAGGAAAGATTACTAAGACAGGTTCCAATTAGTCTGTGAGTCCACCCCCAGCCACTCCCCAGAGTGTGTTGAGCTTAGTGAGGCTCAAGCCCCTGGGGCAGTGTCTGAGTCACTTGTAGGTAAATGTGGGTGCCAGGCAGGGGTGTTGCTGTGCCATCCGTTAGGGTGGCCCCTACAGCTCACTCGGTGTGGTGAAGGGGAAGATAAAAGCTTGGTATCAGGGATGTTATCGAAACTCAAGAATTCCATGGTTAAGGCTTCGACAAAGCCGCTGGCAGAGGGATCCACAGGCCTACCCAAGTCCCCGGGAGATGGGAAGTCCTGCGTCTCTAGGTAACACCAGGCCTGCTCTAGGTCTCAGGTCTTCCTGTTCCTGGGAATCTTCCCCAGGACTGAGTCAGCATGGTTCACGGAGAGGGGACAAAGGTCCTCAGCAAAGCCAGCCTCTGTTTGGTCTTGCTGGGTTCAGCAGCCATATCCTTAGCCTATTGACAACCTCATGCATGTTCTTCCTTCCCCGGGTTTGCTTGTCCTTAGCAAAACCAGGAGCTACAGCACCGAGAGATGGTGATCACGACAGTGCAGTCACGGGGGATATGCTCTTGTGAGGCATCAAACCCAATTCCAGGTCCCGATGAGACTGTCAACAGCATAGGTTAGATACCACCCCAAAGCCTGTGGGGACACCACTGGCCACACATGTCACAGGGAAACAGGGCCCAGGAGAAATCGCTATTTAATAAAAACCGATGTTCAGACCCAGATCCTACCTGTTGGGGTCATCAGCCCGGACGCCGTTCTCACTGGTCACAATGACCTTGTAGCACAGCTCGCCCCCAGGATTTGGCTGCTTTCTCTGAGCCTCCCTGGCGGCCTCGTCCTCAGCCTCCTCCACCTCCTCCACTTGCATTATCCCAAACATCTCCCCAGCATCGAAAACCTAGGGCCAGAGCGCAGTGGATCAGGAGTGTGGATAGGAAACCCCTCCCCTCAGCCCTTCACCTCCAAGAAGCAAGCCCTAGTTACCATATGGCCTCTTAGCAGCACCTAACTGAAGACTGAGGCCCTGTAGGCACATCCTGGGGTTTAATCTATGCCACGGTCTCCTGGGCCAGTACCCACAGGACACCACATGTTGGCAAAGGCAGAAGGTATTCACGGGAGAATTATGCCTACATGGCCTGCTTTATAAGGGGAATGAGGCCCCAAAGGCAGAAGGTAGCTCAGGATCCTTTTCACTAGAGCTAGTCCACGACAGCTGATCCCAGGACAGCTGAGGCAGCCCACAGGCACCTTCCTACACTAGTGCAGCAGAAAGTCTGGCCTGAGGGAGCTGAGGCAGCCCTCAGGGCAGACTGGGAACTTAAATTGTGGGCTTGGATCTCCAGGCCAGGAACAACTGGGAGTCAAGGACAGCCTGAGAAGCAGCAACTCTTTCTCTTCTCCCACGCTCTCTCCTAGTTTTCATCTTGTAGGGACCCCAGGCCTGTCCTGAGCCAGCAAGGTGGGGGGGGGGGGCAGGTGGGAGGAACCTCTGGAATCTGAGGTTTGAATCCTGACTTTGCCACATCTTATACAGGTAGGGAAGTCATGACTCAAACCCTCTGTGACTTGGTTTCCCCATCTGTACTACAGGAAGGTCTGGGGTTGCTGGGACATTTAACAAACAAAAAGTCAGGCACAGAATGGGCCCTGGGCTATGGCAAAGGCTCTCTCTTCCAAGCCAGGCTCCAGTATCACACTTTTTGAGACTCAGTTTCCCCAACTTGTAAAAGCGGCCATCATCCACTCCTGTAGGACATCTGCCTGAATCAGATAAAACAGGACTAAATCGGCAAGTTCTCCCCTCAGACCTCTACCACTCTGGGACAGCTATAAACCCACTACCTACTCAGACACAGACAAGCTTCGTGAGGCCAGAAGAAAGGGGCTCTTCGGGGGTTGGGGGGACTCACAGCTCAGAAAGCTAGATGTGGCTTCTCCAGGAGGGAGCACTCTCTGGGAGGAGAGTGAAACATTCAGGCCTGTATTTCTGGGGTGTGGAGGGAAAGAAACCACAGATGGGAAGGGAAAGAAAGGCATAGAGGAGAGTGACCTGGTGAGAGGCTCATGAGGCAAAGACAAAGTCCTCATGACCAAGCTTGACCTAAGTTTGGTTGCTGCGTTCTCATGGTGGACAACTCCTGAAAGTTGTACTCTGATCGCCACATATGCATACACGCACGCGCACGCATGCAATCATTATATGAAAAAATGTGCGTGGGGAGCAGGGAGGTTACCATCCTCCGGGGTGGAGGCTGGCAGGACAGACAGTAGATAAGGGGAGCCGGTGCTTTGGGGAACACTCTTACTTAGTGCAGAGTCTCAGCCAAGTTCTTTCTTGATCCCCTCAGGGAGGGGAGGCTTGCCCTCATTTAAAACTAAGGGGGCAGAACCCACAGCTCAGGTATGGCCAGTCTTCTAAACCCCCAGCCTTTCACCTCAGATCTTCTGGGTGACAAGCAGGCCCAAGCTGAAGCCGATCTTGGCTTTTCCTCCATTCTGGCCTGGAGGGATGAACCCCAACTTTCCTAATTGTAAAACCCGAGGGAGGCAACACCAAGTATGGTCCTGTAAGTGGGAGGGGAGGGTGTTTTTAAAAACATGCAGTCTTTTCTGTGGATCAGATCAAGGTAAGGAGCCAGAGCTAACCGCCTGGTGGGGGAGGGTGGCTCTCTGCAGGCAGGAACGCAGTCCTGCTGAGCATTCCCTCTGGGCTGGGTGGCAGGTCTCACTGTGGTGACTCAGCTTTGTCTGGAACGGCTCAGGAGGGCCTGGGGGAGCGGGGGTGGGGTGGGGGTGGGGAACAATGGCTGTCCCTGGCTAGGCCACAGCAGCCCTAGTGAGAACGGACAGGACCCTGTTGGAGTGCAGTATCCTGTTATTAGCTTCCGCATCCCCTCAGGGAGCCAGGTGCTTGTGTTTTTCCATGCCTGCTTTCCAAATCAGACATGGCTTAGGCGGGGAGTCACCTGACCAGGAGAGGGTACCCCTGAGCGGGATCCCAGGGCATTAATAAAAAAAAAAGCAAGCAAAAAACCAGCCCCACGGCATCATGAGTACCCTCTTATCATCACTAATAAATGGGAGTCCAGGTCTATCTACCTCAGCATTGGCCTGGGATCAAGGCAAGACTGCAGAAAGTGGCAGCGAGGAGGAGGGCCCACCACGTGAGAATCCAGTTAGAGGGAGGTGCCACTGACAGATGAGCCTCGATCCATGCCTGATGTGGTAACGTCTGATAATCAGACTGAAGTAGAAAAAGCATTTAATACTCCACCTACCAAACCGGTCATTGCAGCGGTTGCCCTGGGGCTGGCTGGGGGTTGTAGCCTCAGGGCACTGCCCAGGACCGTCCGCAGCATTTACTTTCCCACAGGGCTAGGGATGGAGGCGCTCTCTAACCCCCAGCACTTTCTAGTGAGCTGCAGTACAGCCCTATCTACAGGCTTTAACCAGGAAATATCTGGCCCATACACAGCGTGATCAAAGTGGGTGAGGTTGTCCCACTGCAAGGCACAGGGGACTTCTAGTTCTTGGCTTTTCCTGGTCACCCGCTGCTTTAGTGGGTCTCAGATAGGAGGCGGTGTGCTAAGGGAGGCTTCAGAAAAGATCCTCTGCCCAGTATAACAGCTGCTCTGTCTTCAGCACCCAAACCCAGTTCTTCCGCGGCGGAAGAAGCCGGACACCCCGTGGAGGTCTAGCTCAGGTGAAGATGGAGCCATTCCCTCAACAGATGGGAGATCTTCCAAACCCTCTCTTAGCGTCTTCACCATGTCTCAGGGCTTCCATTCTCCTAGATCTACAAAGGGAGACCTGCTACTCGCGCCGCGGAAAGCAACTCCACAGAGTTCTACGGACCAAGCAGAGCTGCGCAGAGCGGGCTGAAATGATGCTGGTGTAGCCTGAATCTAACAGGAGCCCCAGCATCCGCCGGAGCCTCAGTTTCCTCATCCGTAAGTGGAGTCGCGAGTTCTACTCCTTACACCTCAGCCGAGGCGCTGGGATGCCGCGAGCCAAGCGCATGCCAGTTTGCATCCTCAGCGGGCCCAGACCCTGCAGGATGGCGACATGGGCGCAACTCTCGATATCCTTCTGACTCCCAGGTACACACTGCTCCTGAGCTTATAAGTGGCTCCTCTTCCGAGCAGCTGAACTGCACTCCCCACTCGACCGGATAGCCCGCCCGCAACCCGTACCGCCTCATACCTCGTGCTCCAGCTTGTGCAGGAGGCTGCCCCATAGTCGCTCTGGGACGCCTGAGGCGCGTAGCGCGGGTCCGTGTAGCGACACGAACTCGTCCAGCAGCCGCGCGTTCAGCCTCTCGGCGCGGCCCGGGCTGCCAGGCTGCGACCGGGGTTCGCCCTCCATGGTGCTCGGATGCGCACGGCGCCGCCCACCGCGGGATTTAAGCTTACGGTGCGCGCGCGCCTGCGTCCTGGGTTGCGAGGCTTCGAGTGTGCGCACGCGCGCTGGGGCGTGTCTTTCCCCATTCATCCCGGGCCTGCCGCGGGGCATTCTGGGAACACTGCTTACTGCGCCACAGGTAGTCACACTCGGAGAGATCGTCCAGGGAGCAGGTGGAGCTGAGATGGAGACGGGGCTTGGAAGAGGCAGAAGAGTCCTCCTCCTTGCGCTGGTTACAATTTTGTTTCACTTGAAATATATTTTTAAATTTTAGTTTTAAAAATTTTTATTATTTTATGTGTGTGAGTGTGTATGTAAGTGCATAGCTCGTGGAGGTTAGAAGGCAGTTCCTTAGAACTGGAATTACACATGTGGTGCTGGGACCCGAATCCGGGTCTTCTGCAAGAGCAGTTAACTCTCTTTTCCCATTTTCCCAGCTTTGTTTTGTTTTATTTTGGGGTGTATGTGTGTGTGTGTGTGTGTGTGTGTGTGTGTGTGTGTGTGTGTGTGTATGTCATAGTGCACTTGTGGAACTCAAAGAACAAAACACTGTAGAGTCTGTTCTCTTTCCACTTTTATGAGGTCTCAGGGCTCAAACTCAAGTCATTAAGATTGCACAGCAAATGCTTTACCATTGAGCCATTTCCCAGGGCTCAGTTGTCATCATCATCATCATCATCACCACCACCACCACCACCATCATCATCATCATCATAATCATGCCCTCACCCCATCTCATTTTGCCTCAGGGTTTCATTCAGCTCACACTCACCTGATCAAGAAACTCACTTTGTTTCGTAGGCTGGCCTTGAACCCTTGATCTTCCTGCCTCCACCTGCCAAGCATTGGGAGGCACCACCGTGTGGGGATCTGAGTTCTATCCCAGAGGCTAACACACCCTTCTAGGGGTTAGAGTAGCCTTCTCACTTCTAGGAATGCCTCATTGAATTCAGAGGTTGTGATAACTGGGTGTACCATCAAAAGGGTTACTCCACAAGTGCAGAGATCAGTTTGCTTCTGCCTCCCAAGTGTTGGGATGAGAGATGCGAGTTACCACCCCCAGCTGCCCAGTTCTAGGGCTTTCTGGCTTCCAGTCTAGCCAAGAAAAGTGAGCCCTAAGTTCTGCCTCAAAAAATTAAGCAGAGAAAGGCAGATCAGGATACCCAATACCTTCTTCTAACTCCACTTGTACACGGGCACACCCCTTAACTGTATGCATAGACTCTTATATCCACGAATCTTCAAAAATCAATCACTGACTGCACTGGTCATTCCTCACATAATTTGCTAGATGGAGATGAGATAAAGGGTAGTGTAAATTTTTTTC